>NC_041385.1:488790470-488808673 GCF_002162155.2 Triticum dicoccoides
GGGGGTTTGGGAATATTATTGGCTAGTTCGCCGAAGGGCGGCTGAATCTGGGATTTGGGTGAAATTTGGGGGGGGGGGATTTTCGCGCGGTGGGCGAGGGAGTTTGGCGCATGATCGGTTTCTCCAAGTGCAGTCCCACGTGTTAGTGAAGAGGCAAGCCGAAGCGCGTTCCGTCTGCGTGAGCCGTGTGCAGGACCGACCATGTGAGGGGTGTAGTGCAACCGCGACCGGCGTGCTGTGAGTGTACTGCATTTTTTCCTTTTAAACTTGGTGCTTTGCCCCCTCAAAAAACAAAAAAAAACTTGGTGCTTCGCGCGAGCCATCGACACTACTACTAGTAATCCGGTAATCCCGACTAAAACGGCGCGGCCGGGTCTTTTCCCACGCGATATGCTGGGAGGTTGGCTTGGTTGGTTTATTTAGGACGAGTAATGCTACACCTATGTAATCCCAGTTACGTAATTAACGTAATGTGAAACGTGTGAGCTGTTGATTGGAGATTGGGGGGAGGGAGGGGCCCACCACCATGAAAATCAGGGGGGAGAGAGGCAATTTATGTTAACCCTTTCGTAGGTTCACGTAGATGTAGAAAGATGTGAACCGCGTGAATGTGTAGTGGACGTACTATTGGAGTGCCTAAGATAAATTGTGTATGTAGACCCTATGTGTTTATTTACTTCGCATGTTAGCTTTGTCTCATGTCAAACCTTCTAAGTTCATACACACAAAAATGATTCATCATTCCATATATTTTCATACTCCTACAATATATCTTACTATTATTGTGAAAGTTCATATACACCGGACGAGATTCATGGAAACATGACATATTTTCATTACATTTCGAACTTCTATAGGACCAAAGAATAAAAGAAACCTGACCCTAAACCTATTCTACAACGGTGACTGACGTCCTCCATCTGCGATCTCCATGTACGGGGGCATGGTTTAAGACCCGTGAAGTGAAGGTGCAGTCTACGGAAAGGAAGAGTAGAACACGGGAGACACACTGGCCTGTTGGCACACCATGCCCTGCCACCACCCATGCCCTACTCATCCTCGGAGGAGTCCCTGACCTCGGCGGTGCCGGTGGACATGAGGTCGATGATGATGGACGTGGATGGTCCGTCGCTTCACCTGCCACATGCGCCACCAAACGTTGGACAATGGTAAGTAGGACGCGTGGCTGACGGTGCTCCCGTCGTTGGCCGCCAGTGTGGCCACCTCTTGTGCGGTCGCGTCCGCATCCGGCTACGCTGTTATTGCGTTGCGAGTGGCGACTTGAGCGAGGGCGGTGACCTCGAGCTTCATCCCCGAAGACAAGCTCTTCGGCAGAGCATTCGCTCTCGCGGTCATGGCGGATGTGGTACTAGGTAGCAGGACGATGCGCTATGGTGTGGAGTTTAGCTGGGAGTTGCTGCTTTAAGTAGCGCATTCCAGTGAGGCCAAGCGTCCGGGTGCGTCATTAAGTCGCCGGAGTTGGTTCCTCGGGCACTAGGCCTCTTAATGACGGCATACAGATAGATGACATGAATGCATGCAGCTGGCGCCGCCTGGGTTGCACCGCGGTGGCGCGAGGAACAAGGGTTTTTGGTGTGCCAGGGTAGTCATCTATAGTCATGGCAATGTTGGAGATGCCCTTTGCTCACATGCAATCCCCACAAGTAATTGAAAAAGCAAGACGACCCGACATGGTCTCAGGTCCTGGGGATGTAGTTGGCCGCGCTACAACACTCCACGGACGCGTCACAGCGCGTGTGCACTTCGGTGCCCCGTGCATCCTCGACGAGCCGGGTGTTGATCTTCTGGTCATGCCACAACCTAACGCCACCCTCGGCACCCTGAAGCCGACCATGTCCAGCGACGATGAGTGTGTCACTCACCGCGGTCGCCGTGTCCAGAGGCGGTCGGGAGCTGTGCCACGTTGCTGGCCCCCACGACCCACATGAACGGTTGCCGGTGGCGAGGAGGTAGTTAGCCAGCTCGTCCATTGGACTAGTCTGTGCCACGTCGTCCCGACATGTGTGCCCCACATGTCCATTTCCCTGTTTTTTGGCCAAATTCGAGCATCAGTGCTCTGCATTGCACATTAGGTGCAAAACAGGTAGTTTTTGTGCCCTGGTTCAAATGTGGTACCGTACCAAGTTGTTACCCTAGCCCCAAGTGTGGTGGTTTTGGGTACGGTACCACCCTTTTCCTTTTCAACTAATTAAGAGTAACACTTGATTAAGTAGCCAGATGGTGTGCTATTGTAGGTGTCCGACTGTTTGAAGGAATTAAGGTGTGCCCGGTCAGTGCCCGCATTCAGGGGTCCAACTTACCATGTTCCGGCAGTAGTAACTATACTAGTTCCTGCGTGCTCCCTCTATTTTTATTTACTCTGCATTTTAGCTTTGCTCAAAGTCAAACTTGTAAACTTTGGCAAAATTTATAGACAAAAATAATAACATATACAATAACAAATCAATACCATTAGATTCATTATTGAATATACTTTCACATCATATAGATTTGCTATTGTAAATGTTCATATTTCTAAAAAATTGGTCAAATTTTATGAAGTCTGACTTCAGTCAAACCTAATATGCTGAGTAAATAAAAACCCGAGGGAGTATCTTACTCCGTGACCAAGATGGAAGGGAAAACGAGACAACTTATTGTTTATTTGAGCCGTTCAAGTATAATCATGTGGCGTTGCTTATTTCTCATTCCTCTCCAACCCTCTTCTCCATCGATCATGCCGCCCTCTGGTCGAGTCCATCCTCCCGCATGCCTCATTTGAACATTCTGCCGAGTATCATTAGCATGTGGGCCTAGACCATGCTTGTATTTCCAATGTCGTAATTTGTCCGACATGCATACAAACAAACGGTTCGATTAAAGTTTCACTATTCCTCCACTACGTGTCGCTTCCCATCTTAGTTTGACATCCCATTCGGTTCATGCCCCGACACATCTTCACGATATTGATTAATGTTGAGAGATCAAGTGCATGTCGTGCTAGGAGATAAAGGTTTGGTGAGTTTCTATGATAGAAATGACCCGGGGGGGGGGTCTATGGGGATCAGAGGGAGTATATTGTACGTTCAAAAGAGAAACGAAAATATTGTACCCACCCTTGTCCTCTTTCAATTGATCTCCGGACCCTGAGATGAAACCAAGAGAGAACGAGTGGTTGCATGTGTGATACCTAAGGTGGATACAAAATTTTGAACCGGTGCTCATAGCATCAACAAATCATATATGAAGGGTATTCAATGTTCGTTTCGCTTTTGAACGTACAATATACTCCCTCCGATCCTTTCTAGTTTACATATAAGTTTTATGTGTAGTCAAAGTATCTCTACATTGATCAAACTTATAGAAAAAAGTATCAGCATTCAACAACGCCCAATCAATATTGTTAGATTCATACGTACTCCTAGATTTGTATTCAAATAGAGATGGTTTTCAATTTTTTTTCAAACACGTGAATGTGCTTGTTCTCGCGCATGCTCTTCCTACTAGGATTTCACCACGTATAGCCAGTCCAATAGTATCTTTTTAAGCTCCCTCTCCAATAGTACTAGTGGAGTACTAACAATCCAACACCTGGAGTAGAGTATGCAGTGCTCACAGTACTAGTAGTATACTCCCTCTGTTTTTATTTACTCCACATAAAATGGAGGGAGTACTGGTAACACTCGGCCGAGCTCTCTCTGTCTCTTCTACAACCTCTTTCCTGGTTTATTAGTCCTCTTTGTAATTTGTGCTAATTTTGTACCAACAATTTAACTAATGGAATGTTAGTGCATGTTAATAAAATTATATCGTTGGATTCATATTTGAACATAATTTTTAATGATATAATTTTTTATGACATGCATGAATATTTTGTTAGTTAAATTTAGGGTAAAACTTTGGCACAGATTACAATGGAGACCAATAAACTAGGATAGAGGTAGTAGTAGTAGTATGAATGACGCAGGCGGGGGAGGGGGGGGACAACGGTTTGCTCTCAACTGCGGTCCCACAAGTGACCGAAAACGCAAGATGAAGCGTGTTTCATTTGGTGAGTGACGTGGTGGGTCCAGCGTGCCGGGGTGCAACACGAACGCGACAAGAGCGATGTACAGTCAAAACTGATTGACTGGTCATCAGTGGAACCACTATTCACACCAGAACCTTCGCTGCTCGGCCTATGCCAGCCACTGCCCCAAAACCAGACCTCCTCTCCAGCCCATTCCCCCACCTTTCGATCCCCTAGCCTGCATCAAGCGTCCCCTAGTTCACCAGAAAGCCATGGTGCGCTGCAAGATCACGTACTACAAGATGCTGATGCCGGAGCGCCGCGCAAAAATCGCGGTGGCGGTCAGTGCCACAGACCTCCGTTCCCAAGCTCACTTTGCAGCGGACCAATCCTCGAGTTCTCTAATGCCAAGCTTCGAGGAGGAGGAAGCCGATACAATGTTCATGGCGGAGGTCGCAGCGCAGAAGGCCCCCGATGCATATGAGACGATGGACGTCGACTTCGTGCTGGCGTCCGGGTCCCCCATGGTGCAGGCGGACCAGCGGTTCAACCTGGCGATATTAGAGGTGGACCGGGAGGCAGAGGCTCAACTCGACGCGGAGCGCGCGAATGCCACTGCCATCGAGGCACTCCTGCAGGTGGAACTGGAAGTTGTGGATGTGAACCGAGCGGTGGAGGCTCGACTTGACACGGAGTGCGCGGATGCTGTTGCCATCAAGGCCCTCTTGAAGGCAGAACCATACGTCCTAGACTTGAACCGAGCGACAGAGGCTCAACTCGACGTGGAGCGCGTGGATGCACTTCCATTGAGGACCTCCTGCAGGCGGAACCGGACGTCCTGGACTTGAACCAGGCAGTGCTCGCAACCGTGCAGAGCGCCTACACGCTCCGCATGAATGAGTAGCTGGAGGCCGAGGACAACCACAGTGCAGAGACAAACGTCGGCAACTACGGCTGGTTCGCGCCGGCAGCCAAAGACGATGATGCCACCCCAGTCCGCAAGCAGTGATAGTTTTTCTTTATGTTGTTGTTTTTAGGGATCTTTTGTTGTGTAAAAACATATATTTATGCGAGTCGCCTGACTTTCATCATTTGGGTCAGTCGACCATTTTAGGTAGTTGGATGAATATCCTACGTCTCCTGACCCTTCTTCCTCACCTCTTCTTCTTCCCCAACAGACCACTGCATGGGCCGTACGAATCTTCCCCAACATGCGGTTCGATAAACATATTGTATGAACGAAAATTACGTGTCAGTGGTAGGATGGCTGAGATTGGTTTGATCACATGCGGTAGCACGTGTCAGTGAGGGTGCGTTCCATTGGTTGGGTTTGTGGCGTGCAGGAGCGACTGTGTGAGGGTGCGGTGCGACCGCGACAGCCGTGCACAAGTGTACCTCCTTTTCATTTTGAAAACTTTAGCGAAGCTTGGCAAAAATGTGTGGTGAAGTATGGCAATGCAAGCCCTAGACCCAAACAGGACACAAGTACGTACGTAGGAGTACTACTTGTGTTGAAAAAGAAAGGGGGGTTTTCCTTCGCGGGATTGATCGATACATATCCTCGTTCGACGTGTCAATTAATGCGTATTTTTTTCTCCTATGCCCAAAGAGCTAACCATCTCACTCCTCATAGCTTGATTAATGCAGCACCATGCAAACCAACCTTCTCACTTCCGCATGCATGCAAGGGTATATTAATGTCCTTGGTTGCTAGTACGAGGCAAACCCCATCAATTTTGCCTCGATTAGTGTTAGTGGCCTTCTGCAAATTGTAATTTTGATATACTGGCCTTGTGTACAAAAAATAATGGAGGTAGTAACTATTTGACTTCCTTCCCCCTTTTTTATTTGCAAAATGACTTCCTTCCCTATTGCGGTGACGTTGATGATATTTCGAACATTGTGGTTTGGCGAAGTGCGTTCGACGAAGAACACAATTGAGGGAGACCACGTTAAGTCATTCGCAAGTGCCGCCTGCAAGCCAATACGACCGCCTTATTTGCATCCAGGAAGTCCGTTCAACCAAAGGACGCGTAAATGTACTAGTACTACACAATAGCGTTGTCCGTCCAGCTTATTTCGGCAAGGTGGTTTCTCGAAGAAGACGATGGAGAAGCGGAGTCAGCAAAGAGTGAAATGATGGTTGCTTCGTCCGTGCTTTATGATTTGAGGCCTCACTGCTTTGTGATATGTGATAGAATGAACAGGGGAGTAGACTCTATGCTCTATACTGTACATGCATCCAAGCATGGGAGAAAGAGGAGAGAGGTTGCATTTTTCTATTCCTTCAATCAATCAATTAGGGATCTTCGATTCCATCTTTTTGGCTTTGGCAGCACCGTCCACAATGGTTTCCATTGATGCCAAAAGCTATTTTCACATTTGGCTACACACTGTGGATGCCCTTAACCGTACCACTTGGTTTTGCTCCTGTGTGCTATCTATATAAATATCAATTACATTGATCTAAAAAATTATAGTATCAAGATTAGTAAAAAGGAGATGATTTTGCCACGCGGTTGGTGGGGGAGGTTTCTTATTTTTAGAGGGCGTTGGCCTGGCGGTTTCCTAACATGAGGTCCCATGTATCAGTGCTTTACCAAGCCGATCTACGTCCCACATGAGGCAAAACAACGGCAGAAGCAACTCATGGTTAACTTGAAGAAGATGAGGAAGAAGCGGATTCAAGAACGAGTGAAATGATTGTTGCTTCGTCCCTCCAACTTATTTTTTTTAGCATTATTACTAGAAAGATGCCCGTGCGTTGCACGAAATTGATGGAAAAGGTAACCACAACTTATAATTTGAAGGATGGAGTACTAGTTATAGTGATGCATATAATTGCCTCCAAATGTGAGCAAATGGATCGTTCATGTCTATATTGACTAGAACGAGAATGCAATAGTGCAATAAGAATTAAGGGCATGATGATGCGATCACAGTGGTGGTTACAGGAGGCAAGAAGAAAGATGCATCCATCAACGTACGACCTCCTCCTCCTCGACTCAGTGCGCCGGGCCACCGACTGGCGGCTTAGTGATGACCCGCAAGTATACGGGATATTTGTATCCTCTTTCGATAAGTAAGAGTGTCGAACCCAACGAGGAGCTAAAGGTAGAACAAATATTCTCTCAAATCTTATCTGCCACTGATACGACTCTACGCACGCTTAGTGTTCGCTTTACCTAGAACAAGTATGAAACTAGAAGTACTTTGTAGGTGTGATAGGATAGGTTTGCAAGATAATAAAGAACACGTAAATAGAAACTAGGGGCTGTTTAGATAAGGAAGCAATAAAGTAAATATAGCGAGTGTGGAAAAGTGGTGGCAGGAGTTGTGAAATTGTCCCTAAGCAATTGACTACGTTACTAGACCGGTAATCACTATTGCAATTCTATTTGAGGGAGAGGCATAAGCTAACATACTTTCTCTTCTTGGATCATATGCACTTATGATTGGAATTCCAGCAAGCATCCACAACTACTAAAGATCATTAAGGTAAAACCCAACCATAGCATTAAAGCATCAAGTCCCCTTTATCCCATACGCAAACAACCTACTTACTCGGGTATGTGCTTCTGTCACTCACGCCAGCCACCATAAGAAAATCATGAACATATTGCAAACCCTACAGCGGGAATCCCTCACACTTGCACGACACGGAGAGCACAATAGGACAGCACCAATAACAAAACATGCAATTCAAACCAATCATAGCAATTCATCAATCATCGGTAGGACAACGAAAATCTACTCAGACATCATAGGATGGAAACACATCATTGGATAATAATATGAAGCATAAAGCACCATGTTCAAGTAGAGGGTACAGCGGGTTGTGGGAGAGTGGACCACTGTAGATAGAAGGGGGAAGGTGATGGAGATTTTGGTGAAGATGATGGAGGTGCTGGTGTAGATCGCGGTGATGATGATGGCCCCCGGCGGTGTTCCGGCGCCACCGGAAGCAACGGGAGAGAGCCCCCCTTCTTCTTCTTCCTTGACATTCTACCTAGATGGGAGAAGGGTTTCCCCTATGGTCCTTGGTTCCCATGGCGTGGGAGGGGCGAGAGCCCCTCCGAGATTGGATATCTCTCTCTGTCTCTCTCTGTTTCTGCGTTCTCAGATTCTGCCCCTTCACCGTTTCTTTTATATCCGGAGATCCGTAACTCCGATTGGGGTGAATCTTTCGCTCAGATCTTTCTCATAAAATTAGCTTTCTTGCAGCAAAAGAAGAGCGTCAACCACCTTACGGGGGGCCCAGGAGAGTCCAGGGCGCGCCTACCTCCCTGGGGCGTGCCCCCTGTCTCATGGCCCCCTCGGGCATCGTCTCACGTTGATTTTACTTCCCAAAAATCATAAATATTCCAAAATAATTCTCTGTCCGTTTTTATCCTGTTTGGACTCCGTTTGATATTGGGTTTCCGTGAAAGATAAAACATGAAATAAACAGGAACTGGCACTGGGCATTGGATCAATATATTAGTCCCAAAAATAATATAAAAAGTTGCCAAAAGATATGAAAGTTGAAGAATATTGGCATGGAACAATCAAAAATTATAGATACGACGGAGACGTATCAGCATCCCCAAGCTTAATTCCTGCTCGTCCTCGAGTAGGTAAATGATAAAAAAGATAATTTTTGATGTGGAATGCTACCTAGCATAATCTTGATCATATGTCTAATCATGGCATGAATATTAAGACACGAGTGATTCAAAGCAATAATCTATCATTTGACATAAAAACGATAATACTTCGAGCGTACTAATAAAGCAATCATGTCTTTTCAAAACAACATGGCCAAGAAAGCTTATCCCTACAAAATCATATAGTTTGTCCATGCTTCATCTTCGTCACACAAAATGCTCCCATCATGCACAACCCCGATGACAAGCCGGGCAATTGGTTCATACTTTTTAACGCGCTTCAGCTTTTTCAACCCTCACTCAATACGTGAGCGCAAGCCATGGATATAGCACTATAAGTGGAATAGAATATGATGGTGGGGGTTTATATGGAGAAGACAAAAAGGGAGAAAGTCTCACATCGACGCGACTAATCAATGGGCTATGGACATGCCCATCAATTGATGTCAATGCGAGGAGTAGGGATTGACATGCAACGGATGCACTAAGAGCTATAAGTGTATGAAAGCTCAAACTGAAAACTAAGCGGGTGTGCATCCAACTTGCTTGCTCATGAAGACCTAGGGCATTTGAGGAAGCCCATCGTTGGAATATACAAGCCAAGTTCTATAATGAAAATTCCCACTAGTAAATGAAAGTGACAACATAAGAGACTCTCTATATGAAGAACATGGTGCTACTTTGAAGCACAAGTGTGGTAAAAGGATAGTAACATTGCCCCCTCTTTTTTTTTCCTTTTTTTCTTTTTTCTTTTTTGGCAGACTTCTTTGGCCCCCTTTTTTTATTTAGGCTTCTTTGGCCTATCTTTTTTATGGGGGCAATGCTCTATAATGATGATCATCACACTTTTATTTACTTACAACTCAATATTACAACTCGATACTAGAACAAAGATATGACTCTATATAAATGCCTCCGGCGGTGTACCAGGATGTGCAATGATCTAGCATAGCAATGACATCAAAAACAGACAAGCCATGAAAACATCATGCTAGCTATCTTACGATCATGCAAGGCAATATGACAATGAATGCTCAAGTCATGAATATGATGATGATGGAAGTTGCATGGCAATATATCTCGGAATGGCTATGAAAATGCCATGATAGGTAGGTATGGTGGCTGTTTTGAGGAAGATATAAGGAGGCTTATGTGTGATAGAGCGTATCGTATCATGGGGTTTGGATGTACCGGCAAAGTTTGCACCAACTCTCAAGGTGAGAAAGGGCAATGCACGGTACCGAAGAGGCTAGCAATGATGGAAAGGTAAAAGTGCGTATAATCCATGGAGTCACATTAGTCATAAAGAACTCATATACTTATTGCAAAAGTTTATTAGCCCTTGAAGCAAAGTACTACTATGCATGCCCCTAGGGGGATAGATTGGTAGGAAAAGACCATCGCTCGTCCCCGACTGCCACTCATAAGGAAGACAATGAAAGAAACACCCCATGCTTCAAATTTGTCACACAACGGTTACCTTACGTGCATGCTACGGGACTTGCAAACCTCAACAGAAGTGTCTCTACAATCCACAACCACCCAATAGCATGACTCTAATATCACCATCTTTATATCACAAAACTATTGCAAGGAATCAAACATATCGTATTCACGATCTACAAGTTTATGTAGGATCTTATGACTAACCATGTGAATGACCAATTCCTGTCATCTCTGTAAATAGATATAAATGAAGCAAGAGAGTTTAATTCTTTCAACAAAAGATATGCCCACGCTCTAAAAAATATGAATGAAGCAAAAAAGCATTCTACAAATGGCGGTTTTCTATGTGAAGAGAAACAAGCAATCCAAACTTCAAATGATATAAGCGAAGCACATGAAGCATTCTATAAAGCCATACTCAAAAGATTTAAGTGAAGTGAAAGGAGCATTCTATAAATCAAACAAGGATTATCTCATACCAGCATGGTGCATAAAAGAAAAGTGAAAACTAAATGCAAAAGACGCTCCAAGACTTGCACATATCTGTAAACGAAACGAATCCGAAAACATAGCGATACTTGTTGAAGAAAGAGGGGATGCATTCCGGGGCATCCCCAAGCTTAGACGCTTGAGTCTCCTTGAATATTTACTTGGGGTGCCTCGGGCATCTCCAAGATTGAGCTATTGCCTCTCTTCCTTTTCCTCATATCGAGACATCCTCGATTAGACACTTCATCCACACAAAACTTCAACAGAAAACTCGGTAAGATCCGTTAGTATAATAAAGCAAATCACTACTCTAAGTACTATTACAAACCAATTCATATTTTGTTTTTGCATTGTGTCTACTGTAATATAACTTTTTCATGGCTTAAATCCACTGATATAAATTGATAGATTCATCAAAACAAGCAAACTATGCATCAAAAACAGAATCTGTCAAAAACAGAACAGCCTGTAGAAATCTGAACATTCACCATACTTATGGTACGCCAAAAATTCTATAAAAATTAGGAAAAATGAAAAAATTGTACAGCAATACAGTGCGAGAAGAATGAGAACCTTTTGTCATTCCAGTTAAAAATGTAAAATCGTGCACTACAGCCAAAGTTTCTGTCCTGCACCATACAAACCAACAAGTATTGTAAACATCCTAAAGGCAAACCTTAGCACATTATTTTTATAATATAATGGAATTGCACAAGGGGATACTTATTTTTTATGAAAAGTTTCTGTAATCAAGATTCACAAAGTTTCCGTGAGCATGAACAAAGTTCAAGGCTAGCTCTCACTTCAACAATGCTTGTCTTTCTCACTTTCACTTTCCTTTTTGAAAAGTTTTTAGGTTCCCCTCTTTTTTTTAGACTAAATGAAAGCACTCAACAGAAATAAATGACTCTCTAAAACTTCCGGGTTGTCTCCCTAGCAGTGCTTTCTTTAAATCCATTAAGCTAGGCATATAGTGCTCAAGTAATGGATCCACCCGGATCCGAAGGTATATCAAAGCCAATTTTAATTAACAATGATTTGTAATTTAGTAGTGAGCACAAAGTAACATATATCATGCAGCAACAAAGTCTAACTCTCTTCCTGTGCATCGGCATGTCATAAAAGAACAATTCATGCACACCAAGTAAAGGCCAATGCATAGTATAAGCAGTTTCTTGCAATTCTATCGTGTTGGAAACATAAAGAGGCGGAGATGTAGTTCCTCTCTCATAATAATTGCAAGTAGGAGCAGCAAGCACATGCATATTATATTCATCAAAATCATCATGTGCCACGGTAAAAGGCAACCCATCAATATAATCCATTAATCCTTAATAAGCACAAACTTCTCCGATATAGTGTAGTCGAGAGAATTCAAAAAGATAATAGGACTATCATGCGTGGGTGCAATAGCAACAATTTCATGTTTAACATAAGGAACTATAGGAAGTTCATCTTCATAAGCATAATTCATATTGGCATCTTGGACACAAGTATAGCAAGCATCATCAAAAAGGGGTATTTCAAGATAATCAACGAGATCATAACAATCATCATAGCAATCATCCTCCGGTAAGCACGAAGGGAAATTAAACAATGTATGAGTTTAAGAGTTACTCTCATTAGAAGGTGGGCACGGGTAGCTAGTCCGCTCTTCCTCCTTTTGTTCTTCGCTCTCCTCATCATCTTTTTCATCCAATGAGCTCACAATTTCATCAATTTCTTCTTCCATGGGCTCCTGCAAAATATTAGTCTCTTCTTGGACATCGGAGACTTCCTCAATAAATGCATCAATATTGGCATTATATTCATAATTCTCATAGCAATATCTAAGTATAGCAAAATTTTAGGTTTGTAAACAGCATCATCAAAATTTTCACACGTTTTAAACAAAGATTCTATTTCATAAGCACTCATAAAAGCAAAAAATTCTTCTATTTGTTCCACATCATAGTAATCATATATACCATTAGCATAAGAAGCCAAGGTTTTATTACCATTAAATTTGCATGAAAATTCAATGTGCGGAGCCTTCATCCTAGAGCAACAAGTATAATCATATGTCAAGCATAGTTGCCTAGCATACCAATACAACAGATAAATTTGATCCCATAATAGTTTCCCTTTTTGTGTCAAGCGATAATCCCCAAAGTATTCACGTTGATCCAATGTGTCTCCCGTAACATAATTGAATGGGGTTTTCTCAGGATTATTAAAGTAGTACATAATTTCTTTCACATAACGAGCATCAAGGGTTTTAGGAGGTTCCCCATCTCCATGAGTAGCAAGTACACCTAATTTTTTTGGTATTTCATGTTCCATATCCATAACTAAAGATAGAGAACAACTTAGAACAGCAAATAATAATTACTTAGTGATAAAGCAAACGAGCACACACGAGAATATTCACCCCACACTATGACTCCCCGGAAACGGCGCCAGAAAAAGGTCTTGATGACCCGCAAGTATACGGGATAGTTGTAGCCTCTTTCCATAAGTAAGAGTGTCAAACCCAACGAGGAGCTAAATGTAGAACAAATATTCTCTCAAATCCTATCTGCCACTGATACGACTCTACACATGCTTAGTGTTCGCTTTACCTAGAACAAGTATGAAACTAGAAGTACTTTGTAGGTGTGATAGGATAGGTTTGCAAGATAATAAAGAACACGTAAATATAAACTAGGGTCTGTTTAGATAAGGAAGCAATAAAGTAAATATAGCGAGTGTGGAAAAGTGGTGGTAGGAGTTGTGAAATTGTCCCTAAGCAATTGCTATGTTACTAGACCGATAATCACTATTGCAATTCTATTTGAGGGAGAGGCATAAGCTAACATACTTTCTCTTCTTGGATCATATGCACTTATGATTGGAACTCTAGCAAACATCCGCAACTACTAAAGATCATTAAGGTAAAGCCCAACCATAGCATTAAAGCATCAAGTCCCCTTTATCCCATACGCAAACAACCTACTTACTCGGGTCTGTGCTTCTGTCACTCACGCCACCCACCATAAGCAAATCATGAACATATTGCAAAACCTACAGCGGGAATCCCTCACTCTTGCGCGACACGGACATCACAATAGGACAAACCCAATAATAAAACATGCAATTCAAACCAATCATAGCAATTCATCAATCACCGGTAGGACAACAAAAATCTACTCAGACATGATAGGATGGCAACACATCATTGGATAATAATATGAAGCATAAAGCACCATGTTCAAGTAGAGGGTACAGCGGGTTGCGGGAGAGTGGACTGCTGTATATAGAAGGGGAAGGTGATGGAAATGTTGGTGAAGATGATGGAGGTATTGGTGTAGATCATGGTGATGATGATGGCCCCCGACGGTGTTCCGGCGCCACCGGAAGCAAGGGGAAGAGAGCCCCCCTTCTTCTTCTTCTTCCTTGACCTTATCCCTAGATGGGAGAAGGGTTTCCCCTCTGGTCCTTGGCTCCATGGCGTGGGAGGGGCGAGAGCCCCTCCAAGATTGGATCTATCTCTCTGTTTCTGCGTTCTCAGATTCTGCCCCTTCACCGTTTCTTTTATATCCGGAGAACCGTAACTCCGATTGGGGTGAATCTTTTGCCCAGATCTTTCTCATAAAATTAGCTTTCTTTCAGCAAAAGAAGAGCATCAACCGCCTTACGGTGGGGGGGGGGGAAGGAGAGTCCAGGGCGCGCCCCCTGTCTCGTGGGCCCCTCGGGCACCGTCTCGTGTTGATTTTACTTCCCAAAAATTATAAATATTCCAAAATAATTCTCCATCTGTTTTTATCCTATTTGGACTCTGTTTGATATTGGGTTTCTGCGAAACATAGAACATGCAACAAACAGGAACTGGCACTGGGCACTGGATCAATATGTTAGTCCCAAAAATAATATAAAAAGTTGCCAAAAGTATATGAAAGTTGAAGAATATTGGCATGGAACAATCAAAAATAATAGATACGATGGAGACGTATCACTTAGCAGCTGTGGCTTTTGTGGCGAGGTCAAGGTGCTTCTCAGCAAAGGTGTCCAATGCTTCCAACGGGTTGAGGAAGGCCAACGTCGTAGTGTCCTCACCGGCCTTGTAGATACCTATGTACACGACTAACTCGTACACATGGATGTGTAGGTCAATGAATTCTTGCAGGGCGAGGCGCCTCGTGGCGAGTGCGACCTCCAGGTGGACATTCTTCATTGTGTCGGCGGGTAGTCGCAGGGCCACCACTGCTTGAAAGAGGTTTCGGCCATGGAGGCTGATTAGGGTGGCAGGAAATGAGGAGCCCGGGCGCGCGGGCTGGAGGAGTATGGCGATGTCGTCCGCGAGCTTCTTGACGACAGTGAACTTGTTGATGGTGGCAATGATCATCTGGTCCAACTGAGAGTCGTAGCGGGCGTCGACGCTGGCCATCCACCAGCCGATCGCCAACACCATCTGGAGATGATCCTCGGCGCCATGCCACAGGCTGGCGTCATGGACCATCTGGCACAGCCGCTGGCCGCTTGAGCTCATCACCGCCATGGGTCCGGAGTGAGCACTTTTGCGCTTAGTGTAGGTGCTTAGGTGCGTATGATGTGGTAGATGCATTGGAATGGAGGGGCGCCTTTATATGAGTGCAAACTGCGTTGCATTCACATCGTGCTGCCTCTTTTCCCGGTCCTCCTCCCATTACTTCCCTCATGCATTCACGATGCTAATTGAAGGAGGATGCACCATTGGCCATTCAATATTTTGGGAACTGCTACCCTCTCCCTCGTGTTCATTAAAGCCGTATCGGGAACTGCACCGCCCGCTGTCAAATCGAATAGTACTGCTCCACCCGCTACACGCCCAGCTGAACACACCTCCTCGCCTTCATCAAACGCCCCTGTTAAACCCACATGCAAACCGAGAAATCTTGTATTTTAAGTACTCTGTGGGTTCCACTGTCAGTACAGTTGTGTACATGACTTGCAGGCTGGCTACAGATTCCTACAGAAAGTTAAAAAGAAACAAATCAATCCTTAATCTTGTATTCTAAGTACTCTATGGGTTCCACTGTTAATACTGTAGCGAAAGAAGTATATATTAAAAAAATATAAAAACTAAACTTTAGGACAGAATTCAAACTCAGGTCATCGCATTGCGAGCATCCGACCCGGACAAGTACAACAGATGTTCATTGTGATGATGCAAGAGAAATATCACTATAGCAATGAGCCCGTCCGTTGTAACAGTTCCAAAGTAGAATAATACATAATCACAAATTTGAAAGAAAACAGTTTAGTTTTGATATACATATCACTAAAAATATCTTATGTTTCACTCCAAATATATTCTTTGGGCTGTTTTGATGAGGTAAGGGAGGAATGTGGTTGGTTTCAAGATACCAAGGGGTTTTGTGTAAACTGGAGCACAGAAGTGGGAATTGTTGCAAAAAGGCCACAACTTACATCACAGCCGTTAGATGCAGATCTAATGGTCAGAAATGGTGGATGGCAGACACACCATCATCACCAACTGAGTCTTTTATAGGAGTAGAGATTACTTCATCCCTCCAACTTAACTATGGGAAAGGTGCGGCTTTGTGATTTGACGCCTCATTGCTCATTACTATGTCGGCGCCATGACTGGGGTGCTTCACCCCGGCTGCTTTGCACTGTTATATCGGTATGGCACGTGGACCCGGTTGCTTGATGTCCCACATGTCGGCGAAAGGAACTAGAACATTTATGAAAGCGAGCACTCCACTCTTAAGACGGAGGAGTACATGACATGATGGCCCAGTGAACTATTACTTGTACTATAGTACTACTGTAGTGTCGCTGTTTTGCACGATCCATCGATACAAACCCGATTAAAGATGCAAGGGCGGGATTTTTTCCTGCACGGTAGATGATACTAGCCATACATTTAAAAGGAAATTTTAATGTATGCAAACTTAATGATTAAGTAACAATATGAGGTCTAGTAAAACTAAAAACACATATGATTTATTGTGTTAGAGTATAGTAGTAGCGTTGTATTGCATGGTTGCTAGATGTAACATGCGAGAACGTGTAGAGATGTACTTTTGGAGGGCCTACAGAGAGAAATTGGGCATAAAGTGGATTCAAATATTTGTATTCGTCTTCATAGCATTTGTAACTCATATCTATAGTTTGTACAGTAGACCTGAATGCTTGTTCACTCTTACGAAACCATTACAACAATAATGGGGTGACGTGCGCAAATTTAGGCACTCGCACGTTGGCCTACTCGGCTCCACAAAGAGAGCGAGAGAAGAAATAAATACACGGGCGATCAGTGTATTTCAAGGGAATAGCGTAATACGGTCACCAGACTTCAGAATACACTCATTACGGTAACTATATACGTTTTGCGGTGATTATATGGTCAGTTGCATACCGTTCAGCATCGGATTGCACTCTATTGACCGACCAAATAGTCTGCATGGCACTATGTTGACTAGTTAAATTGACCATGTTCTTTGCGCGTCCCACCTGTCAGTTCGCATAGGAAAAAGGTTAGATAAACACAATTTTTCGCAGGCGTGATAAGACTCCAACCCGTGCGATGGAACCACCTGGTTGTGTATGTGTTTGTCACGGCCTGATGTGTGCACATGCACGTCTACATTGAGCACTTGAGTGTGAGAGTGTGTGTTGGTCGTGTGGTCTATGCATGCAAGCGTGCATGCGTGGATGTGTGTGTACGTGTGAGTGTTGCATGCGTGCATGGCTGCATGTGTTCGTGTGAGTGTTGCGTGCATGCAGTTTGTGTGCATGGTTGTGTGTGTGTGTGTGTATAATCACCACACAAGCGCCTGTGTGTTAAAACAGACGGCTCAGCATACCAATACAAGGCCACCTTGTCCGCTGTGCCCGCGGTCATGACTTTGAACGACTGTCCAACTTTTTTTATCGTTTGTTTTCATTCTTATACACGCCGACATGTGGGCCCAATGGTAGTGAGCTAATGTGATGCAACACTAGAGGTGCCACGTCGAGCGTTTAACTGGTCAACTAGTCGTGTCTTCAGCAAATAGAGAGCTATACGGTGAGCCCGTGATTGTATAATAACCAGAAAACATAAATGGTGACCGTAATGAGTGGATTCTGAAGTCCGATGTACGTATCGTGCTTTCGCTTCAAATACAATGATTGTCATTGTATATATCGCAAGATAAAGATGAAACATGTGTGAATGTGCTCGGGGCATACTTTGAGGACCCGGAGATACTTTGTGTGTGTACGTGAAAGGGGCGTAGAGGGGGTGTATGCGATGGAGAGAGATGCTCTTCATTTCTCTTTATTATGAATAACTTTATATATAGTATAAGAATATAAAATTCACAGTGCGGAATAAATATCATTGGGGGCACCATGCAATGCAAATTAACGTTCATACTCCTCCATATAACTTTGTATGTTGTATATATGTAGAAATTCTAAAATATTTTTTTGGCCACACTTTGTGTGGTTTTATCAAAAGGAATGTTGCTAAATAAACGTGAAGAGAGGGCTTTTTAGATCAATGGGGTACGTGATGTAACATGTGTGAATGTGTAATTGATGTATTTGGCAGGTCCTAGAGAGGTATGTGTATGTATTATGTATTCAAGAGAGGAATGGATAGA
>NC_041385.1:488809121-488846110 GCF_002162155.2 Triticum dicoccoides
GAGAGGTCTAGACAGAGAGAGAGAGAGAGAGATAGATAGATAGATAGATAGATAGATAGAGAGAGAGACGAATAAGATGTCACAACGAGAGATGCCCTCGAGTGTGTATATGCAAGGGGGGAGGGGATAGAGGCACGGGGAGAAAATATTTTGTGTGGTGCCTGTGTTGGTATGTGTGGGTGTGAGAAGAAAATGAGACCTGGGGGCTTAGGGAGTGTCACTGCGTGAGGTCCAGTGGGCCGAGGTGAGGCCCTTGGCTCGGTTCCGTCCTGCGCCACATTGGTCGGCCCATGACATATTTAGGGAGACCCATGGAGGACTAGTCGTACAAGACAAAGATAGTAGAGTCGTGAAGGACTCTGCATCCACTAACAAAGTCGGCTAGGATTTGTAACCCTAGGTCATCGGACTAAGGTAACCCCTTATCTCTGATATTACTATTCATCCAACCTAACTTGAAGGGGCATCCTAAAGAATGCTCTACTAGAATCATACTCGTCAATTAGGAAGAGAGGTGGAGACAATGCGTGAGAGACACATAGGCAGGTCTATGTATATAGAAAGGGTCGATGGGGATTGTGCGTGTGTATGCTTGTGAGAGGAAGAGTGCTTGTGATAAATGATAGTGAAAATAGTCGTAAATTGTTACGAGAGTGTGGGAGGATTATATCGAGAGCATGTGTGCGAGAAAGACACCTCGGGAGAGTGTGTGTGTGAGAGACCACCGATGGATATACACCATGTGCGTGTATGTGTGAGAGAGAAAGTCAGCGTGTGTGTGAGGAGGGACCTATGGAGAGTGAAACTACACGTAAAAGACCAATGTACACATTGATTAAAATTATAAATTGTATCCAAATATTAGGATGGGATCATGATATTTGCAATTCGTGTAAGGAACGGTCATTGATCCATCAGACATCTATACTCTATCGAATTTGAGCATGTCTATGTTATTATTCGACATAATTGACCCATAGAGTTAGTATTTTGAACTCCAGACAATGCATAGCTTTAGCAATCGAATATAAACCTGAGTATAGTTCATGTTCTGTGTGTAAAGCACATTATACATACAAAAGTTACACAATGAACATTATAAATAGCTAGCTATGAACTAGCATACATTTGAATTCAACTTAAGGTGGTTTAAAAAATTCGAATTCAACACAAAGTCCATTCAGTTATTTGAATTTGATATCATGGCATTTGTAAATCATACCTAAATTATGGGGGCACCAATCTTTACTCTGCTTTTGTACATAATGGCATATATAGTCGTGTACAAAATAGATTCAAATTTACCTCATCCATTCCAAAATAATCGTAGTTATAGGATTTTCAACTGTCAAAATTTCAAAAAGAAGCGCATAATTTAATGAGATTTTCAAACATACAAGGTCGAATTTAACGTTGTCTATTTAGGTCAATCCTCAAAGTTCAAGAGTACTCCCTCCATTTTTATTTAGAGCGCGTATTAGCTTTGGTAAAAGTCAAGCTTTATAAACTTTGACCAAGTTTATAAAAATATATTAACATAAGCAATAACAAATCAATAAAATTAGATTTATTATTGAATGTACTTTCACATCATATAGATTTGTTATGATAAATGTTTATACTATTTTTATAAACTTGGTCAAACTTTATGAAATTTGACTTCAGTCAACTCTAATATGCAGAGTAAATAAAAATGGAGGGAGTACTCTAAACGTGAATGCTCCTGTTTCAAAATTTCAAACGAAGCGCCAAAAGAGCCTCTACTCGCCCAAAACTGCGTGAGACCAATGTTTGGTAGAAGGAAATTAATTTTCTAACTCTGACCCGTGAAATCTACCGGCTCGACGTCCAAAGGTCTAAACCAGGGTAGGTTTGTAGCTTCATCTAGACGCCACACAACCGCCTCCGAAAATCATTCATACACAATGGCCGCCTAAGCACACATGTGCGTTGCCGAAATCGCTCCCGTCCACTATTTGGGACTCCTGAGATTACCATCCTACGCCCGACCCGCGGTAGGTCTAAAATTTAAGAGCGGGACAAAATTTGTACTTTTCCCAAATTTCAAACAAGCACGTCCCATCTGTTAAAAAAACAAAAACAAGCGCATCCCAGACCAAAACATGGTTCTCCCTTTGATCCCTCCCGTTCGATTCCCCATTCATACTCTTTGGGCGCCAAAACTACCTCTCCACCAGCCGCGAAACCCCGACATCCTCCATTCGCCATCCCATCCCCCCATCAACCGCCGCCCTCCTCCATCATGCTAGAGCAGATACCCCAACGTCGTCGTCCACCGCAACCGCAACTGCAACGCCCTCCATGGCAACTAGTTGATGCCGAGGGCCGAGCTGCCTCCAGGACACCGACGTGCATCGTACCCGAGCCAGTTCAACCATGTCGTCCTGCGCCTCACCACTGCCACTCCAACTTCGCCACCGTCCACCGCACCGGAGTTGTTCCTGCTACGCCATCCTTCGCCGCCTCGGATCTGCTTCCCCTTCGGTGATAGACAGCCACTACAACACAATCAACAATTTGGCCATGGGTTCATCCAAGGCTCCACCCTCCTCCAAAATATCGGGTTCCCCGGTAAAAACAAGAAAATCATCACGACATTTGGAGGACACAACACTGGCAACCGGAAATGGTACTCCTCTTCCCTTATTCATGCAAATATTACGTGTCTGCTTGCACGGTATTCATCCCACAGAAGACACTAGTTGACCGCTTCTTCCTGATACTAGATGTTCCTAGTAACTCACGATGCATAAGGTTTCTCCTCATATACTATTTCCCCTTAGCTAGAGGTTCGTCGCCCCCCTGGATTTCAATTCCTGGTTAGTTGATTCCCAATTAAAGGAAGCATTCCCCGGCGTAACAGGCGCTAGTCCGCCTATGACACCGGGGAAGCAGCACCTCAGTGTTTATCTTAGGGGTGTGTGGGGCCTAGGAGCTACTAGCGCCCGATCTGGAGGTCGACCAGTATTAAAGGGATGGCCGGGGATTGTGGGTGTCAAAACCGGCAAATCTCGGGTAGGGGGGCCCAAGCTGTGCGTCAAGAGATCGATGGTAATAGGGAGTCAGGGGACACAATGTTTACCTAGGTTCGGGCCCTCTTAATGGAGGTAAAACCCTATTCCTGCTTGATTATATCCGTCGAGTATGAAGATTACAAGAGTTGATCTACCTTGAGATCGTAATGGCTAACCCTAGATGTCTAGCCTATGGGGATTCTGATGATGATGATAGTTTCCCTCTACAAACTAACCCCTCCAGTTTATATACACACAGGAGGGAGGTCTAGGGTTTGTACAAGGTCAGTTTATCAGGTACGGAAACCTCCAGACTCTATTCTTTCCTTCCACGTATCGAGAAGCCTCATCCAGACTCGGTAGATAATATTCAGCTTGATCCTGCACGGCGCATGCAACCCGGCCCACACTCCTGGGCCGGACACCTGAGGACCCCCGAATCCAGGACTCCCTCAGTAGCCCTCGAACTTGCCTTCAATGACGATGTAGTATGCAGGCGTAAGTATTCGACTTTGCAAGGAGGTTCTTCATTGTATTCTGAATTGAAGATAATCCGGTATAGGTTTCCGCGCCCAGTCTTTGTGATTCCTTCCTGTCGTCGCCTCGATTTCCACACGTCTGAGTGAATGTGAATGGTCTTCTGTCCCTATATTTTAATATTCCTGATAGGCACAAGCCACGCCTATAAAGCGAGGCAATATCTTCAAACCGTCATCCCGCATCACACCAAAAGCAACAGAGCAAACCACGGAAAACAAGCCATGGCAAGTGCTCCTGGTTCCTCCTCGCGTCCTCGTGGCCCTCAAGAGGGGGACTGGCAGAGTTGTTCCATGTCTCACCTCTAGCTCAGTCGACTCCAAACGCAAGGACATCTCCCTACCCCAGATATAGTCTTCGTACGGGAAGAGTTAACCACTATAGGTTCCGATGCATTGGCATAGAATTTCCCCAATCCTAGCTAAGGGGAGAGGGTGTGCTTCACCTCATTCCTTCTGAGGGGTGTGGGATTCCCAATCCACTCCTTCCTCAGGGGTCTACTAGAACACTACGTGATCCAGCTGCACAACCTCATGCTAGGTTCTATTTTACATATCTCTAGCTTTGTCGCCCTTTGCGAATTGTTTTTGGGTTGCGAGGCTCACTTCAAACTATGGAAGAATTTCTTCTGCCTCGTCCCCCGCCATCATGGCAGCGTGTCTATTTTTGAAGTGGGCGACGCCGAAGTATGGCATATAGTCAGATCCAGCTATCCAATCGGGACCCCGAAGAAAGGATTTGCCGAATGGTCTTTGGAATGGTTCTATATCAATGATGTACCCCTTCCGGACCCTGTTCGGCACGGATTTCCAGAATTCTCCAGTGCTCCCTTGAAGAAGCTATACAACTGGCATCCCAAATCCTCTGCCCAGGATGACAGTGCAGAAGTGATGAAATTGGTAAACAAGATCAAGATGCTAACCCATTTCGGACTCTCCATAGTGGAAGTTATGGCTATCGCGATACAGAGATGCATCCATCCACTTCAATCAAGGGTAACTTCCTTATGGAACTGGGGAGGACGACACATCCCACTACGGGCGAAAGGGTCTGGATGGCCAAGCCACACTGGCAACAGCTCTGGTCGAGCTCTATAAAGGAGAAGAAGAAAACTTCCTTCGTCTAAATTGCCGAGAGGCCTACTCCATGTATACTCCCATTGAATGGGTAAGTTTTCCAACCACTCAATGCTTTTTTATCCATAGAGATGCATTAATCGGATACCCTGACTATTTATTTTCTTGAGTAGTCATGGAGGAAAATTGTGGAGAACATTAACTGCCCCGCCCCACAGCCATAGGATCATGATCGCAATGAAGACCCCGCTTTCCATGAGGATCCAGATATATTTGTAGAGTTCAAAGATGGAGTCTACTATTAGGCGAGCCTTAATGGCTCGGAGGTGGCCATTATGGCTGACTACCCCGACCTCTATCCCTTCATGAAGGTACGTGTTCGGAAACTATATTCTCAAGGAAGATGGATACTTCCGCCTGTCTCTTTATCCCCTGCATTAAACCATGCTTCATAGGATCGACATTCAGCAGGCCGTACTCAGGGGAGAGCGAGCAAGAAAAGGTCAACATCTTTGCGAAGAGTTCTGCAAAGTGAAAGGAGGTCGACAGCGCCACTGAACCTGCTCCATCATCGAAAAGGTACAATCTTCTTTTTTAATATTCGGTCGTCAAGCCGGACCGTCATTCAAATCCTCCTTCTATCATCGCAGGAGGGGTATACGGTGAACCGTGGGTAAGATCCCAGCCCGCCAAGCTACGCCTAATCCGGCGCCGGAGATACCAATCGGGACAGGGGCGCATGCTGATACGGCACATGCTTGTTCGTCTCATGGAGAGCCGGATGAGATGTCCGTGACCAACTCCGATAGTGCGATGAACCATCGTCACTTAAAAGAAGCCTTGCGCGCCCTGCCTTAACGGAGCTGGAGTTTAATGCCCTAAGCTTTGTAGGTGCATATATCCGAGTTGTCCGGGACGAACTCACCGGGGTCGCTCGCGTGTTCTCAAAGGATATGCAGGTACAAATCTTCATGAACTTAATGGATATATAGTAGTAGCCCCCGAGACTTAAAGCGGGTGGACAAAACTGATTTGAGGATCGTTTGATGAACACAGGTTCTCAAGGAGAAGAATAGTGCATTGACCCAGGAACTTGAGACAAGCTAGACGCAGCTAAACACAGCTATCTCCGAGCTTGAAGAAATAAAGAGTGCCCCAATGTATTATGGCAATGATAAAAAACTAGAAGAAGAAGTGAAGAAACAGGCCAAAGAGATAAAGAGCTTGAAGGCTCAACTCCTAGAGGCACAACAAGAAACCCAGAAGCTGAAGGGCGGCATATTTGGTATGCCTTGTGAACTGTCCGGATTATTGATAGGATCATATAATGCGGAATATGATAGTTCGGTTGATACATGTATGTTGACTGGCCGCCCCGAGGAGGAAATGCTAGTTCTACAGAGCGACATTCTGAAGGAGCTGGCAAAGTTGCACGAGTGTGCTCAGAAGGATATGAAGAATATGGCAAAAGCCATATTCCGACGTCCCTCTAGAAAGTATGGAGGGGTTGGCTGATCTATTCAAGGGTGCCCGACGTTGGTTCGAGTTGTGGAAGACATTCGCGTGCCATGAAGGCGCTCGAGAGGCATGGGCCATGGTGAAGACACGCTATACTGGTCTTGACCCGAACCATATGGCTAGAGTTGGACCGTGGGGACCCGACGGGAAGGAAATTCCCGTAAGCCTGGTATACGACCAAGTGATGACAGCGGCAAAATTTTCGCAACATGATTGTAAATTAGATAGTCTACTAGATGGCGTAGAAAGGGAGTGAGCGTTCAATTTGATATACCCATGTACTTTTATGACCGAACTTATCTCCTGCCGAAATGTATGAAAATTTTGTCATCGCAGACCTTCGGCTTCCACCTCCGAACCAAAAAGTTGGAGTGTTTCCGTATACTTATGTTTGACTAGGAAACATTTGGTATTGTCGGAAACCAGGCAATCCGGCCATATTGCTCAAACAGACAAAGTATGTTCGGCGGAGTTATGTTATATTACTATTTAACGTAAGAAACATCTTCCAAGAAGAATTGTTCCGTTATGGGTTCCTTTTCTTGGGCTAGGCTTGTATCTAAAGGATAGACAGCCAATGTTATGTGTTTTCTCGGAAACATCTTGCTGAATATGTGCCAACCAATTATTCCCTTAAGAACGCTAGCTTTCGGCTTCACCTGTCTGAGGTATAGGGTCAGATAACCCGGTTGCAACAATCGCAGATGTGCTCCCTTTACACCCTAGCCGAACAATCGGGAACGTAGGGTATAAGCGCAGGAGCGAGGCAACCTAGCTTGGCAAAAACTTAAGTCATAGAAGTGCATAAAATGGAAGAAACAATAGATAGTACAGACACAAGAAGCTTGTAAGCTTTGTAATAAAATGCTTCTTTTAAAAGAAGGCCCCATGTATGGTGGGATGCATACATTTAAAGATGTGTATCCCCAACAATGTGGTTTATCAAACATACATTATAAGGAGAGAAAGGTAAAAAGGGAAAAAGGAAAGAGAAAATGGAAAAAACCTAGTTTAAACTGGGACTAAGGAGGCCGAATTATGCGTAAAATCATCGGAGTCGGGCAGCGTTCCATGGGTTCGGCTCAAGGCGATTATCCTCCGCATTGCGAAGGTGATAGGCTCCTCTAGTAAAGACTTCATCAATTATGAAGGGCCCCTCCCATTTGGGTTTGAGCTTATCCTTTTTATTCTCCGAGAGACGTAGAACAAGTTCTTTGACATTGTATTTTTTAGCCCGCACTTCTCTGCTTTGGTAACGCGTGGCCTGTTGTTGATAGAATGCGGAACGGGCCTTGGCGACATCACACTCCTCTTCAAGTCCATCCAGGTCATCCTGCCGATCTAGTTTGGCTTCTTTCGCTTCGTATATGCACACTGTAGGCGAGTCATGAATAACATCACAGGGCAATAGGACTTTTGGGCCATACACCATAAAGAAAGGTGTATATCCGGTTGTTCGATTGGGTGTGGTCCGGAGTCCCTAGAGTACAAAATCGAGTTCCTCGACCTAGTGCTTATCTGATTCTCGTAAAGAGCGCACTCGTCTAGGCTTAATACTACTCATGATCAGACCATTGGACCGTTTGACTTGGCCGTTCGTTTGAGGGTGGAATACAGATGCATAGTCGAGTTTAATGCCCAACTTAGCGCACCAGGTTTTCACCTCATCGGCTGTGAAGTTAGAGCCATTACCAGTGATGATACCGTGAGGGACACCATAACAGTGGACTACGCTGGATATAAAGTCGATCACTCGTCTGGCCTCAGCTGTTTTGACTGGTTTGGCTTCTATCCATTTAGTGAATTTGTCCACCATGATGAGTAAGTATTTCTTCTTGTGGCTTCCCCCTTTAAGGGGTCCGACCATGTCAAGCCTCCAGACCGCAAAGAGCCAAGTAATGGGGATTGTTCATAAGGCTGTGGGAGGCATGTGGCTCTGATTGGCGAGAAGTTGACAGCCCACACAATGTTGGACAAGGTCTTGAGTGTTCGCTTGAGCCGTAGGCCAAAAAAAGCCTGTCCAGAATGCCTTGCTTACAAGGGCACGGGCTGCGGTGTGATGGCCGCCAAGACCAGCATGTATTTCTGCCAAGAGCTGCCTTCCCTCCTCTTCGGAGATACACCTTTGAAGGGCTCCGATTGTACTTCTTTTATATAATTCTCCTTCATACACTTTGAAGGCTTTGGAGCGTCGTACTATGCATCACGCCTCGTTTTGATTGTTGGGGAGCTCTTGCCTATTAAGGTAGGTCAAGTAAGGTTCGGTCCAAGGAGCGATAACCGCCATGATCTCATGAGCAGAGGGTGTTATCTCAGTATCCGAACCTCTGACATTGTCCGCATTGTGTTTGGTGGTTGGGGGTGTGGTCAGGTATGTATTGCCTTTGCCTCTCTCACCCTGCCACACCACAGATGGCTTGAAGAGCTGTTCCACAAAGGTGTTGGGTGGCACGGGGTCGCGTTTAGCACCCATACGAGCAAGGATCTTGGCTTCCTGATTACTTTCTGGGGCGACATGATGGAACTCGAGTCCGTCGAACCGAGATGATATTTTTAATATGGCATTTCGATATGCCATCATTTTTGGGTCCTTCACATCGAACTCGCCATTGACCTATGAAATAGCGAGGTTCGAATCACCGCGCACCTCCAAGCATCGTATGCCCATGGAGACAGCCATACGAAGACCGTGCAGTAGCGCCTCGTATTCGGCTGCACTATTAGAGTGCATATACATAATTTGCAATACGTAGAGGACTGTATCCCCAGTGGGGGATGTGAGGATTATGCTAGCCCCTAGTCCGACCAGCATTTTGGAGCCATCGAAGTACATGATCCAATTAGAGTATGTGCTGTACTCTTTAGGGAGTTCGGCTTCCGTCCATTCGGCTATAAAGTCGGCCAATACCTAGGATTTAATAGCCCGACATGGCTTGTATATGATTTCGAACGGTAATAGCTCGACGGCCCATTTGGCTATGCGGCCAGTGGCATCCCTGCTATTAATGATGTCATTTAGTGGCACCTCGGATGCCAATGTGAACAAACACTCCTGAAAGTAGTGCCGAAGTTTGTGAGATGCCATGAAGACTGTGTAGGCTATCTTCTGATACTGCGAGTATCGGGATTTACAAGGTGTAAGGACCTCTGATACATAGTAAACTGGTATTTGGGTGGGGAACTTATGTCCCTCCTCCCCTCGCTCGACGACGAGGACGACACTAACTACTTGGTTAGTTGCCGAAATGTATAATAACATAGGCTCTCCAATGCCAGGGGCGGCCAAGATTGGGTTGCTTGTGAGAAGGGCCTTGATTTCTTCCAATCCGGTTGTGGCTGCGTCCGTCCATTTGAAGTTATCAGTACGGCGCAGTAGCTTGTATAGTGGCAATGCCTTTTCTCCTAATTTGGAGATAAATCAACTTAAAGCCGCGGTGCACCCTGCTAGTTTCTGGACCTTCTTTAGGTCTGTTGGCGTGGCCAATTGTGACAGAGCTTGGATCTTCGCTGGGTTTGCCTCAACTCCTCTATGGGAAACAATGAAGCCCGACAACTTTCTGGCCGAAACTCCGAAGACACATTTTTCCGGATTGAGCCGGATGTCCTATGTTCGGAGATTGTCGAAGGTGAGGCGAAGGTCGTCCACTAGTGACTCGGCATGTTTTATTTTGATGACCACATCGTCCACGTATGCTTTGACTGTTTTTCCTATTTGCTTTTCCAGGCATGTTTGAATCATGCGCTGGTAGGTAGCCCCGATGTTTTTGAGTCTGAAGGGCATAGTATTGAAGCAGAAGGGACCGTAAGGGGTGATGAATGCGGTTGCATCCTGGTCCGATTCCTTCATCTTGATCTGATGGTATCTGGAATAGGCGTCAAGGAAACACAAAGAATCGTGTCCTGCAGTTGTGTCAATGATTTGGTTGATGCGGGGCAATGGGAAGGGGTCTTTAGGGCAAGCCTTGTTGAGGTCTTTGAAGTCGACACATAGGCGCCACGATTTGTCCTTTTTAGGTACCATGACCACGTTGGCTAACCAATCCGAATGTTTGATTTCCCTAATAAACCCAGCCTCTAATAACTTGGCTAGCTCTTCTCCCACGGCCTGATGCTTGGGTTCGGAGAATCGCCGTAGTATCTGCTTCACGGGTTTAAATCCCTTGATTATATTGAGACTGTGTTCGGGCAGTCTGCGTGGGATGCCGGGCATATATGAAGGATGCCAGGCGAAGATATCCCAATTTTCACGCAGGAATGTGCGTAGGGCGGTGTCCACTGCCAGATCCAGCTGTGCTCTGATGGATGCTGTTTTATTGGGGTCCATCGGGTGCACTTGGAATTTTACTATTTCCTCGACTGGCTTGAAACAGGTGGACTTGGATCTCTTACCAAGGATCACATCGTCCCTATCCATCGTAGCTCGTAGGGTGGTTAATACTTCTACCGCTAGGGCTTCAGCTAGTTCCACAAGGGCCAAGGATGCGATCTTGTTTTCAGCACGGAGAGCTTTGTCCGGGTCGCTGTAATGATTCCATTAGGGAAGGGCATTTTGAGCTTCATGTACCCATAATGGGGTATAGCTTGAAAGCGTGAGAAGGCGTCCCGGCCGAGGATAGCATGATACCCACTGGTAAAGGGGACCACATGTAAGAGCAACTCTTCGGATCTATAATTCTCAGGTGTGCCGAACACCACATCCAGTTTGATTTTTCCCGAGTAGTGTGCCTCCCGACTAGGGATAATACCTCAAAAGGTGGTGTTGCTATGCTCGATGCGTGAACTATCCATTTGCATCTTGTCGTGCGTATCCTCATAGATGAGGTTAAGTCCACTACCGCCGTCCATGAGCACTTTAGTAAGCCGGAAACCATCAACGATGGGGTTTAGAACCAAGGTGGCAGGTGCTCGGACTAACCGAGTATGTGGTTTGTCTTCAGCCGTAAAGGTTATCACCATGTCGTTCCATGGGCTTAGTGCGGTAACTTGATGGACTTCGGTGAGGTCGCGTAGCGCCCGTTTATGCTGGTTGTTAGAGGAGAAATTCTTGAAGACAATTATGACGTTGAAGTTGTCCCTCTCCGGTGAATATCCTTCTAGGGTTGTGGTGAGGATTGACTCTCCACTTTTTGCTACATGTCGGAGTACCCAGCATGCCCGGAGGCTATGGGTTGGGACTGTGTGCAGAGTAGTATGTATCGGGCAGGGTTTGTCCAATAGTTTGTCAAGAACTGACCTATGTCCCATGAAGGGCTTGTTCTTCCTGCCCATAGCCCGATGGTCGGGTGACCTGCCGGGGTATATTCTTTTAGCCCGGGCCGCACTCTGCGTCGAGGTGGCGGGCTCTAGTTGAGTTTTCTAGGCCTTCCATATGCTTTCCATCGCACAATACTTTCGTACTACATGCGATAATTCCGTGAAGCTCTGTATGTGGCGATGGTCGAGGTCATTCAATATCCCTTCATCTGTGCAGTTACGGTGAAAGACCAAAACTACGTCGTCATCCGAACAGTCCTTGATCTTGTTTTTAACAAGCAGGAATATGGCCCAAAAGTGGTGGACCATTTCCTGGGGCTGCTGCCGTACATACAATCAGGTGATATATATCTAGAGGACATGAGTTGCTTGGAGAGTATAGATTGTGGTGGGTGGGTGGATTGAATTTTAGATCCTGTCCCACGTCCGTGTTCGGAGCCGGTATGGCTTCCGCAGTAACTGGTTCGGGTCTAGCTAAGCGTGAAGGCTCTTGCGACCCTACAACTGAACCAGAGTCTGGTGGGAGTAAAGTCCCTTCCTAAAGGGAAGTATCCGGCTCAGGGGATTCGGGGACCCGAACATACTTGGTCCTCAATATGGGGGGGGGAGACATCGGTGGCCGGTTCCTCGACTATCGCCATGAAGTGGGTGACCGGTGGGTGATTAATTTCCCTTTGGTCGGGCTTGAGCCCGATCCGATCATAGTCCGTTGAGACCCCCAGGGTAGCGATGTGGTCTAGCAGCTCGTTTAAAGACGAAATCTCTGCTGGATCCAATTTCTTAGAGTACTTGGGGCCAATGCAAGGACGGTGTTCGGCCGCCATGAGAGGAGTTGCTGGCTCAACGACCGCGCGAGCCCTCATGGTAAAACCGCCAAACCAGAGGGTCTGACCTGAAGCCAGGCACCCTCCAGAAGTAATATCGTCATTGATGACTAGGCAAGCCATGAATCGCTTTTTGCAGACAGCACAGCAGAGCTCTCAATGAAAGCACCAATGTCGATGTCAAAACCGGCAGATCTCGGGTAGGGAGGGGCAAGTTATGTCAACAGGGAGTCAGGGGACACAATGTTTACCCAGGTTTGGGCCCTCTTAATGGAGGTAAAACCCTACTCCTTCTTGATTATATTCCTCGAGTATGAAGATTACAAGAGTTGATCTACCTCGAGATCGTAATGGCTAACCTTAGATGTCTAGCCTATGGGGATTATGATGATGATGATAGTTTCCCTCTACAGACTAACCCCTCTAGTTTATATACACACTTGAGGGAGGTCTAGGGTTTGTACAAGGTCGGTTTATCAGGTAGGGAAACCTCCGGACTCTATTATTGCCTTCCACCTATCGAGAAGCCTCATCCGGACTCGGTAGATAATCTTCAACTTGATCCTGCATGGCCCATGCAACCCGGCCCACACTCCTAGGCTGGACACCTAAGGACCCCCGAATCCAGGACTCCCTCAGGGGGCATTGCAGCATGGCGGTGGTGTGAGGTCGAGGGGAGGAAGGGGAGACGGAGGCAGGGGTCTGGGCCGGCGGTTCCAGAAAGATCGTCAACAGTGACTGGCGGGAGGTAGAAAAAGCCATCTGCCCGTTCCTTATAGATCAGACGGTTCATAAAAAATTGACTGACCCATTTATTTCCAGTCAACTATTATTTTGATAGGACGATATGTGGTGGCATGCTGGAGGAGTACCTGCATTTACCAGCCATCCCTGTGCTCATATATTACAGAATCATGCGGAGTAGAATCTAATTTTGTTTGCCATGCAATGTTGTAGACCTATCATATGTCTCTTGTCATTTATTTTTAGCCACCTGCTATCTACTACTTTTACAGTGCACTAGTTTTGCACAGACTTCACCCATACTCTCACTATTGTGTTTTTGTGCATGGGTATTTCAGACTCTGCCTTGACAGAAGCACAAAATAAAAGATAGAAGTCTCTCCTGCTTTCTTCATGCGCAGGCAAGACACATGTCAGCGCTTTAAAGGTTGGATGTTCAATAGATGGAGACGGTAAACATAGCTCCGGAGTTGATGATCTCGCTCGCCATGAACTACCATCCCAGGTGCTTGCTTTAACTTTGTGGTGTCATATGTGGTTGCATGTTGCATATGGTGTCTAGCTTGTATTGCTTCCAATTTGGTTAAATTGCATCTGCTTAGCTTACACATTATACCTTTGAATATGACATGCCTTCCTGTTTTTGGTACATACTAGTACATTTGTCTATTAACCATGTTCTTACATCAAACTAATGTTCTTATGTATCCCTCATCAATCACTTATGATGAGGCAGTCAGGCCAGTGGACTACTACGAGAAAAGATCCTCATTTAAAGAATGCAGCGTCAGCCTCCCCACATGATTCTCAAGAAACATCATGGCTAGATGAAGATAGTGAACATAGCTCTATAGTTGATTACCGCATTTCCCCTACACTAGCATCGCAGGTGCTTGCTCTAACTTGGCAGCATGATATGTGGTTGCATGTTGCATGTGGTGTCTAGAATGTAATTCTTCCAATCTGGTTAAATTGCATGTGCTATTTTGCTTAGTTTATGCATTATACCTGTTAATGTGACATGCCTTCCTTTAGTACATAGTACATCTATATATTAAGTATGTCCTTACATAAAACTATTGTTTTTTTGTATCCGTCATAAGTCAATATGATGAGACACCTTTAGTATATGCAGTGCGATATTAGTTGCATCTTTCATATGATTTATAGCATGCGTTGCTTATAATTTGTTGAAATGCCATTTATGATGGGACGCTTTTAACTTGGCAGAGTCATATTGGTTACATCTTTCATGTGGTGTCTAGCTTGCATTGCTTCCTTTTTGTTGAAATGGCTTCTGCTTAGTTTACACAAACAGTTGTGAATATGCCATGCTGTCCTGTTTTTCATACATATTCCATCCTGGTATCATGTGTTTGCCTTACATCAAAGTAGTGATTGTCACTATCATGCATGAATGAGTTCTGAAGAGTGAATTTTATTACTTTTTCTTGTCGATTTTACTTGACAATTCAAAATCAATAAAGCGGAAGGAAATTAGCAAGGCAGTGGATAAAGGTGCTCGTTCCAAACAGAGGGCCTCTACAGATTCTACTCCGCCACCCCCCAAGAAGATTTGGAAGACAATACATGCATAGACACTCAACATAGCTGTGTTGATGATGAGCACGTCTCCCCTAGTGCACCATCATAGGTGCTCCCTCTAACTTGGCACTGTTATATGTGGTTGCATATTATGTATGATTTCTAGCTTGTATTGCTTCTAATTTCATTGAATTCCATCTGCTTACTTTACACATTATACTAGTGAATCAGACACGTGTTCCTGTTTCTAAAACATACAATATCTGTCTATCACACTATGTTCTTCAATCAAAGCACTATTGTTGTGTAACCTGCAACAATCACATATCATAAGACACGTTTGACTTGGGAGTGTGATATAGGTTACTTCTCGCATTCTTTTCTAGCTTGTACTACTTCTAATTTGTTGAAATGGCACTTATGACGAGACAGTTTTAACTTGGTAGAGTGATATTCGTTGCATCTTTCAGATGGTGTCTAGATTTCATTGCTTCTAATTTCATGAAATGCCTTCTGCTTAGTTTACACATCATAGCTGTGAATATGCTATCCTTTTTTCTTACACATTCAATCATCCTATCATGCGGCCGCCTTACATTAAAGTAGTGCTTGTCAACATCCTGCATCAATGAGTTCTGAAAAGCGAATTTTCATTCATTTTTCTTGTGGGTTCGACTTGACAAGAAAATGCAATTAGGAAAAAGGAAGGAAAAAAATAAGGCAAGGACTGATGGCGGCCTTCCAGCGAAACCGGCATCCAAGGTTCTTTCTCTAGCTTGGCGGTGTGATATTGTATTGCATGTTGCATATGGTGTCTCACTTGTATTGCTTGTAATTTGATTAAATTAATTCTACTTATTTAACATAATTAGTTGTGAATATGCCATGTCGTCCTGTTTTTCGTACATATTTCATCCTCATATCATACCTGTTCCAGTTTCTAGAACATACAATATCTGTCTATCACACCATGTTCTTACATCAAAGTACTACTATTGTGTAACCTGCAACAATCACTTTTCACAGGACACCTTTAACTTGGGAGTCTGATATTGTTTACATCTCGCATGATTTTCTAGCTTGTACTACTAATTTGCTGAAATGACACTAATGACGAGACAATCTTAACTTGGTAGAGTGATATTCATTGCGTCTTACATATGGTGTATAGCTTTCATTACTTCTAATTTGTTGAAATGCCTTCTGCTTAGTTTACACATCATAAGCTGTGAATATGCAATGCTGTGAATATGCAATGGCACTAATGACGAGAAACCTTTAACTTGGTAGTGTGATGTTGTTTGCATCTTGCATATGATTTATTTCTTGTACTGCTTGACATTTGTTTCAACGCCAGTTATGACGAGACACTGTTAACTTGGCAGAGCGATATTTGTAGAATCTTCATATGGTGTCTACCTTCCATTGCATTACTTCTAATTTATTGAAATGCCTTCTGCTTAGTTTACTAATCATAGTTTTGATTATCTCATGACGTCATGTTTTTCGTACATATTACATCCTCCTATCATGTGGTTGTCTAAGATCAACGTTCACTTTGTCTGTATCACGCATCAATTTGTTCTGAAGAACTAAATTTTTATTCCTTTTTCTTGTCGGCTTGACTTAATATGGAACAGAGAAATAGGAAGGGAGACGGAATGACAGGGGGTGGTGTTAGTACTAAGGACACACGGACACAGAAGCGATCGAATAATGTAGATTCTGCTGGTACTAATGTTGTAATAGAAGGTCAAAATCCAATGGAAACTTGTACAAACGCGGTATCCCATGCTACACTAGCTGCAAAACTAGCCAAACAAAAACAAATAGCTACCACCAAACAACCAGAGATAGCCCTAGTTGTTGCAACACCTTCCACAGTACCACCAGCTACACAAGTTCCTCGTGCGTCAACTGAGCTAGCAACACGTTCCCAAGCTCCCTTGCCACCTAACACTACTTCTGAAGCACTCTTGACAAAAGATGAGTTCGCAAGATCAGATGAACCTTGTGATCTTCAACAACTAGAAGGTAGTTGCTGGAGTTTTATAGTTTCATGCTTCTTTATATGTAGTCTCACAGTTTGATGTACACTAACACTTCCTATGTTCATTGTTGGACTAGCACCTAGGCGCAAGAGGAAACAAACATCAGGGATAATGCTCGATAGGTTAACTAAATCTAGAGGAGGAATAATGGAGATACATTTTGAGGCAGGTTTAAAAAGTCCACGCGATGCTACAGAGTCAGCCAAGTTAGTATCAGAGGCAGCGCTTGTCGTTAGGTGTCATGCACGTATCCTCCCAACATGGATTTAGTGCAGGAATGACAAAGACGAAACCCAGTTCAACACCTTCCTCGACCATTTATTTATAAGTATGGTTATGTACGGAAACTAGTAATATCGTCTTGCTCCGTCCCATACTTTCTAGGTTGCTGATAATGAGACCCCCATAATTTTCAACAGATGAGGTTCAAGTTGTATAACCAAGATGATGCAACCAGATAAGCTCGCACCCATTTTTCCAAGTCAGCTCTGCGATAGTATCGATATAACTTGAGGAAAACTCACTTTGAAGGCAAGGCTAACAGTGAACTTGCCCAAACATCTCCAGTGGAAAATATATCGGATGAAGACTGGAGAGGCCTCGTTAAACACTGGTCTGATCCAAAGTATGAACTACGTTATATGTATGTGATGAGATCACATGTTGAACTCCTATTTACGCATGTGCCTCACAAATCTATCTTCTTGTAGGTGAACTATTCAAAGAACAAGGCTAACCATACAAAGTGAAATTCCAACAGACGACAGGACCTCGTAGCTATATTGCACACCGCAAGGCTCTTGTAATTAGCTGTTGTTTCACTCTTTTTGTTGTGCCATATTACCATATCTATATTGACTTGTTCCAAATGCAGAGGAAAGCCCGCAAGGACCAAAAAGTACCTGAACCAAATGTTGTGGGTATCTTCAAGGAGTGTCACACCAGCAAGACGAAGGGCATGATTACACCAGTCAAAGCCACTGTTGTAAGTCCTTAATCCTCATGCCTTTTAACTACTACTTACTCTAACTCATGCATTGAACTGCACGGTTTTCAGCCAGTGTCTATTACTCTTTTTAATTTTATACACAATTGTCTTAGCGTATCATTGCACGTTACAAGGTTTAAAAGAGAGGAGTGATGTCCCTTTGATCTAGATCTGCAATCTAGTTCCATGTTGGACTTGCCCACACAACGTTACAATTGCCTGTTTGTCTGTTCTCAGTTGTTTTGTTATGTGAATGATGTCATACTATGCTTACCATGTTATAAACTTTGTCTCTTTATCCTTAGTTGTCAGTCCAATGTGAAGAAATACACAGTACATTAGCCATGGTACATAGTCATATGTTTGGAACCTGGTTTTATTATGTACTTTGCAGTAAAATACAATTGATATTTTACACGTGTTCACCAAAATAAGTTTTGTATATAGACCGAAGCTATTTTGTTCAGTTTTGTTGCCTCCTTAATATCTTCTGTTCTGGTAGTACTAATGTAAAAACTCAACTTTTTAGCAAGCTATGGAAAAAATGGTGGAACCACCACCTTCTGAAGGTGATGAGGCAACTATAACCGCAATGTCACCTATTGCTGCAGTGGGTCAGTACCTGTCCACTAACAATGCCAAAAGCACGTTCCTGCGTAATACTTGGTTGGTTGTTAAGGCAATCTCATCCAAACTGCCTCATGATCAAGATATGCAAGCTCAAAACAATGTTATATCTGCGCTCCAGACACAAGTCCACTCCCTAACAGAGACCCTTTGTGAAACAAGGACAACCATTGTTCGATGTCATCAAGATATGCATGGTTTTGAAACCAGACTATGAGACATTTCCTATGTTGTTCAGGAGCCTATGAGAAATGAAGGCCAAGGTTATGGTGCTCCATTGGATAGTACAACATGAAAACGTATCAGTCAGGTCAAATGAACTGAGCTTCTGAACTTCTGGTGGTGCATTTATCTGCTAGACTGTTAACTTTCATGCCAACCTTCCTTTTGTTTTATGGTTGTAATCTGTTTTGTTGCGATACAAAATTTATTCTTAACGTGCAGCCACCGGCTAAAGAAAACAGCAAGCCATTTTTGTATAGTGTAGGGTGTTCCCTATATTTGCACTGGTGGCAAACTTTGATGCCCAGTGGATGTAACCTGTGCAATCGCCTTAATAACCCAGCATTAGTTTGGGGCTTATTTATTTCCTAGTCTTCTTTTTCCCTGGTTTGCTAGTGGCCACAACAACCATGGGCCATATACGGACCATGGTAACCCTGAGCCTGCTACAAGCCGTAGGATCCATGGGCCTCCTACAGGCCGTTAGATAAATGGACCTGCAATAGGCCATTGGATAAATGGGCCTCCAACAGGCCGTGGAATCGGCGGGCCTCGGGCCGTCGGATAAATGGGTCCACATGGGCCGTAAACGGGCATCATTGGTATCGAGCCAGCATGGTAACGGGTCGTTAACAGGCCGGGAGACAGCAAAGTCTTAATTCCGTCACAGGCATAACGGGTCGTTAATGGGCCAGAGTATAGGACGGGCTGGAAACGACACAACGGTTAACAAGCCACAAACGGCTCGATTCTAACCAAAAGCCAAATTTGGCCCATTAGGGGAACAGGCCACTAACGGGCCGAAAAGGAGCCCAAAAATGTATGGGTCGTCAGTAGGCCGAAAGCTAACACGGGCTGGAAACTGCCCATGGAAATCATGGGCCATTAATGGGTACAAAGAAATTTACTATTCATTATCGTCCGGAGTCACTGTGGGCCACTGAAGGACCTAAAGATATGGAAGGCCTCATATGGGCCGAAAGACATCATGGGCCATACATGGGCCGAAAGTGAAACGGGCTGGTGTTATATTCGACGGCCCACATGACGCTGTTGGGCCGATTTCGGGAAGGCCCTAACGAGCCGAGAGTTTCCGGGCCGTAAAATGGGCTATATGTGAACAGACTGTTAACATGCTTTTCATGGGACAGCCCACTAACTTTTGACCAAGTCGAACGGGCCGGCCTTTGTAAGCTAAATGCACTAGTGTTGGACCTTCGCACATGTCGACATATCATAGGCGCCTATCTGATCCAATGACGAGCTGACATGTGTTTCCTTCGGCCAATGAGAATTTTACACGTGGAAAATCGCCATTGGTCCGGGCTGTTAAGGGGTTATCGGATCAAAAACTGGACCTGATAGCTTAAGGGCGACCTATTACGGTGGATGCCACGTGTCAGTCACCCTTGACGAAAGCACTTTTATGACGTGCAATTTATCGTCATGGAAGGGGACACTTCCATCATGATAATTTTGGTATGTCATGGAACACTTCTATGACAGCACATGTATGACAATCTTGATTCTGTCATAAAATTGTCATGGATGTATATGCATGACAAAAAAAGTGACCTACTGTGACAAACAAGTATCATCACGGAAGTGTATTTTTTTGTAGTGCCGTGTCGAGAGGTATGAGACCTCTGACAAGTACTTTTCCTACAAGATGGAAGAGAATATCTCAACCAGTGAGCATGTGCTCAGAATGTCTGGGTACTACAATCGCTTGAATCAAGTGGGAGTTAATCTTCCAGATAAGATAGTGATTGACAGAGTTCTCTAGTCACTATCGCCAAGCTACTAGAACTTCGTGATGAACTATAATATGCAAGGGATGACAAAAAAATGACTCCCAAGCTCTTCGTGCTGCTAAAAATGGCGAAGGTAGAAATCAAGAAAGAGCATCAAGTGTTGATGGTTAACAAGACCACTAGTTTCAAGAAAAGGGGCGAGGGAAGGAAATGTAACTTCAAGAATAATGGCAAGCAAGTTGCCACTCCCGTGAAGAAGCCCAAAGCTGGACCCAAGCCTGAAACTGAGTGCTTCTACCGCAAAGGGAATGGTCACTAGAAGCGGAACTGCCCCAAATACTTGGCGGATAAGAAGGATGGCAAAGTGAACAAAGGTATGTTAGATATACATGTTATTGATGTGTACCTTACTAGTATTCATAGTAACCCCTCGGTATTTGATACCGGTTTAGCTGCTAAGATGAGTAACTTGAAACAGGAGTTGTAGAATAAACAGAGACTGGTTAAGGCGAGGTGACGATGCATGTTGGAAGTGATTCCAAGGTTGATACGATCACCATCGCACACTCCCTCTACCTTCGGGATTAGTGTTGAACCTAAATAAATGTTATTTGGTGTTTGCGTTGAGCATGAATATAATTAGATCATGTTTATTGCAATATCATTATTCATTTAAGTCAGAAAATATTTGTTGTTATGTTTATATGAATAAAACCTTCTATGGTCATACACCCAATGTGAATGGTTTATTGAATCTCGATCGTAGTGATACACATATTGATGCCAAAAGATGCAAAGTTGATAATGATAGTGCAACATTCTTGTGGCACTGCCGTTTAGGTCATATTGGTGTAAAGTGCATGAAGAAACTCCATGCGGATGGACTTTTGGAATCACTTGATTATGAATCATTTGATACTTGCAAACCATGCCCCATGGGCAAGATGACTAAAACTCCGTTCTCTGGGACAATGGAGCGATCTAATGACTTATTGGAAATAATACATACTGATGTATGCGGTCCGATGAGTGTTGAAGCACGCGGCGGGTATCGTTATTTTGTGACCTCCACAGATGATTTGAGTAAGTATGGGTATATCTACTTGATGAAACACGTTTGAAACATTTGAAAAGTTCAAATAACTTCAGAGTGAAGTGGAGATTCATCATAACAAGAAAATAAAGTTTCTACGATCTGATCATGGAGGCGAATATTTGAGTTACGAGTTTGGCCTTCATTTAAAACAATGTGGAATAGTTTCATAACTCATGCCACCTGGAACACCATAGCGTAATGGTGTGTCCGAGCGTCGTAACCGTACTTTATTAGATATGGTGTGTTCTATGATGTCTCTTGCTGATTTACCACTATCGTTTTGGGGTTATGCATTAGATACAGCTGCATTCACGTTAAATAGCGCACCGCCTAAATCCATTGAGACGACACCGTATGAACTGTGGTTTGGCAAGAAACCTAAGCTGTCATTTCTTAAAGTTTGGGGATGTGACTCTTATGTCAAAAGGCTTCAGCGTGATAAGCTTGAACCTAAATCGGAGAAGTTTGTCTTCGTAGGATGCCCTAAGGAAACAATTGGGTACACCTTATACCACAGACCAGAAGGCAAAAGCTTTGTTGCTACAATGGGTCCTTTCTAGAGAAGGAGTTTCTCTCAAAAGAAGCGAGTGGGAGGAAAGTAGAACTTGATGAGGTAATTGTAACTTCTCTCGAGTTGGAGAGTAGCACATCAGAGAAAACCGTTCTCGTGATTCCTACACCAGCTGGAGATGAAGCTAATGATGATGATCATGAAACTTCAGATCAAGTTACTACTGAACCTCATAGGTCAACCGGAGCACGATCCACACTAGAGTGATACGGTAATCCTGTCCTGGAAGTCATGTTACTAGACCAAGGCAAACCTACAAACTATGAAGAAGCTACGATGATCCCAGATTTTGACAGATGGCTTGAGGCCATGAAATCTGAGATAGGATCCATGTATGAGAACAAAGTGTGGACTTTGGTGGACTTGCCCGATGATCGGCAAGCCATAGAGAATAAATGGATCTTCAAGAAGAAGACTGACGATGATGGTAATGTTACTGTCTACAAAGCTCGACTTATCGCAAAAGGTTTTTGACAAGTTCAAGGAGTTGACTATGATGAGACTTTCTCACTTGTGTGATGCTTAAGTCCATCCGAATCATGTTAGCAATTGCCACATTTTATGATTATGAAATATGGCAAATGGACGTCAAAACTGCATTCCTCAATGGATTTATTAAACAAGAGTTGTATATGATGCAACCAGAAGGTTTTGTCGATCATAAAGGTGTTAACAAACTGTGCAAGCTCCAGCGACCCATCTATCTACTGGTGCAAGCATCTCAGAGTTAGAATATACGCTTTGATGATGTGATCAAAGCATATGGTTTTATACAGACTTTCGGTGAAGCCTGTATTTACAAGAAAGTGAGTGGGAGCTCCGTAGCATTTCTAATATTATATGTAGATGACATATTTTTTATTGGAAATGATATAGAATTTCTAGATAGCATAAAAGGGTACTTGAATAAGAGTTTTTCAATGAAAGACCTCGGTGAATATGCTTATATATTGGGCATCAAGATCTATAGAGATAGATCAAGGCGCTTAATAGGACTTTCACAAAGCACATACCTTGATAAAGTTTTGAAGAAGTTCAAAATGGATCAAGCAAAGAAATGGTTATTGCATGTGTTACAAGGTGTGAAGCTGAGTAAGACTCAAAGCCCGACCACTTCAGAAGATAGAGAGAAAATGAAAGTAATTCCCTATGCCTCAACCATAAGTTCTATAAAGTATGCCATGCTATGTACCAGACCTGTTGTGTGGCTTGCCATGAGTTTGGCAAGGGATACAATAGTGATCTAGGAGTGGATCACTGGATAGGGGTTAAAATTATCCTTAGGTACCTAAGAGGACTAAGGAAAAGTTTCTCGGTTATGGAGGTGATAAAGAGTTTGTTGTAAAGGGTTACGTCGATGCAAGCATTGAACCGATCCAGATGACTTTAAGTCTCAATATGGATACACATTGAAATAGGAACAATTAGTTAGAGTGGTTACATGTAGAGCATTGTAGACATAGAAATTTGCAAAAGACATACGGCTCTAAATATGGCAGACTCGTTGACTAAAACTCCCTCACAAGCAAAACATGATCACACCTTAGTACTCTTTCGGTGTTAATCACATGGCGATGTGAACTAGATTATTGAGTCTAGTAAACCCTTTGGGTGTTGGTCACATGGTGATGTGAACTATTGGTGTTAGGCACATGGTGAAGTGAACTAGATTATTGACTCTAGTGCAAGTGGGAGCGCTACAAAAAATACACTTCCATGATGATATGTGTTTGTCTCTGTAGGTCATGTTTTCTGCCATGCATGTACATCCATGACGATTTTATCATAGAATCAAGATAGTCATATATGTGTTGTCATAGAAGTGTTCCATGACATAACCAAAATTATCATCACGAAAGTGTACACTTCCATGACGATAAATTGCGCGTCACAGAAGTGCTTTCATCAAGGGTGAACGACACGAGGCATCCACCATAATGGGTGATTGTTAAGCTACAGGGTTCCGGTTTGGATCCAATAACCAGTTAACTGCCTGGACCAATGAGGATTTTCCATGTGTAAAATTCTCAATGGCCAGGGGAACCACTTGTCGACTCACCGTTGGGATAGATGTCTTCCACTCATTAGACCAAAGGCGCCTATGATTAGCCGACACATGGCATGGTCCAAAAGAGGCCCATTTCAGTGAAAAGGCCGGCATGTTTGACTTGGTCAAAAGGTAGCGGGCCGGCCGACGGAAAGCCTGTTAACGACATGTTCGCATATAGCCCATTTACAGTCTGCTAACTCACGGCCCCTCATGGCCTACCAGAATTTGGCCCAATAGCGTCATCTGGGCCGTCCAATATGATTCCAGCCCGTTGTAACTTTCGGCCCATGTATGGCCCATGACGTCTTTCGGCCCATAGGAGGCCCTTTGTAACTCTGGGCCCATGAAAGTCCCGAGATGAAACTGGCCCATAATGAACAATGTATCACTTTATACCAATTAATGGCCCATTATTCAGTCGGCCATTTCCAACCCATGTTAACTTTCGGGCTTCTAAGGGCCCATTTATTCTTGGGCTCATTTCTAGAATTCGGTTAGTTACGGTCCGTTACTAGCCTGTTCCATTTGTCGGTCAAATTCAGCTCGTGGTTCCAGTCGGCCTATTTGTGGCCCGTTAACCCGTTGGGCTATTTTCATAGTGTCATCAGATATGGCCTATTAACGGCTCATTATGGTCCACGAATAGTACGACCCATGTTTGGCGAAATGACTATACGGCCCGTAGAAGGCCCATGGATCCTACGGCCCGTAGAAGGCCCATCGATCATACGGCCCGTAGAAGGCATATGGATACTATGGCCCATAGAAGGCCCATGGATCCTACGACCCATAGAAGGCCCATGGATCCTACGGCCCGTAGGAGGCCCATGGTTACAACCGTCCGTGTGTTGCCATGGTTATTGTGGCCTAGTTACAAAAAATAGGTTATTGTGTCCACTAGAAAAACGCGGAAAAAGAACTACAGTAACTACAAGCAAACAACTAAACAAGACAATAAGGAAATCAATAAGCAAGCAACTAACACTAGGCTATTATGGCTATTACACAAATTACACCCACTGGGCATCAAAGTTCGCCACCAGTGCAAATATAGGGAACAAAGCAGCATATTACATACACCGGCTGTCTAAATTGGCCACCAATGCAAATAAACGCGGCAACAAAACAAGTCAATAACTGAAACAACTTCAGAAGAGCTCAAGAAATGTTATCCTGGGTATCCACCATGCTGGCAATAAGCTTTGTCCTGTTTGGCGCTAAAATCCTCCAACGCTTGTTGTTGCATCAGAAAGTATGCATCTGAATGCTCCAGGGACTATCACAGTCCTTCTGCTTCTTGTCGCAGCATAACTGGTCAATGTCTTTCATCTTTTAGTTGAGACTCAAGAAACCGAATTGAGTTAGACAGTGAGTGTGAATAGCTTGTGCAAGGCGGTAGTGGCCAGTAACTCGAACACTAAACCAAGACAGGACTTTGGGGTTGTCTCACTGTCTTCAAGATAGTTTTCCTTAGCTGTTTTATCAGCTTTGTTGGAGACCAACAAGGATGTCTCACTATCCTGAACCTTATTTGCATTACTTCCTTCACCATTTCTTAATAAGGCACTCTTCTCCAATATTCTGTCAGCATTCTAAAAGAAACAAGCAGATACATAACAAGTTTAGCATGTACTAGTATATGAAACTCATTTTGGTGAACCAGTTCATTAGTAAGGTGGACATGATTAAACTACCAAGTCTTCTATTGCCAAGTAGTACATTATAAAAGCATCAAACAAACATATATCTATGTCCTATGGTCACTGCACTATCTTGCCAAATCAAAGTAGAGACACGGTTCAAATCATATTAGTTCAAGACAAAGCAGCACTGAAAGAATACAAAGCATGGGAAACTACACGACACAACACGATTTTAGACGCGTACCACGGGTCTACATGTACAACAACACTATTGGATTTGTTGTGATGATGCTAGTAATGTGCATGATATGGGAAGTCAATTGTATACACAATTGAAATTGAATTCAACATAGCTATTTATAAGAGAAAACCTGTTAAAGAAACATGCGTAAACATACTTGTTGTTCCATTGGAGTTTTGATTGGATCCTTCAATTTAAAAATAAGTTTGTATGAGTAAATACAGTGATACAAGAGCAAAGTCGTATGCACGATAGCAATGGAATCTTAAATGAGAAGAATTGTTCTTCAGGTTTAAGCACTTGTTCTACATGAATAGAGTACAGTAAGACGCAAGCATATAGTACTTCAAAATAAAAAATGAGCTCATAGACCTTACCACATTCTTGGTTCAGGACCAATACAGAACAAGGCGTTCCCAGTCATCGTCCAGTAAATGTGTCTTAGGAGAACGTAAGGGAATTTGATGAGTTTCTTTGCCAGTGAAGTACATTTCTTCAGGTAAGTCTGATACTACCACCGAGCATTCTTGTAGATAGCAGAGGTATTAGCATATGTTACCTCATCCTGAGTGAGGGAGTCCTGGACTAGGGGGTGTCCGGATAGCCGACCTATCATCATCGGCCGGACTCCAAGACTATGAAGATACAAGATTGAAGACTTCGTCCCGTGTCCGGATGGGACTTTCCTTGGCGTGGAAGGCAAGCTTGGCGATACGGATATGTAGATCTCCTACCATTGTAACCAACTCTGTGTAACCCTAGCCCTCTCCGTTGTCTATATAAACCGGATGGCTTTAGTCTGTAGGACGAACAACAATCATACCATAGGCTAGCTTCTAGGGTTTAGCCTCCTTGATCTCGTGGTAGATCCACTCTTGTAACACACATCATCAATATTAATCAAGTAGGATGTAGGGTTTTACCTCCATCAAGAGGGCCCGAACCTGGGTAAAACATCGTGTCCCTTGTCTTGTGTTACCATCCGCCTAGACGCACAGTTCGGGACCCCCTACCCGAGATCCGCTGGTTTTGACACCGACATTGGTGCTTTCATTGAGAGTTCCTCTGTGTCGTCGCCGATAGGCTCGATGGCTTCTTCGATCATCAACAACGATGCAGTCCAGGGTGAGACCTTCCTCCCCGGACAGATCTTCGTATTCGGCGGCTTTGCACTGCGGGCCAATTCACTTGGCCGTCTAGAGCAGATCGAAAGCTACGCCCCTGGCCATCAGGTTAGATTTGGAAGTTTGAACTTCACGGCTGACATCCGCGGGGACTTGATCTTCGATGGGTTCGGGCCACAGCCAAGCGCGCTGCACTGTTGCGATGGGCATGATTTAGCTCTGCAGCCGGATAGTACCCTGGAGGCCGCACTCGAGTCCGCTCCGATCTTCAATTCAGAGCCGGCTGCGCAGATCGAGCACGGATGGTTAGACACCGCCTCAGGAGCTGCAACCTCTACGGTGATAGAGCCGAACACTGACCTTCTCCCTCATGAAGCTCGTAACTCCGAGGTGCCGGACTCCTTGCCGGACTCCGAACCTCCCGCGCCCCCTCCAATCGAATCCGGTTGGGCGACGGTCATGGATTTCACCGCTGCGGACATCTTTCAACACTCACCTTTCGGCGACATCTTGAGCTCGCTAAAGTATCTCTCGCTATCAGGAGAGCCCTGGCCGGACTGCGGTCAGGACGGTTGGGATGCGGACGACGAAGAAATTCAAAGCCCACCCACCACCCACTTAATAGCCACTATCGACGATCTAACCGACATGCTAGACTACGACTCCGAAGACATCGACAGTATGGACGACGATGCCGGAGACGACCAAGAACCAGCGCCTACCGGGCACTGGAAAGCCACCTCACCATATGACATATACATGGTGGATATCCCAAAGGATGGGAATGGCGAAGGAACAGCGGAGGATGACCCCTCTAAGAAACAGCCCAAGCGCCGGCGTCAGCGGCGCCGCTCTAAATCCCGCCACAGCAAGAATGAAGATTCCGACACCGGAGATAATAACAACCCAGACAGTGCCGAAGACAACCCACTCCAGCAAGATTCAGCACAGGAGGACGGAGACGCCAACCCTCATGAGAGAGTGGCAGAAGAAGAGGTAGAGGACTATATGCCTCCCTCCGGAGATGAGGCAAGCCTCGACGACGACGAATTCGTCGTGCCTGAGGATCCCGTCGAACAAGAGCGTTTTAAACGCAGGCTTATGGCCACGACAAACAACCTCAAGAAAAAGCAGCAACAGCTTAGAGCTGATCAAGATCTGCTAGCCGACAGATGGACTGAAGTCCTCGCGGCTGAAGAGCATGAGCTCGAACGCCCCTCCAAAAGTTACCCTAAACGCAAGCTGCTCCCCCGATTAGAGGAGGAGGTGTATGAACCTGCATCACCAGCAGACAATACGGCTGACCGACCACCCCGTGGTCGCGACGGAGAGGCCCCTAGGCCCTTCACTAGAACCGTACCCCGACATCGCTCGAAAAGCACAAAGCCACAGGGGAATGCTCCGGACTTGCGAGATATATTGGAGGATAAGGCAAGACAATCAAGATCAATCTATGGATCGCGTGGGCGACCCATGATATGTGACGACAACCGTCGCGCCGGACACAGTAAGTCCGGCCGGGCCGAACAAAATAGACAAAGCTCTTTCGAGCTCCATCGTGATATCGCCCAGTACAGAGGCGCCGCACACCCACTATGCTTCACAGACGAAGTAATGGATCATCAAATCCCCGAAGGGTTTAAACCTGTGAACATTGAATCCTACGATGGCACAACGGACCCCGCGGTTTGGATTGAAGACTATCTCCTTCACATCCACATGGCCCGCGGTGATGATCTTCACGCCATCAAATATCTCCCACTCAAGCTTAAAGGACCAGCCCGACATTGGCTTAACAGCTTGCCAGCAGAGTCAATCGGGAGTTGGGAAGACCTGGAAGCCGCATTCCTCGACAACTTCCAAGGCACGTATGTGCGACCACCAGATGCTGATGACCTAAGCCACATAATTCAGCAGCCAGACGAATCGGCCAGGCAATTCTGGACATGGTTCTTAACCAAGAAAAACCAAATCGTCGACTGTCCGGATGCGGAGGCCCTTGCAGCCTTCAAGCATAACATCCGCGACGAGTGGCTTGCCTGGCACCTGGGACAGGAAAAGCCGAAATCCATGGCAGCCCTCACATCACTCATGACCAGCTTCTGCGCGGGTGAGGATAGCTGGCTAGCACGCAGCAATAACCTCAGCAAAAACTCTGGCAGTTCAGATTTCAAGGACCATAATGGCAGGTCGCATCGCAACAAAAACAAACGCCGCATTAACGGCGATAACAGTGAAGATACGACAGTCAATGCCGGATTCAGAGGCTCTAAACCCGGTCAGCGGAAAAAGCCATTCAAAAGAACTACTCCGGGTCCGTCCAATTTGGACCGAATACTCGACCGCTCGTGCCATATACACGGCACCCCCGAAAAGCCAGCCAACCACACCAACAGGGACTGTTGGGTATTCAAGCAGGCATGCAAGTTAATTGCCGAAAACAATGACAAGGGGCTGCATAGCGATGACGAGGAAGAGACCCGACCGCCGAACAATAGAGGACAGAAGGGTTTCCCCCCACAGGTGCGGACGGTGAACATGATATACGCAACGCACATACCCAAAAGGGAGCGGAAGCGTGCACTCAGGGATGTATACGCGATGGAGCCAGTTGCCCCGAAGTTCAATCCATGGTCCTCCTGCCCGATCACATTTGACCGAAGGGACCACCCCACCAGCATCCTCCATGGTGGATTCGCCGCATTGGTTCTAGACCCAATCGTCGATGGATTTCACCTCACCAGAGTCCTAATGGACGGCAGCAGCAGCCTGAACCTGCTTTATCAGGACACAGTGTGCAAAATGGGCATAGACCCCTCAAGGATTAAACCTACCAAGACGGCCTTTAAAGGCATCATACCAGGTGTAGAAGCCAATTGTACAGGCTCAGTTACACTTGAAGTGGTCTTTGGATCCCCGGATAACTTCCGAAGCGAGGAGTTAATCTTCGACATAGTTCCGATCCGCAGTGGCTATCATGCTCTGCTCGGACGTACCGCGTTCGCAAAGTTCAACGCGGTGCCACACTACGCATACCTCAAGATCAAGATGCCAGGCCCTCAAAGAGTCATAACAGTCAACGGAAACACTGAACGCTCTCTCCGAATGGAGGAACATATAGCGGCTCTCGCGGCAGAAGTACAATGCAGCCTCTTAAGGCAATTCTCGAGTCCGGCCGTTAAGCGACCGGACACGGCTAAACGTGCCCGGAGTAACATACAACAAGACCACTTGGCATGTTCCGAGCACGCGTAGCAGTGCAGCCCCAACCCCAGCCCCTGCAAAACGTCAAGACTGGTCCTTCGCGTACACCATTATGCTCTGAAGATACCATGGGCATGGGGAGAGGGGCACGACCACGCTAGGCCCAGAATACGGCTTAACCACACCAGGGGCTCTCAAGTGTGTCGTTCTCTTTTTTTTTCTTTTTTTTACCCACAGGACTCCGTTCATCAGAGGCCCTGTCCGGCAGCAGACCTGCCAAACTCACGATGCAACAGCCAGGGAAGGAGAAAGGCTACAACGAATATCCAGGTGGTCTCCATTATGAGCATTAAATCTGTTTTATGCACCATTCCGCAGCCTACCCCTGGAGGGGGACATGTTTAACAGTCCCATCCCTTGCTTATCGCACCATTTGTATCGTTCTGCACTTACAGCAGTTTTTCTTGAATAAGTAATGCAGCACCTTTTTGCTTCCAATTGCATTTCTCTCTTATACATATGTTCATTTGTGACATGTCGCATCCGTACGTTTTGGTACGGCTAAATACACCAGGGGCTTATGTTTCCCGCATCATGGTGTGATAAGTCCGAACACTTTCACAAGTGCAGCAACCCGAACTTATAGCATTATATGCATCGGCTCCGAATCATGTCTTGGGTCAATAGTTGGGTTTGCCCGGCTCCCATGTTTTGGTACCTTACGTTCCGTTGTATCGGCTAAGGTAGCACTGGGAGAACCACTGCGATTGCACCCCGGTTGAGCTGGGCAAGCGCCTCAGTGGAGAAAGCTAAAACTAACCATCATGATGAGGCGAGAGCTGGTCGCTGTTCGAGAGGTTTTTTGCGAGTCCTTAAAGACTTATGCCGCTTAGAGCGAGGAGCCGACTTTGTCCGGCCCAGTCGTGGATAGCGCCCCAAATTCGGCCTTCCGAAGACTAGGGGCTTTGCCGAAATTTAAAATTATAGAATTCTATGGCTAAGTGAGAGTGGTCAAGCATTATAAGTCCGGTTGCCTTGTTCGTTGTGTTGAGCGCCTCCCTAGATGGACCCAAATATGGGAACAAGAGTGCTCAAATTTATCCCGAACACCCCAACACTCGTGGCATGGGGGCTGAAGCCGACGACTTGCCATCTATCAAATTTGATAAACAGCCGCACAGAAGGTAATATTTTAAATTAAAATGCGTTGCTTAGCGCACATGAACTAAGTTTTCAGCGCACAGGATAACAAAATGCGAGTCTACTCAAATATTACATCTTTGGAGCACTCACCCGCAATTGTGCGGGCGCCCTTCAGCACACTCTTATAATACATCTCAGGCGTGCGATGCTCCTTGCCCTGCGGTGGCGGGTCCATCACGAGCTTCTGGGCATCCATCTTGCCCCAGTGCACCTTTGCGCGGGCAAGGGCCCGACGGGCACCTTCAATACAGGCGGAGTGCTTGATGACTTCAACCCATGGGCTGCATCCACCAGCCACCGCACCAGGCCGAAGTAGCTCCTAGGCATGGCCTCCTTAGGCTACAGCCGAACTATGAGGCCCTTCATGGCCTATTCGGCCGCCTTGTGGAGCTCGACCAACTGCTTCAGCTGGTCGCTAAGGGGCACCGAATGTCCGGCCTCAGCATACTGAGACCAGAAGACCTTCTCCGTCGAGCTCCCCTCCTCGGCCCAGTAGAACGCGGCAGCATCGGACACGCTGCGAGGAAGATCTGCGAACGCTCCTGGAGAGCTCCGAATTCGGGTAAGCAACAGGTAATTAACACTCACATGCTTACTTTGCATGAAAAATGCCTTACCCGCTGCTATTTTCTTCAACGCCTCGATTTCTTGGAGGGCCTTGTAGGCTTCGGCCTTAGCGGCTTTGGCACTTTCAAGAGCCGTTGCAAGCTCAGACTCTCGAGTCTTCGAGTCACGCTCCAGGCTCTCATGTTTTTTCACGAGATCCTGGAGCTCTTGCTGTACCTCCGCCACCCGTGCCTCCTGTTTCTCTCGCTCGGTGCGCTCCGCGGCCGCATTGTGTTCGGCCGCGGCCACCGCCTCTTTTAGGGTCGCCACCTCGTTAGTGGCCCCTGCAATACCCACGTTATCCTTGTCATTCTTTTTGCAACCAAAATCCTTTTCTGTAAGGTACAATTTTAATAAGGTGTTACTCACCTTCCTTGTCCTCGAGCTGCTTCTTGGCACGGCCGAACTCATTCTCGGACCGCTCGAGGCTTTCCTTCAAAGTATTGACCTCTGCAGTCAGTGCGGCAGAGGTCAGCAACGCAGCCTGCAATCCCATATTGACATATTTTTTATGACTCATGCGTATATCTTTTTAGATCCTCAGTCCGGCTTTTCTTTCCGAACACCGAACCGAGCATCAGGGGCTACTGTGTATGCGGTACTATTTTACATATATCAAAATTCTTACCTCAAAGCCTGTTAGAAGGCTGCTGCAGGCTTCGGTCAGCCCGCTCTTGGCAAGCTGCACCTTCTGAATCACCGCACTCATAACAGTGTGGTGTTCCTCTTTGATGGAGGCGCCATTGAGCGCCTCCAGCAAGCTATCCGCCACCTCCGGTTGGACGGAGGCTGCCGGCGTCACGGTCTTGCCCTTCTTATGACAGGGCCGCCCGCCGGACTCCAGAGCCACTATGGGATCCGGAGCCGAGTCCGGTGCAAAGTCCGGGAGGTTGTCCTGCGACACCTCCGGGGCCTCCTCCTCCTGGCAGGTCCCTTCCCGGGATCCCACCTCGGCATCGTCCATGTCACGGGGGGTGGAGGCGGTCGGAAGAGAATCCATGTCCGACGCATCTAAGGACCCGCTCGACGAAGCGGGAAGATCGTCCTTGGGCAGACTGCAGGGTTGTATGCGGCATTAGAAAGACATTGTGTGGCAAAAAAGAAAAACCATGAAGTTATTCTGGAGTCCGGATACTCACGATCTCACCAGGGGCTTGGCCCTTGGAGGCCAGTCCTCGTCGTCGTCACTAGCGTTGGCAGAGCAGTCCGGGGGAAGAGTTTTTCCCTTATTGGACCCTTCGGCCTTCCTCGTTGGAGAGGCCTTCCTTTTCTTCCCTCCCCCCACTAGGGAAGAGGCTTTCTTCTTCTCCTACTCACCTTGGTGAGAGGAGTCGGCCTCGGAGTCGTCATCCGATAGCACCTGAAAACGGGAACTCTTCCGACTCCCCATGGCCTTTGTCTTGGCCTTCTTCTCCAGCACCACGTGGGGTGCCGGAGCCAGCAACCCTGTTAGGCGGGCGTCCGCTGGGTCCTCTGGCAATGGGGCCGGACAGATAGTCTGCTCGGCCTTCGCCAGCCAGCCCTGTCAAAGGAAAGGGAGTTTAGATCCCGCATAGAGTCAAACTATGGAAAACAAGCGTCCCATAAAGGACAAAATCACTTACCTCGTCAGCCGGACGCTGCGAGCTGAATCCGCGATCTTCGGTAGCAGAAGCGGGAGTCTCGGCGCCCTTGAACAGCACCTTCGAGACATCTTCTTACGTAGTGTCGAAGAGCCCGCTCAAAGTCTGGTACCGCGCCGGATCGAACTCCCACATGTTGAAGCCCCGTCGTTGGCACGGGAGAATCTGGCGAATGAGCATGACCTAGACTACGTTGACGAGCTTGAGCTTCTTGTCCACTAGCTTTTGGATACAGGCTTGGAGTCCGGTCAGCTCCTCCGAATCACCCCAAGTCCGGCCGCTCTCTTTCCAGGAGGTGAGCCGTGTGGGGATGCCAGATCTGAATTCGGGGGCCGCTGCCCATTCAGGGTCACGCGGCTCGGTGATGTAGAACCACCCCGATTGCCACCCCTTGATGGTTTCCACGAAAGTGCCCTCAAGCCAAGTAACTTTGGACATCCTGCCCACCATGGCGCCTCCGCACTCCGCTTGGCTGCCCTTCACAACCTTCGGCTTGACACTGAAGGTCTTGAGCCACAAGCCGAAGTGGGGCTGGATGCAGAGGAAGGCCTCACACACGACGATAAACACCGAGATGTTGAGGATGAAATTAGGGGCCAGATCGTGGAAATCCAGGCCGTAGTAGAACATGAGCCCCCGGACAAAGGGATGGAGTGGGAAGCCCAGTCCGCGGAGGAAATGGGTAAGAAATACTACCCTCTCATGGGGCCCGGGGGTGGGGATGAGCTCTCCCTCGTCGGGGAGCCGATGCGCGATGTTGGTGGACAAATATCCGGCGCTGCGCAGCTTCTGGATGTGCCCCTCCGTAACGGAGGAGGCCATCCACTTGCCTCCCGCTCCGGACATAGTTGGAGAAGGTTGAGGTGAGAAGAGCGGACTTGGGCGCTGGAGCTCGAGTTTGCAGAGATGGATAAGCCAAGGAGGAAGAAGGCGCAGGTAAAAGGGTTGGGTCTTTATCCCCTTATATGGGCGGACAAAAACATGTATCCCCACCGGCCTGATAAAACTCGCTTATCTCCCAAGCGCCGCAATCAATGGCACGGTTGGGTTACCCATGTCCGTATTGATGGGAATCCCGGAATAAGGGGAACACGATCTCTGCTTCGACAAGACGTGCCAAGGAAACCGCTTCGCTAAACGCGCTGAGGTGGTACAATAAAAACAATATGAGTAAAGGCTTGGCAGTGGTGTGACGTCACGCTACGAAGTACGTCAGCAGATTGAACTTGCGTAAATATTATTCTCTCTACGGTGGTATGTGGAAATTATTTTGCAGAGTCGGACACTATCCTGGTGTTCACAATCTTCTATAAATTATTCGGAGGAGGAACCCGCCTTGCAATGCCGAAGACAATATGCGTGCCGGACTCATCGTCATTGAAGCCTGGTTCAGGGGCTACTGAGGGAGTCCTGGACTAGGGGGTGTTCGGATAGCCGAACTATCATCATCGGTCGGACTCCAAGACTATGAAGATACAAGATTGAAGACTTCGTCCCGTGTCCGGATGGGACTTTCCTTCGCGTGGAAGGCAAGCTTGGCGATACGGATATGTAGATCTCTTACCATTGTAACCGACTCTATGTAACCCTAGCCCTCTCCGGTGTCTATATAAACCGGATGGCTTTAGTCCGTAGGACGAACAACAATCATACCATAGGCTAGCTTCTAGGGTTTAGCCTCCTTGATCTCATGGTAGATCTACTCTTGTAACACACATCATCAATATTAATCAAGCAGGACATAGGGTTTTACCTCCATCAAGAGGGCCCGAACCTGGGTAAAACATCGTGTCCCTTGTCTCCTGTTACCATCCGCCTAGACGCACAGTTCGGGGCCCCCTACCCGAGATCCGCCGGTTTTGACACCGACACTGAGTTTCCAAATTGGTCCATCTCTATAGAGAAAAATGGGAAAATTTGTTGTATTATAACCATCATGGAGGTAGAATGTATGGGACAAAGCAACGTAATTGCCATGAATAACATTACTTACACATAACTCCTGGACAAACACCTGCAACTGGCATTTTCCTTCATCTTCAGTATAATATTTCCATGATGGGAAGATACGCACATAGGATTTAACAACATCAAATGCAATAGATGCTAAACTATGATTGACTGGTTGTGCTTCCTCCACAGGAATAGGTGTACTAACTGGTGGAGTTGGGGTTCTCCATGGTAGTACTGGCGCTTTGGGCACTGGAGCCGCCTTACTAATTGCTCTTCTTTGGGAGCTATGTGGTGGAGATGGTGATGTGTCAACAGGAATTGGGTTACTATCTGTTGGGGTTGAGGTAGATTGGGTGAAGTTGGTTCTCTGTCCATCGCAGTAGGGGTACAATGTGCGAGAGTCTGGGTTATGTGTGGTAGGGCTGGTTCTCGTGCATGTACAACCGGGGTGCTATCTCCACCAAGAGGTAGCACTGTTTTATTTGAAGACCGTGTTTTTACCCCGCTAGATACTGCCATCACCCGCTCCAATTCAAATGGCTGATAAACAGGAAACATAGTTGAATGTACAAACATTGTATGAGAGACAGATGAAATAGATAGTGTGGAAAAAAGAGGGCATGAAATAGTTGACATGTATATTGTTTAATTAAAATGGATAGCATGACATAATTTCACATATATGATGTCTATCTAAACTGGATAGCATAGCATGGCATAATTCAAAGATATGATGACTAACTAAACATGATGGCATGAGATAATTATATGATGTCTTTAGTAAACAGCTTCGCATGACATAATTCACATACATGTTATCTAAGTAATCAGGATCGCATGATTTAGTTCACACATGTGATTTATATGATAAGCAGAGGGCATTCGCATATATGATGTCTGAACTAAGAACATGGTGTTGAATATTGTGTATATGATGTCTAAACTATGTAATGCAAGACACCATATGCATGATATGAGTAGTATAACCGTGCCAAGTTAGAGCATACACCTCGGTGGGGGAATAGGACTAGTGATCTGTCTTTGAATCCATCTCTGAGGAGCTATCAGGACCCAGGAAGAGATCTGCTTCGGCAGGTAGCACTGCCTGCTCTGAAGGCCTTGTTTTCACTCTAGCTTTTTCCAAGGCCTTGTTTTCACTCCGGATTTTTTTCAATCACCCACTCAAATGGCTTATTCACAAGAAAAGTAGTTTAATATACAAACATTGTTGACAAATGGAAATGTAATGAAGAAAAGGATGGGCAAGATATCATTCAAATATATGATGCCTGGTTAAACAGGATGGCATTGCATATTTCACATATATTATGGCTGGCTAAAAGACACGAGACTGCATAATTCCCATATATGATATAGAAACTAAACATGCGGCATTACAGAACATGTCTAAACTAAGCAATGACATATATGATGTCAAAAGTAGGCATTGTAAGGCAACATATGCATGATATGACTAACATCATCATGTCAAGTTAGAGAAA
>NC_041385.1:488846264-488848200 GCF_002162155.2 Triticum dicoccoides
TAAATAGGAGCGGTCAGCTGCGTCTGAATCCGCCTCAGAATAGATAGCTTCCTCTAGATTACAAACTAGAGAGGGGGGAAGGGTTTGCCATTGAACCCACCATGGAGCGATGTCTGCATGACATTGTATTACCGCGCAAAACTCTTCTCTTTTGCTCTACATGTTCAGCATGACTATGTACAATATCTAACATGCATACGAAGAAAATAGTGAGATTATGTGAGGAGAGCATGCACAAATCTAGAGTGATGGTAACAACCAATGGATGGATCCAAAAAAATAGATAGCAGGCTGATGATTGCTTTAATTTAATAAAAAGACAGATGATGATTGCTTTACTATTTGTTTCCCACCCAAGATGAACAACATAGGCATACCCTAGGTGAACCAGATATTAGACATGGATACTATTCATTGCTGCCTCACTATGTGCCCCGCAACTAATTTTAAAACTCAAGTTTGAACATTAATTTGGACCTGACTTGGAGTCTAAAAGGTGAACAAGACAATAAAGTAGTAGGTAATATTAAGCAATGGATAACATAAGCAGAAACAAAAGAGTGCTACCTCTCTTGTGGACCCGTGTACTCCTCAGGTTCATCTGCTGAGTCGATGATGGTGATGATGTTGCGGTGGGTGCCGGTGGCAGGGAAGAAGATCTGAGGCGGCGAAAGATGGTCAGGAGTCGTGATGTCTGGTTTGGTGGATGCTTCTGTCGATGGAGCAGCTCAGGTGAGGTGGACGATGTTGCGGCAGGAGCAGGATAAACCATACAAAGTTTTCTTTAACACCTACCTATAACTAAAGTAATTCTGTAAGGCCTCCTTTGTCTTGCAGGATTCTAAAAATGCAGGGATAGGAAAAACACCGGAATAGGATAGGAATGCACATGGAAAACAGAGCATTCGTAAACACAAGATTTCTGTCAACTTGCGTGTATGGTTCACAGGAATTGGAAGAGCAGAGGAATGCAAAGAAACATTGCAAAATTAAAGTGAAACCATATGAAAGCGTGTACAGTTAGAATGTTATTCTGCCACTAATGCACTTGGTCTTGTGTTCATGCATAGGATTTTGAACAGTAGGTCCAGGTGGATGTTTTTCTCCATTCCTTTCAACGAAATGTATGAATTATTGAATAGTAGAGTGCCATCGGAAAATTTCCTATTGCTATGTTTTTCCTTTAGTTTTTCCTTTGAACCAAAATAGCCCTAATGGATCGACATGAATGTAGAGTAATAAGTGATGCGACAAGTGCACAACTTCTTTGCCATAGCCGTGTCGACCTCGGCATCATTGGGTTGGTTGCTGAAGAAGTTGAGGCAGAGGTGGATGTCGGAGGTGTGGAGGAAGATCTGAGGAATCTATATACGGCGTCTAGGGCACTACTCTGTTGTGATGGATGGTTACATCATTGTTGCATCTCCGGTGAGCCGTAAGATGTCGAGGCTGAAGTAGTACAAGACATACATCATTAATCTCAAGTGGGATTCTAATAGCATCTCCAATAGATGATGTAAAATACATTATCAAAAAGTGATAGATGTAAAATTTACATCACCAAAAAACAGCTGACTCCAACAGATGAGGAAAAAACTGTTGACTCTGAACTTAACTGTCGAAACTGAAATTTACTATGGAATCTGAATGTTACTGGCGAAACTGAACACAATGGTAGCAGAGAGGCACTTCACATGTAGTTTAGGCAGTTCATCTTCAACCTCCACCCCCTGAGCCGCCAGCCACCACCGGCCAAACCGCAGGCCCTCGTCGCCCCGAAACCACTCCCCACTGCCGGTCCACCGCCACCCCGGCCAGCACTCTAGGCCCCTCGTGCCAAGCTTTTTCTTTGGTGATCCCCACGCCACCGCCCCACCATCGTGCCCCCACCGCCGGCGACCACCGCCCCCACCCTGAACGCTATGATAGATAGTTG
>NC_041385.1:488848623-489027019 GCF_002162155.2 Triticum dicoccoides
TGACCCAAAAGTCGATTCAGTTGACTGAAGTGTAGCTAAATCGGAGCACAGCAACAGCACGAGCGAGGGGGAGAGCAGCAGTAGCAGCAGGAGCGAGCGAGAGCCGGAGTATCATCAGCAGCATGAGCGAGCGAGCGAGAGCCAGAGTAGCAGCAGCAGCAGCGCGAGCGTGCGAGTGAGAGCCGGAGCAGCAGCAGCAGCGTGAGCGAGCAAGCGACAGCCGGGCAACAGCAGCAGATCCGGCTGGTATGGATGCCACTGCCAAAGGGGTCTCGCACTAGGGGAGAGCCGCCATGGAGATGGCGCCCGCAGTGCCGGCTTTGAGGTAGCCATGCCATGGGGGTGAGGGATGGAGCATCGTCGGTGTCGAGAGGTCGAGTTAAGGAGAAGGTACGATGCGATGAGTGTACAACCCCTTTCGTGGCGGCGAGTAGGCCTCGGCTTCATCCGAGGAGTCGGTGAGGATGTTGTGGTTCATGTGGAGCAGGTTAAGACGGGGCTGTGGGGATGGAGCAGCCGTGATAGACAAGGCGATCATCGGAGAAGCTCCTTGGAGGTGGAGGACGGGGTAGCTGAACCGGTGGGACGATGATGGACGATGGATCCTCATCCGGGGAGGTGGATGAGGGACGTCGAGCTATTGCGGTGGACGACATCGTCGGGGAATAGGCTCCGGCTGGGCTGCGGTGAGGTGGCGGACGGAGGAAGGTGGGATTTTGTGGCTGGAGCAGAGAGGTTATGGCGGCTTGGGATTTCGAATGGTGAAAAGGAGGCGATGGGAGGGGGAACCATGACTTAGGAATGCGCTTGTCCAAAATATAGGGTGACTTACAAAAGTACCCCCACCGATTTGAACTAGCGGCCCTTTCGGCTCAGGGTTAGAAGGGGGATTGCGCGTGTCGGGATTTGGCAGTTGGAGGGAGTTTTCACGCGTGTTGTAGTTTCGGGATAGCAAGGCATGGATTGTGACGACATGAGATTTGGGAGCACGATATTTGAATTTTCGGGATATAACAAGGCGCTGGTTGAATTGTAGGGACAAGCCTAACGTGTAATATTGTACTTGTACGTACCAAATCAATTCGCACTTCCCTCAATGAAAAAACAAAAAAAAGTATTCACACCACACAAAGAGAGAGTCTTGTCCCGTTTTACTATACAAATGCTATTCAAAGATATGAATCCATGTTATGTCCAATTAAATTTTTTTGCTGGATGTATAATGCATGTAACCTACTCATACCAACATTTAGTGCACTCCAAATGTCTATACTACCACTGCAATTCGAACTAAACTTGAATTCGTTTCTCTATTTGAATAAGAATCTACAATCATGATTGTTGCCAACTTAGACAATCATTCGTGTATTATCTTAACAACACACCACATGATTACTATAGAGATTAATATGAACTATGTGTACTATATGAACTCGAATTCAATTTTTTGAATACACTTGATGTTGATTCCAAATAATGGTACATTTGATGTACTAACTAGAAATTCATAATCTAAACCATGTTCCATGCGTACACCGTGTTTATCACACAAACTATAGTGCCCCGCCCCCTACATTATGACAAGTATTTAGGCCTAAGCTGCAAATGCCACACATTATCACAAATTATAATCAATGTTCTATATATTATATGTAGTACTAGAAAGATGCCCATGCGTTGCGTGAAACATCAAGATGATCGAGGGAAGGCCTTATTTGCAAATGTGGAGAGGGGTGTGGGTATCTTTTTTTTAAATTGCCATAGTTTCCTTCCTATCCGTCAGATATAAATCGGACGACCTATATTGCAGGATGGCAAGCACACCATCATCACCAACTCTGTTTTTTATATACAAAATATATTATATGTATTATAACATGTCCGTAACCACACCATGTGTATCACCATTATATATATTCACGCATGCGTCGGTTTAAAACACTATGATAAATTCTTCAAATATCTAAATTCACTTTTTTTATAATTAATTATAATCTCTATTCGTCTTTTACACCCACAAAATCCTCTTATCTTTGCAACTAGCACTAACTTTCTCTTGTGCATGCACACGCCCGCCTCCCTCTCACCCTCCCTCAACATTCTCTAGCTCCATCGTACAAATTCGTCTTTTCACTTTAGGTTGTTCACCCATGGTGTGTGTAGGCCCCCCAGCTCCTTCTTTACGTCACACATCGATCGATATGCCTCTCTAGCCAGGTGTGCCTACCACAAACACAAGCTTTCCCTCTTCTCTTCTCACTGTCCATGCCTCACTCCTGCCCCTCTTTCATCGATCTCGTACTCGCACACTCCTTCCCCCTCGATATAGTATGCCTCTCGCACCACCTCCTAGCTGCATCCCTCTCTCTCTCTATCCTTCTCTCCGGACCTTATTTGCTTCTAAAACATACATGCATCTATACCGGTCGATCTCCCTACATATACCTAGGCCGACTTTAACTATTTCCCCCCACCCATCGATCGACGTACCTCACAAGTTATGTCTCTCCTTTCTCCGACAAAGGACGATTGATCTTCCTATGTAGTTACGTCTACTTAACACAACCATATCGTCCCCCCTCATCATTCGTGCATGCCTCCTAACCCGTCTCTCACACGCACGTGCACAGACAGGAAAAACTGCACATGTCCCCTCTCACATTCCAGTAGGCCAGCCACCCTATATCTTTGATGTGGGCACACACAAATTCGATGGCACTCTTTATCGATTGCGCGCACACACACACACACATCATCCCTCTCTTCGATTCTATGGATGCCTCACACCGATGATACCTCCACTCTCTTCTCGTGGATCGCCCCCTCTATATATATGATATATCCAGGCCTCTATTTCACACACGTTGCATATGTTACATTTTTTGATTGAAATATCATCGACACATATTCCCTGTCTATCTCTCATGCCCCCCCCCAAAAAGTCACGAACCCACACACTATATCTCTCTACGTTTGTATCTCTCTCACACAACCCCACATAGGTGGTGTACGTACACAAAGAGAATAGGTGCACGTACTCACGCTTCGTGCCCAGTGTCAGTGTCAAAACCGGCGGATCTCGGGTAGGGGGTCCCAAACTATGCGTCTAAGGCTGATGGTAACAGGAGGCGGGGGACACAATGTTTACCTAGGTTCGGGCCCTCTCTATGGAGGTAATACCCTACTTCCTGCTTGATTGATCTTGATGAATATGAGTATTACAAGAGTTGATCTACCACGAGATCGTAATGGCTAAACCCTAGAAGTCTAGCCTATATGATTATGATTACCTCTACAGACTAAACCCTCCAGTTTATATAGACACCGGAAGGGACTAAGGTTGTATAGAGAAAGGAATCTACATATCCAAACGCCAAGCTTGCCATCCACGCAAAGGAGAGTCCCATCCGGACACGGGAAGAAGTCTTCTGTCTTGTATCTTCATAGCCCAACAGTCCGGCCCATGTTAATAGTCCAGCCGTCCGAGGACCCCTTAATCTAGGACTCCCTCAATAGCCCCTGAAGCGGGCTTCAAAGACGAGGTGTCCGGCGTGTAGATTGTCTTCGGCATTGCAAGGCGTGTTCCTCCTCCGAATACTCCAAAATAATCTTCGAACACAGAAAACGTGTCTGGCTTTGCAAAACAAATCACACACACAACCATAAATATAATATTTCACGAGTCCAATCCGCTGACAACTTGTTGATAGCGTGACATCAGGTCGCTGCCCGACCATTATTCGAACCGTTTTTAGCCTGCCACTCCATATTTTGAGATGTAGTTTCATTGGCATGTCTTGTCAAAGTAGAGATCATGTCCCCTTATTGCGGGATTCTCATCAATATGGGCATGGGTAACCCAACTATGCCATCTGCACAACTCTTGGGGAATAGGCGAGTTTTAAGGCGAGTGGGGAGGCGCCTGATATTCACTACCTCTATAAAGATATAAGGATTCACCCTTTTTCACCCACGCCTTCTCTGTCTCTGCCTCCCCCACTCACAAGCTCCAGCGCCCAAGTTCTCATCTTTTTCGCCAGAAAGCAATCCCACCATGTCCGAATCTGGAGCGCACGGCAAGTGGATGGCCTCCACCGTGAAGGAGAAGGACATCACCAAGCTCCGGGAGGCTGGGTATTTGGCCAAGGAAATCATCCACCGGCTTCGGGCCAAGGGACAGATCGTCCTTACCCTGGAGCCCCATGAGAGGGTGGTGTTCATCCCCCACTTTGTCTGCAAGCTGGGATTCCCTCCCCACCCATTCGTTCGCAGACTCATGTTCTACTACGGGCTGGATTTCCACGATCTGGCCCCCAACTCCATCCTCCACATCTCGACATTCATTTTCGTATGTGAGGCCTTCCTCCGCATCCCACCCCACTTCGGATTATGGCTAAAGATCTTCAATGTGAAGCCGAAGGTGGTGAGTGGCCAACACGCAGAGTGCGGAGGCGCCATGGTGAGCAAGATGCCCAACGTCACATGGCCCGAAGGCTCCTTCATGGAGACTATCAAAGGGTGGCAGAAATCGTGGTTCTATATCATGGAGCCGCGCGGCACCAACTGGGTCGCGGCTCCCGCATTCCGGTCTGGAGCACCAATGCGGCTCACCTCCTGGCCAGTGAAAGGCCTGGACTGGTCTTCAACGGACGAGCTGACAGCGCTTCAGACGCGCATACAAAACATGATAAACAAGAATATCAAGCTCGTCAACATGATCCAGGTGATGCTTATTCACCGGATCCTTCCGTGCCAACGCCCGACTTGCCATCTGTGGGAGTATGATCCAGCCAAACACCAGACCTTGCTGGAGTTCTTAGGCACCACGCACGAACACATCTGGAAGGTGCTCTTCAAGGCCAACGAGACACGGCCGGCTACGACCAAGGACCGTGGGCACGACTTGGCTCATCCAGCTAGTCCGGTAAGTTTTTTCATGTTTTCAAGGCATGTCCTTTACTTGCATACTCGAGGAAGATGCCTAAGCCTTCCTACTAATACTCTCAGGCCTGGACAAAGAAGGCAGAGTGGATTCAGTGTCCGGCTCCGCTGCCCGAAGACCCAGAAATCCCACTTCTAATGAAGGTGCTGGTTCCGGCGCCCTATCAAGCGCCGGAGAAGAAGGCCAAGGGGACCAGAGGTGGTCTCCCTTGCAAGGGCACTTCGAACGTGACATCCGAAGACGCCGAGACTCATTCCTCCGCCTCCAAGGACGACAAGGAAGAGGAGGAAGAAGAAGAAAGCCATTCCCCCTCTGAGGGGGGAGAAACAAAAGGATGGCCTCCACGTGTCTGGAGGCCGAAGCATCCAAGAAGGGGAAAGCTTCCCTTCCGGGCAACTTCACAACAGCCACCGACAGCAGCTCGGAGTGGCGCCCCAGGGACAAGCTCCTGGCCAAATCGTGAGTACTCAAAAACCCAAACACATTCATATATCTGGCCTTTCATAGTATTAATGTGTTGAATCGTGTATTCACAGTCCAACTCGGTCCAACCTCGAGCGGTCCTCATCTTCAGGGGATTTGCTGGACCCGGAGGTGATGGACAGTGGGACCCTTCCGGCGGCCTCCTCTCCCAAGGCCATGGAGGACACCAAACTGTTGTCCCGAAGGATCCTAGGCCAGGGAGAGGTTCAGGAGGCCGTCCGGGCAGCACCGGAGGGTGAAACCTCAGCTGCCGGACACATGGGGGAGAAAACCCCCATGGATACTAACGATGGGGGCCATATCCAATTTGGCCCCCAGCCGAATACAATTCCGGAGACACATATGGCTCTGGAATCAGGCAAGCCACCTTTTTCGAAAGAAGGAGGTGTGCCTATTCCACCGGTGACCTCTGTCCATCCAGAGGCACCGGATAATTTGTTGGAAGCGCTGCGAGGCGCTTCTATTGTTGAGGAACACCGTATCCTTATGGGTACGCTGATTGAGAGGATCCAGTCCGCGAAGAGCAGACTGACCGAAGCCTGCACAAGCCTTCTAACAGGCTTTGAGGTAAGCAACGCAACTATGCAAAAAGAATATCACTGTATAGACAGTAGCCCCTGAAACTCTATCCGGTGTTCGGAAAGAAAAGCCGAACAGAGGATTAAATAATTTTCGCAAGAGACTAACCTGATATGTCTATGTGAATAAGCAGGCGTCGCTACTAGCTGTGACCTCTCATACTGCTGAGGTCTCCGGACTGAAGCAGAGTCTAGAGCGGATCGAGGAGGAGCTCGACCGTGTGAAGAAATAGCTAGAAGATAGTCGAGGTATGCAATAACCTTGTATATATTCAGGAAGGATGGATTATTTGTGCTGACTAAAGTGCCATATTATTTGTTAGGAGCGGCGACCAAGGTGGAGACCCTCAAGAAGGTGCTGGCCGAGGCCGAGGAGAAAGCGGCCAATGAAAAAGCCACCCGTGAAAAGTATGAGGCCCGGGTTAGCGAGATCCAGCAGGAGCTCCAGTACGCCATGAAGAAATGCGAGTCCTTGGAGCACAAACTTGCGGATCAAGAGTCCGAACTGGACAAGGCCCGCCAAAACGCACATGATGCCCGGGTTGAAGCCCAAGGCACCCTCCAGGAAATCCAGGAGGCCAGAAAAATCGCGGTGGGTAAGGCCTTTATTATGCAGAGCAAATATGTGAAGAAAAGGTTCCTCTTAGTGACCCGGATTTGGAGTTCTCCAGGGGCGTTTGCGAATCTGCCGCGCAATGTTTCAGAGGCTGCGGAATTCTTCCGAGCCAAAGAGGGGAGCTCCACGGAGAATCTATTTTGGTCGCAATACCTTGCGCCAGAATATCTAGTGCCGTTTAGTGATCAGCTAAAACAGCTGGTCAAACTGCATAGGGTGGCCGAGCTAGCCATGAAGGATTTGATAATCCGGTTATGGCATGCCGAAGCTATGCCCAGCAGCTACTTTGAGCTCGTGAAGCGGCTGGTCAATGCCTGCCCTCGGCTTGATGCCATCAAGCGGTCGGTCTGCATCGAAGGTGCGCGAACGGCCTTTGCCCGAGTCAAGATGCATTGGGTGAAGATGGACGCCGCAAAGCTTGTGACCGAGGGACCGCCCGCGGGCAAGGAGCACCGCACGCCCAAGCTGTATTTTGACAATATCATGGAGGGATCCCGCCTTGTGGCAGAGCAATGTGCTAAGGATGTTATCTTTGAATGAATACATTCATGTTATCCTGTCATGTACTATGGAACAAGATCGTTATGTAATATAATGCTTGTTATTTAAAACTTTACCTCCTATGTGGCCGTATTTATTAAATCTAAGAGTTGGCCAATTGTCAGCTTTAGCCCCCATGTAGGTAGTACGGGGGTGTTCGGGATGAATCTAAACACTCTTCATTCAAAAATTTGGTCCTTAAAGGAGGTGTTTAGTGCAACGAACCAGGCAATCGGACTATTTGGCTTTACCACCCTCACTTAGCCATAGGAGTTTGACAATAAAATTTTAGGCGCAACTCCTAGTATTCATAAGTCTGAACTTTGGGGTACTGTAAATACCTGATCGGATAAAAACCGATTCCTCGCATAATGCGGAAAAAATCGCTAAAGATTTGTAACCTCTCAAACAGTTGACCGGCTCACGCCGCATCATGACAGTCAGTTTTTGGCTTTCTCTAGTGAGGTGATCTTCCGGATGAACCAGGACACAATCGTAGTAGTTCTCCCTTTACTACCCTAGCCGATGTAGCGGAACATAAGGTAGTAAGCACAGGAGCCGGGCAACCCAACTATTGACCAAAGACATGATTCAGAGCCGTGCATATAATGCTAAAGTTCGGGGTGCCGAACTGTACTGTAGAAGTGTTTGGACTTTGTTGCCGTATTATGGAGCGTAATGAAGCCCCTGGCGAATTAGGGCGTACCAGAGTGTACGGATGCAATTAATAAAAATATCAAAAATAATAATAATGAAGCAATAGGCTAATGCCGCAAAAATTGGGCCGCAAACTATTTTCCATTGTAGTTTGATTAATACGTCAAAGCGTATTTGTACAAGTAGTGCAATAAGCAAACAAGGCTATTTAACATGCCACGACCAAGGGAGAGCTACGCGCGGGTCCTTAAAACAGGCATAATGATCATTTAAAGAGACCACCTTGAAATTCCCTTATACGTCAACGCTTCTTGCCGTCTTGGTGTATCCATCCCTTGATGGGTCCGACAGTCAGGCCACCAGGAAAGGCCTGGAAAGAGAAACCTGAAAAAGGAAAAGAAAAGGTGAAAGTATGTGGGTCCGGGAGCGGTTAAGTCATATTATGGACCATGATCTAGCTGTGCCTCCGTCGATGCCCATGATATTTTGAGTGTGTAGTTATGTACGCGTGGTACGAATGCCGCCGTTTGGTCGGGACTTGGACGGAGGCTGAATTGCTAGTCGAGCTCTTGACGAGCTGGACTATCCTGCTGTAGAGTAGTTCGGACTCGCTTATGGTGTCCGGGAACTTGGCCGCTGACTTAAGGTTCTGCCTAAAAAGGCCGCTTTGTACTTCTGCTGCGAGGGCAGCGGTGTGCTCCTCGGTACGGAGGGAGCATTCCGTGTTCCGGGCATTATGACACCGCGTGGTCCGGGCATCTTGAGCTTGAGATAAGCGTAGTGTGGTACCGCATTGAATCGAGCGAATGTGGTTCGTCCGAGCAGTGCGTGATAGCCGCTGCGGAAGGGGACGATGTCGAAGATTAACTCTTCGCTTCGGAAATTATCCGGGGATCCGAAGACCACTTCCAGTGTGATTGAGCTTGTACATCGGGCCTCTGCACCTGGTATGACACCTTTAAAGGTGGTTTTTGTGGGCTTGATCCTTGAGGGATCGATACCCATTTTGCACACTGTATCCTAATAGAGCAGGTTCAGGCTGCTTCCACCGTCCATGAGGACTCGTGTAAGATGGAATCCATCAATGATTGGGTCGAGGACCAGTGCGGCTGAACCGCCATGACGGATACTGGTCGGATGGTCCCTACATTAAAATGTGATTGGGCAGGACGACCATGGATTGAACTTTGGGGCGACTAGCTCCATCGCGTAGACGTCCCTAAGCACGCGCTTGCGCTCCCTGTTGGGAATATGGGTAGCGTATATCATGTTCACCGTTTTAACTTGGGGGGAAACTTCTTTTGTCCCCCTGTGTTCGATGGCCGGTGTTCCTCATCATCGTCCTTGCTTTGCGACCCCTTCTCCTTGTTCTCGGCATTTAACTTGTCGGCCTGTTTAAAAACCCAACATTCTCTCTTGGTGTGATTGGCTGGTTTATCCGGAGTGCCGTGGATCTGGCATGGACGGTCGAGTATGCGGTCCAAGCTGGACGGGCCCGGATTGTTTCTTTTATATGGCTTCTTCCGCTGACCGGACTTAGACCCACTGAATCCAGCATTGACCAACGTGTCTTCGGTGTTGTCACCGTTGTATGGACACTTGTGTCTGTTGTGTTGGGGCTTGTCATTGCTATTTCTGGCTTCAGAAGTGCCAGGTTCGCTTGTATTGTTATTGCTACGGCTAGCCAGCTATCCTCGCCCGCACAGAAGCGGGTCATAAGTGTCGTGAGGGCTGCCATGGACTTCGGCTTTTCTTGGCCGAGGTGTCGGGCTAGCCATTCGTCATGGATGCTATGTTTAAAGGCCGCTAGGGCTTCGACATCCGGATAGTCAATGATCTGGTTCTTTTTAGTTAAGAACCTAGTCCAGAATTTCCAAGATGACTCTCCGGGCTGTTGAACTATGTGATAAGTCGTCGGCGTCCGGAGGTTGGACATATGTACCTTGGAAGTTGTCGAGGAAGGCATCTTCCAAGTCCTCCCAACTGCCAAAGGAGTTTTTGGGCAAGCTATTCAACCAGTGCCAAGCTAGTCCCTTGAGTTTTAGCGGGAGGTATTTGATGGCGTGGAGATCATCACCGCGGGCCATGTGAATATGGAGAAGAAAATCCTCAATCCATACCGCAGGGTCTGTTGTCCCATCATATGACTCGATGTTCACGGGTTTAAACCCCTCCGGGAATTCATGTTCCATAACTTCATCAGTGAAGCAAAGGGGGTGTGCGACGCCTCTATATCGGGCCAAGTCACGACGTAGCTCGGATGGAGTTCATCTGCGGTCTTTGGTCCAGGCGTGGTTGTGTTTGTCACGTCCGGCCGGATGGCCATCGTCGCGCATCGGGGCACGGCCCCACGATCCATAGATCGATCTGGTCTGTCTTGCTCCGTGATGTCTACTACACAACCTTCTTCTTGTAGACGTTGTTGGGCCTGCAAGTGAACAGGTTTGTAGGACAGTAGCAAATTTCCCTCAAGTGGATGACCTAAGGTTTATCAATCCGTAGGAGGCGTAGGATGAAGATGGTCTCTCTCAAACAACCCTGCAACCAAATAACAAAGAGTCTCTTGTGTCCCCAACACACCCAATACAAGGGTAAATTGTCTAGATGCACTAGTTCGGCGAAGAGATGGTGATACAAGTGCAATATGGATAGTAGATAAAGGTATTTGTAATCTGAAATTATAAAAACGGTAAGGTAGAAAGCGATAAAAGTGAGCGTAAACGGTATTGCAATGGTAGGAAACAAGGCCTAAGGTTCATACTTTCACTAGTGCAAGTTCTCTCAACAATAATAACATAGATAGATCGTATAACAATCCCTCAACATGCAACAAAGAGTCACTCCAAAGCCACTAATAGAGGAGAACAAACGAAGAGATTATGGTAGGCTACGAAACCACCTCAAAGTTATCCTTTCTGTTCTATCTATTCAAGAGTTCGTAGTAAAATAACATGAAGCTATTCTTTCCGCTCAATCTATCATAGAGTTCATACTAGAATAACACCTTAAGACACAAATCAACCAAAACCCTAATGTCACCTAGATACTCCATTGTCACCTCAAGTATCCGTGGGCATGATTATACGATATGCATCACACAATCTCAGATTCATCTATTCAACCAACACAAAGTACTTCAAAGAGTGCCCCAAAGTTTCTACAGGAGAGTCAAGAACGTGTGCCAACCCCTATGAATAGGTTCATGGGCGGAACCCGCAAGTTGGTCACCAAAACATACATCAAGTGGCACATGATATCCCATTGTCACCATAGATAAGCACGACAAGACATACATCAAGTGTTCTCATAAAAGACTCAATCCGATAAGATAACTTCAAAGGGAAAACTCAATTCATCACAAGAGAGTAGAGGGGGAGAAACATCATAAGACCCAACTACAATAGCAAAGCTCGGGATACATCAAGATCGTGCCATAGAGGGAACACGAGAGAGAACACGAGAGAGAGAGAGAGAGAGAGAGAGAGAGATCAAACACATAGCTACTGGTACATACCCTCAGCCTCGAGGGTGAACTACTCCCTCCTCGTCATGGAGAGCGTCGGGATGATGAAGATGGCCACCGATGAAGGATCCCCTCCGGCAGGGTGCTGGAACGGGCTCCCGAGAGGTTTTTGGTGGCTACAGAGGCTTGCGGCGGCGGAACTCCCGATCTATCTTGATATTCGATGTTTTTAGGGTACGTAGGCTTATATAGGCGAAAGAAGTCGGTCGGGGGAGCCTCGAGGGGGGCACAAGAGGATAGGGCGCGCCCAGGGGGGTAGGCGCCCCCCTATCTCGCGGCCTCCTCGATGATCCCCTGGCTTGCACTCCAAGTTCCTGGGATTGGTTGTGTTCCAAAAATAACTTTGCCGAAGGTTTCATTCCGTTTGGACTCCGTTTGATATTCCTTTTCTTCGAAATACTGAAAGAGGCAATAAAACAGCAATATGGGCTGAACCTCCGGTTAATAGGCTAGTCCCAAAAGTAATATAAAAGTGTATAATAAAGCCCGTAATCATTCAAAACAGATAATAAAATAGCATGAATGCTTCATAAATTATAGATACATTGGAGACGTATCAGCATCCCCAAGCTTAATTCCTGCTCGTCCTCGAGTAGGTAAATGATAAAAGAAAGAATTTATGAAGTGTGAATGCTAGAGGTGCACAGGTTTGATCAATGATAATTTCAATCACCTTTACTAGCATCTTTACATGTCATAACAGTAGTTCATCTCATAAAAGTTTTCATGGTCAAGTAACAAGCTATTCACATGTCAAAGCATAGACCATAAACTTTCTTGAAAACTAGCAAACTTTATTCTTAGCCATCAAAAAATTGCAATTCATCTTATTTTCAGGAAGGGTCTATGTCAGAGCTTTGATTTAGCAAACTTCACATACTCAACTATCATATAGTCTTCTACAATTGCTAACACTCACGCAATACTTGTGGTTATGAAGTTTTAATCAGACACAGAGAAACATAAGGGCTTATAATGTTGCCTCCAAACGTATTCACCTTTGGGTGATGTCAACAATAATAGTTCATGCTAACATACACCCAATTGGATATATATATATCAGGATCACCCCAACACAAAGTGCTTGCCAAAGGATAAAATGAAAAAGGGAAAGGTGAAGATCACCTTGACTCTTGCATAAAGTAAAAGACATAAAGTAAAAGATAGGCCCTTCGCAGAGGGAAGCAGAGGTTGTCATGCGCTTTTAGGGTTGGATACACAAAATCTTAATGTGAAAGAACATCACTTTATATTGCCCCTTGTATATGGACCTTTATTATGCAGTCCTTCGCTTTTATTGCTTCCATAACAAGATCGTACAAAGCTTATTTTCTCCGCACTAATAAGTCATGCATATTTAGAGAGCATTTTTTATTGCTTGCACTGATGACAACTTACTTGAAGGATCTTACTCAACCCATAGGTAGATATGGTGGACTCTCATGGCAAAACTGGGTTTAAGGATATTTGGAAGCACAAGTAGTATCTCTACTTGGTGCTAGGAATTTTGGCTAGCATGAGGGGGAAAGGCAAGCTCAACATGTTTGAATGATCCATGACAATATACTTTAACTGAGATGTGAGAAAACATAACCCATTACGTTGTCTTCCTTGTCCAACATCAACTCTTTAGCATGTCATACTTATTGAGTGCTCACAATTATAAAAGATGTCTATGATAATATACTTATATGTGAAATCTCTCTTCCTTCAATATTCTTTCATGAATTGTTCAAATGACCAATACAATGCTTGCTAACCGTCAATAAAATACAACCTCTACTTCTTAGACATGAAGTCATTACTCCCCAAGGGATATGCAAATGAGGCATATATAATTTCAGATTTATGACATTCAACTCATTCAACCATTTACTGATAGGATATAAGTGAAGCACACGAGTAGATGATAAACTACTCCAAAAAGATATAAGTGAAGAACAATGAGTAGCTAAATAATTATGTAACTATCTGAGACTCTCTCTCAATAAATAATTTCAAATCTTGGTATTTTATTTAAACAGCAAGCAAAGCAAAACAAAATGCAATGCAAGGATAGCACACCTCATGTGAAGAAGCAAAAACTTAGGTTCAACCGATACTAACCGATGGTTGTTGAAGAAGAAATGTGGGATGCCTATTGAGGGAGTCCTGGATTAGGGGGTATCTGGACAGCCGGACGGTATACATCGTGTGGACTGTTGAAGCGTGAAGATACAAGACTCAAGACTTTGGCCCGTGTCCGGATGGGACTCTCCATTGCGTGGAAGACAAGCTTGGCGATTCGGATATTATATTTCCTTCCTTGTAACCGACTCCATGTAAACCCTAGCCCTCTCCGGTGTCTATATAAACTGGAGAGGATGGTCCTTAGAAGGCCGGTCACAATTACAATCATACCATCATAGGCTAGCTCTTAGGGTTTAGCCTCTACGATCTCGTGGTAGATCTACTCTTGTACTACTCATATCTTCAATATTAATCAAGCAGGAAGTAGGGTTTTACCTCGATCGAGAGGGCCCGAACCTGGGTAAACATTGTGTTCCTTGCTTCCTGTTACCATCAGCCTAAGACGCACAGATCGGGACCCCTACCCGAGATTTGCCGGTTTTGACGCCGACATTGGTGCTTTCATTGAGAGTTCCTCTGTGTCGTTGCTTCAAGGCTTGATGGCGTCTTCAATCGCCAACAACACGGTCCAGGGCGAGACTTTTCTTCCCAGACAGATCTTTGAGTTCGGCGGCTTCGCACTGCGGGCCAATTCGCTTGGTCATCTAGAGCAGCTACGCCCCTGGCCACCAGATCCGGTTCGGAAACTTGAACTACATGGCGGACATTCGCGGAGACTTGATCTTCAACGGATTCGGGCCTGTGCCAAGAGCGTCGGACAGTCACAACGAGCACGTCTTAGACCTGCTGTCGGACAATGCTCAGGACATCATCCCTGCAGCAGCCCCGGATCTAAATCCGGAGCAGGTTGCGTTGCCCAAGGACGGAGGGGTGGACCCTCCCCACAGGCCGCACGCTCATCGACGGTGGAGCCGAACACATGTCGCATCTTTGTGGAGGCCTGTATCCCCGGGCCCCCGGACTCGTATCCGGTCATTGGTCCCGGTCTGCACACTCTCGAGCTAGCAGAGCCAGGTTGGGCTCCGGTAATGGAGTTTACCGCTGTGGGCATCTTTCAACACTCTCCCTTTGGCAACATGCTGAACTCATTAAAGTCTCTCTCTTTGTCAGGAGGCTCTGGGCCGAACTATGTCCAGCTTGAGTGGGAAGCAGGCGACGAAGAAATTCGCTGCCCACCCACCACCCACTTCATTGCCATGATTGATGATTTAACCGACGTGCTCGACTTCGAAGACATCGACGGTATGGAGGACGATGCAAGAGATGTACAGGAGCCACCGCTCACAGGCTGGTGGACAGCCACCTCTTCATATGATATATATATATGGTGGACACTCCGAAAGAAACTAACGGTGATGAGGCAAAGGAGGATAAGCCCTCCAAGAAAAAAGCAAAGCATGGCCGTCGCCAACGCCGCTCCAAGCCCCACCAAGGCAATACCGGTACCGGAGACGAAAATAATCCGGACGGTGCCGACGATGAATACAACCCCGAACAGCCCGCCTTTGAGCAGGCCGAGCAGGAAGATGGGCAGGACAGCCCAGATAAACAGGCGATGGACGGGTATCCGGAGGAGGACCACTACATGCCTTCCTCCAAAGACGAGATTAGCCTCGGCGACGACGAGTTCGGCGTGCCCGAGGACCCCGTGGAGCAGGAGCGCTTCAAGCGTTGGCTTATTGCCACTGCGAGAAGCCTGAAGAAGAAGCAGCAGCAGCTTCAAGCCGATCAAGACCTACTCACAGATAGATGGACAGAAGTCCTGGCAACCGAGGAATACGGACTCGAGCGCCACACGGCTGACCGGCCGCCTCGAGGTCGGGATAAAACGGCACATCATCCCGAATACCAGCCTGCACCCCCGCGCCAGTTTACTACGGCCCGGGGCAATACTCAGGACCTGCACGATAAACTGTATAACGTCGTAGGACAACCAAGATCGATCTACGGATCACGGGGGCGCCCCGCAACAAATGACGATGATCGTCATACCGGATACACTCACAACAAATCCGGCCGGGCCGACTATAACCAGTCAGACGCAGTCGGACTGCATCGCGACATAGCCCGGCACAAAGGCGCCGCACACCCCCTCTACTTCACCGATGAAGTGATGGATCATGAATTCCCAGAAGGGTTCAAACCCGTAAACATCGAATCATACGATGGCACAACAGACCCCGCGGTATGGATTGAAGATTTCCTTCTCCACATTCACATGGCCCGTGGAGACGATCTACATGCCATCAAGTATCTTCCCCTTAAGCTCAAAGGACCCGCCCGACACTGGCTAAACAGCCTGCCCGCAAATTCCATTGGCGGTTGGGAAAACCTGGAAGATGCATTTCTTGACAACTTCCAAGGGACATATGTGGGCCCTCCGGATGCCAATGACTTGAGCCACATTACTCAATAGCCTAGAGAATCAGCCAGGAAATTCTGGACTCGGTTCCTAACTAAAAAGAACCAAATAGTCGACAGTACGGACAGCGAAGCCCTGGCGGCCTTCAAGCATAATATCCGTGACGAGTGGCTCGCCCGACACCTCGGCCAGGAGAAACCCAAGTCTATGGCAGCTCTCATGACACTAATGACCCGCTTTTGCGTGGGTGAGGACATTTGGTTGGCTCGCAGCAGCACTATGCCACATTCTGCCACGTCAGATGTCCATGACAATAACGTCAAGCTATGGTGCAACAAACACAAGTGACGGAACAACGGCGACAACACCGAAGACACGACGGTCAATGCCGGATTCAGCGGATCCAAATCCGGTCAGCGGAAGAAACCATTCAAATGCAACAATTCATGGCACCCCGGATACTAGAGCGCTCCTGCCAAATTCATGGCACCCCGGACAAGCCAGCGAACCACACCAATAGAGACTGCTGGGTATTTAAACAGGCCAAACAAATAAACGCCGAAAACAAGGACAAGGGGCTGCACAGCAACGATGACGAGGAGCCCCGGCGTTCGAACATGGGGGGACAGAAGAAATTTCCCCCCAGGTGAAAACGGTCAACATGATCTACACCACCCACATCCCCAAGTGGGAACGGAAGTGAGCACTACGGACGTCTACGCGATGGAGCCAATCGTCCCCAAATTCAACCCATGGTCAGCTTGCCCGATCACCTTTGATCGTAGGGATCATCCTACTAGTATCCGTCACGGCGGCTCGGTCGCATTGGTCTTAGAACCAATCATCGACAGATTCCACCTCACGCGAGTCCTTATGGACGGCGGCAGCAGCCTGAACCTGCTTTACCAGGACACAGTGCCCAAAATGGGCATCGATCCTTCAAGGATTAAGCCCACCAAAACCACCTTTAAAGGTGTGATTCCTGGAGTAGAGGCCCGTTGTATGGGCTCTATAACATTGGAAGTGGTCTTCGGATCTCCAGATAACTTCTGAAGTGAAGAGCTAATCTTTGATATCGTCCCTTTCTGTAGTGGTTACCACGCACTGCTCGAACGAACCGCATTCGCTAGATTCAATGCGGTACCACACTATGCATACCTCAAGCTCAAGATGCCAGGCCCGCGCGGGGTCAGAACAGTCAACGGAAATATGGACCGCTCTCTCATACAAAAGAGCACACTGCAGCCCTTGTAGCAGAAGTACAATGCGGCCTCCTCCGGCAAACCACCAATCCGGTGACGACAACATCAAGCTCCGTCAAGCGAGGGCGGAACACCCTGCAACAGGATCAGCAGGCATGCCAAGAGCATGACTAGCAGTCCGGCCTCCGCTCAAATCCCATCAAAGCAGCATTCGTGCCACGCGTACACAATTACGCACTCAAAATACCATGGGCACAAGCGGAGGCGTAGCAGTGTCTCAGTCAACAATACGGTATTGCTTCGTAACCTTTCCTTTTACCTTTAAGGACAGTACTTTAGTGCAGCTTCTCCAGAGTATCCGGATTGCCGGACTTACATAGGAGAGAAAACCAAGGAGGCAACAGGCTTTGCGCACAGAAGGAAACACCCAGGTGGAATCTATTTATGATCGTTATACCTGCTTTATCTATTTGTACATAGCCTGCCTCTGGATAGGATATGTCAAATAATCCTATTTATCTCTGCTTAATGCATTCATTGTAAACATACGCCTAAACGTATTATTCATCAATGGGAGATCATATACAGCGTCAGATTATTATTCTTATTTGAGCATTTTTCTTACAAATGTCTATTTGATTTTGCATCCGTACACTTTGGTACGTTCAGTTTGCCAGGGGCTTCTTATGGTGCCCCATAATACGGTAAGACAAGTTCGAACACTTTCAACAGTGCGGCACCCCGAACTTATAGCATTATATGCATCAGCTCTGAATCATGTCTTGGGTCTACAGTTGGGATAGCCCGGCTCCCTTGTTTTGGTGCCTTACGTTTCCGTTACATCGGCTAAGGTAGCGCAGGGAGAACTACTGCGATTGTGCCCTGGTTCTTCTAGACGAGCACCTCAGTAGAGAAAGCCGAAAACTGACCGACATGATGTGGCGAGAGCTGGTCGCTATTCGAGAGGTCTTAAAATCCTTAAAGAGTTTTTCGCTTTAGGCGATAATTCGGCTTCATCCGATCTAGGTGTATATAGCGCCCCAATTCGGCCTTCCGGATTCTAGGGGCTTCGCCGAAATTTAAAATTGTAGACTTCTATGGCTAAGTGAAGGTTATAAAGCCGCATAGTCCGATTGCCTTGTTCGCTGCGCTGGACACCTCCTTAAGGGACCAAACATTTGGATAAAGAGTGTCCGGTTTTCCACGAACACCCCAGTACTAGTTACATGGGGGCGGAAGCTGATGACTGGCCTACTTTCAGATTTTGATAAACAGCCGCACAGATGGTAATATTTTAAATAACAAAAGCGCTACATAGCGCTAGTAACTTTGTCTTTAAATTACAAACTTGACAGAGGTGAATTCATTCAAAAATTATGTCCTTGGTACATTCATCGGCCACGAGGCAAGCACCCTTCATAACGCCATCATAATACTTATCGGGAACGCGATGCGGCTTGCCCTCTGGCGGCCCATCCTTCACCAGCTTCTCCGCATCTAGCTTGCCCCAATGCACCTTCGCACGGGCAAGGGCCCGGCGGGCACCCTCAATGCAAACGGATCACTTGATGACCTCCAGTCACAGACAGGCATTCACCATCCGCTTGATTAGGCCGAAGTAGCTGGTGGGGAGGGGCTCACCAGGCCATATCCGGACTATGAAATCCTTCATAGCCACTTCGGCCGCCTTGTGGAGTTCGACCAACTGCTTCAGTTGGTCACTCAGAGGCGTTGAATGTTCGGCCCCAGCATACTGGGACCAGAACAACTTCTTCGTTGATCTCCCCTCCTGGGCACGGTAGAACTCCACGGCATCTGATACGCTGCGTGGCAGATCTGCGAATGTCCCTGGAGAGCTCCGGACTCGGGTAAGTAAAATAAACGGCTCCTCCACATGTTTGCTTTTCATAAAGAATTTCTTACCCGCCGTTATCTTATTGGCCTCCTGGATTTCCTGTTGTGCCCTCTCGGCTTCGTCCTTGGCGTCTTTTATACTGGTAAGGACCTTCGCAAGCTCGGCCTCTTTTGCTTTAAGCTCATGCTCCACGGACTCGAACTTCTTGTCGAGCTCCTAGATCTCTTCTTGTACTTCGCGCACTCGGGCTTCTTGCTTTTTGCGCTCCTTGCGTTCCAAGGCCACCTTGTGCTCGGCCTCGGACAGCGCTTTCTTAAGAGACGCCACCTCGGTGGTGGCCTCTGTTACCAAATCACGACGCCTCGTCGTTAGAATAACCAATTTTTTCTATACTTTACTATATGAGAGAGGGGAATCATTCACCTTTGCTCTCCTCGAGCTGCCTCCTCGTGAGGCCGAGCTCTCCCTGTGCCCGCTCCAAGTCTTGCTTTAGGCCGGCAATTTCGGCCGTACGGGCAGCAGCGGCCAGCAACACAACCTGCTTATTCAAATTCAAACTTATTGTTAAACTCCTGCGGATTATAATTGACCCTCCGTTTGGTTTTTCCTTCCGAACACCAAACATAGTATCAGGGGCTACTACCTATCGGGTGGTAATTTCACACATTTTCACTACTTACCTCAAAGCCTGTTAGGAGGCTGGTGCAGGCTTCGGTTAGTCCGCTCTTGGCGGACGAAACCTTCTGAATCACCGCACTCATGAGAGTACGGTGCTCTTCATCTATGGTAGCGCCACGAAGCGCTTCCAGCAGACAATCCGACGCCTCGGGCGCAACGGAAGTCCTCGATACAGACGGCCCTCCTTCCCTAACAAGGGGCTGCCCGCCTGAATCCGGAACCACTGAAGGCTCCGGGGCAGTGTTCGGCTAAGAGACCGGCTTACCGCGGCTCTTATCAACACGATCCGCGGGGATCTTGAACCCCGCATGTCCGACGCTTGGAATGCCGCCTTGGGGCGCCTCCAGATCCACCTCCCCCCGCTCGGGGAGCCTTTGGGACAACACCTCTGTGTCATCCGCAGGCCGGGGAGAAGTGGCCGTCGGAGTGAGTTCTTTGCTGACTCACTCAAGGACCCGTTCGAATACAACACCTCGGGATGGGCCCTGGCCGGACTGCATACAAGTTCGGCGTTATAACAAAACTATGAAGCAAAATTACGATGGAGTGCGGATACTTACGATCGCACTAGGGGCTTCTTCCTGGGCAGCCACCCTTCCTCGCTATCGGCGGCGGTGGCGGAGTAGTCCATAAGGGACACCTTTCCCTTCTTGGACGTCCCAGTATCTCCCACCGGGGCGGCCTTCCTATCCCCCCCCCCCAATACGGGGAGGTGGAGTTTCTTCTTGTTCCTCCCCGCCTCCGCGGGAGGAATCTGCCTCGTCGTCATTGGACGACAAGGGTATGACGGCCTTGCGCCGGGGTCCTCTCCTGGTCCCCTGGTCCTCCGTCTCAGGCCCCCCATCCTTTTCGGATGGGGCGGCCTCCTCTTCTTCTCCTTCTTCCCCTTCGGTGGAGGAGTCTTCCTCGTCCTCTTTGGACGAGGCTTTTGGCGCGGCCTTACGCCGGAGACCCTTTCGGTTCCCTAGGGCCTTCGTATCGGCCTTCTTCTCCGGCCCCTTGTAGGGCGCCGGGACCAGCATCTTCGTCAGGAGATCAGTAGCTGGGCTTTCCGGCAGAGGAGCCGGACAGTCTATCTGCTCCACTATCTCCACATAATCCTGAACAAATATACACAATTACTTAAGGCTTCCCCTTGAATATATTGGGAAGAACCGGACCCGGTGGCAACCTGGGAACTCACCTGAATAGGATGCCGCGCGGCTTGGAGCCCACAGTCCTCGGATATGAGAGGAGGTACTTCGGAAGCCTTGAACAACACCTTCCACGCGTTTTTGTGCTTCATGCCGTAGAGCCTCTGGAGCGTCTGGTGTTCGGCTGGAATGAACTCCCACAGATTAACTGCCCGCCTTTGGCACGGCAGAATCCGGCGAACGAGCATGACCTGGATCACGTTGACAAGCTTGATGTTCTTGTCCTTCATGCCCTTGATGCAGTTTATGAGTTCGGCCAGCTCTGTAGATATGCCCCATAACAGGCCCTTCTGTTCCCAGGAGGTGAGTCGCATAGGGGTTCCGGATCGGAACTCGGGGGCCGCTGCCCAGTCGGCGTCGCGCGGGTCGGTGATGTAGAACCACCCCGACTGCCACCCCTTCACGGTTTCCACAAAGGAGCCGTTAAGCCAGGTGACGTTAGGCATTTTGCCCACCATGGCTCCTCCGCACTCCGCTTGCTGGCCGCTCACGATCTTCAGCCTCACGCAGAAGGTTTGCAGCCACAAGCCGAAATGAGGCTTGATGTGGAGGAAAGCCTCGCATACGATGATGAACGCCGAGATGTTGAGGACGAAGTTCGGGGCTAGATCATGGAAATCTAGCCCATAGTAGAACATGAGCCCGCAGACGAAGGGGTGGAGTGGAAACCCCAGTCCACGGACGAAGTGGGCAAGGCACACGACCCTCTCGTGGGGTCCTGGAGTTGGAATGACCTGCCCGCCGTCTGGTAGCCGGTGCGCTATGTCTACGGCCAAGAATCCGACCGCCCGAAGACTTGCGATGTTCTTCTCCTTCATGGTGGAAGCCACCCATTTACCTCCTGCTCCGGACATGTTTATCTGTGCGGAGAAGACTTGGACTAGGGCGCTGGAGCTCGAGGAGGCGAGAGTGGGCAAAGGAGGAAGAAGGCGTGGGTAAGAACGGGGAACTCTTATCCCTTTATAGAGGCGACGAAAGCGGTGCGCCTCCCCTCTAGCCTGTTGAGAATCGCTTACTTCCCAAGCGCCACGATTGATGGCGCGGGGGGATTACCCATACCTGTATTGATGAGAATCCCGTGATAAGGGGACATGATCTCTGCTTCGACAAGACGTGTCAAGGAAACCGCCTCGCAATACGCGTTGTGGCTGGTCGTTTAAAAAGTTGTCAGCTAAAGTATCATTCTCTCTACGGTGGTATGTGAAGATCATTTTGCAGATCCAGACACGGCCTACGTGTTCGATGATAACCTTGGAGTATTTGAAAGGAGGAACCCGCCTTGCAATGCCGAAGACAAGACTGCGCGCCGGACTCATCATCATGGAAGCCTGGTTCAGGGGCGACTGAGGGAGTCCTGGATTAGGGTGTATCCAGACAGCCGGACTGTATACATCGTCCGGACTGTTGAAGCGTGAAGATACACGACTCAAGACTTCGGCCCATGTCCGGATGGGACTCTCCATTGCGTGGAAGACAAGCTTGGCGATTCAGATATTATATTTCCTTCCTTGTAACCGACTCCATGTAAACCCTAGCCCTCTCCGGTGTCTATATAAACTGGAGAGGATGGTCCTTAGAAGGCCGATCACAATTACAATCATGCCATCATAGGCTAGCTCTTAGGGTTTAGCCTCTATGATCTCGTGGTAGATCTACTCTTGTACTACTCATATCTTCAATATTAATCAAGCAGGAAGTAGGGTTTTACCTCCATTGAGAGGGCCTGAACCTGGGTAAACATTGTGTTCCTTGCTTCCTGTTACCATCAGCCTAAGACGCACAGATCGGGACCCCCTACCCGAGATCCGCCGGTTTTGACACCGACACCTACCGGGGCATCCCCAAGCTTAGATGCTTGAGAATTCTTGAAATATTATCTTGGGTGCCTTGGGCATCCCCAAGCTTGAGCTTTTGCGTCTCCTTAATTCCTTTTATATCACGGTTTCCTAAATCTCAAAAACTTCATCCACAACAAACTCAACAAGAACTCGTGAGATAAGTTAGTATAAATCAATGCAAAACCTTATCATCTTCTATTGTATCAAATTACTAACATTATTATTCAACATTGCATACTAAATTTCTCTGCATATTTAATACTCCTATCCTCAAATAGAATCATTAAACAAGCGAGCATATGCAAACAATGCAAACATTACAGCAATCTGCCAAAACAGTATAGTCTATAAAGAATGCAAGATTCATCATACTTCCCTAACTCCAAAAATTATAAGAAAAATACTACGCTGTAGAAGATTTATCAGAGCTCATTATGCAAAAAGATTCAACATTATATCACTCTCTGACTTTTCTAGGGAATTTTTGCAACAGCGGTAAACTTTCTGTTTTCAAACACCAACATGTATACTAGCAAAACAAGCATGGTAAAGGCTATCCTTGACATGTTTATTGAAAATAAAGATTCAAAACATTATTCTACATAATAGAAAGAAAATACTAACAAAATAAAATGACGCTCCAAGCAAAACACATATCATGTGGTGAATAAAAATATAGCTCCAAGTAAAGTTACCGATGAACGAAGACGAAAGAGGGGATGCCTTCCGGGGCATCCCCAAGCTTAGTTGCTTGGTTGTCCTTGAATATTACCTTGGGGTGCCTTGGGCATCCCCAATCTTAGGCTCCTGCCACTCCTTATTCCATAGTCCATCGAATCCTTACCCAAAATTTGAAAACTTCAACCACACAAAACTCAACACAAAACTCGTAAGCTCCGTTAGTATAAGAAAATAAATCACCACTTAGGTACTGTAATGAACTCATTATAAATTCATATTGGTGTAATATCTACTGTGTTTTAACTTCTATATGGTTCATACCCTTACATACTAGCCATAGATTCATCAAAATAAGCAAACAACACAATGAAGACAGAATCTGTCAAAAACAGAACAGTCTGTAGTAATCTGTATCAAACGTATACTTATGTAACTCCAACAATTATGAATTAAATTGGTGATCCGGAGGAATTTGTCTACTAATCATCTGCAAAAATAATCAACCTAAAATAACTCTTCTGTAAAAAATGGCAGCTAATATCGTGAGCGCTAAAGTTTCTGTTTTTTACAGCAAGATCATATATACTTCACCCAAGTCTTCCCAAAGGCTCTACTTGGCACTTTATTGAAACAAAAGCTATAAAACATGATTACTAGAGTAGAATAATCATGTGAACACACAAAAACAGTAAGGGTAAATATTGTGTTGTCTCCCAACAAGCGCTTTCCTTTAATGCCTTTCTAGCTAGGCATGATGATTTCAATGATGCTCGCATAAGAGATAAGAATTGAAACATAAAGAGAGCATCATGAAGAATATGACTAGCACATTTAAGTCTAACACACTTCCTATGCATAGGGGTTTTATTATCAAACAACTTATGGGAACAATAATCAACTAGCATAGGAAGGCAAAACAAGCATAACTTTAAAATTTTCAACACATAGAGAGGAAACTTGACATTATTGCAATTCCTACAAGCATATGTTCCTCCCTCATAATAATTTTCAGTAGCATCATGAATGAATTCAACAATATAACCAGCACCTAAAGCATTCTTTTCATGATCTAGAATCATAGAAAATTTACTACTCTCCACATAAGCAAAATTCTTCTCATTCGGAATGGTAGTGGGAGCAAACTCAACAAAATAATTATCATGTGAGGCATAATCCAATTGAAAACTAAAATTATGATGAAAAGTTTCATGGTTATCATTATTCTTAATAGCATACAAGTCATCACAATAATCATCATAGATAGCAATTTTGTTCTCATAATCAATTGAAACCTCTTCCGAAATAGTGGAATCATCACTAAATAAAGTTGACACTCTTCCAAATCCACTTTCATATTCATCACAATAAGATTCAATATCCTCCAAAATAGTGGGATCAATACTACCTAAAGTTGACACTCTTACAAACCCACTTTCATCAATATAATCATCATAAATAGGAGGCATGCTTTCATCATAATAAATATTCTCATCAAAATTTGGGGGACAAAGAATATTATATTCATCAAACATAGCATCCCCAAGCTTGTGACTTTGCATATCATTAGCATCATGGATATTAAAGGAATTCATACTAACAACATTGCAATCATGCTCATCATTCAAATATTTAGTGCCACACATTTTATAGATTTGTTCTTCTAGCACTTGAGCACAATTTTCCTTACCATCATTCTCACGAAAGATATTAAAAAGATGAAGCGTGTGAGACAAACTCAATTCCATTTTTTTGTAGTTTTATTTTATAAACTAAACTAGTGATAAAACAAGAAACAAAAAGATTCGATTGCAAGATCTAAAGATATACCTTCAAGCACTCACCTCCCCGGGAACGGTGCCAGAAAAGAGCTTGATGTCTACTACACAACCTTCTTCTTGTAGACGTTGTTGGGCCTGCAAGTGCACATGTTTGTAGGACAATAGCAAATTTCCCTCAAGTGGATGACCTAAGGTTTATCAATCCGTAGGAGGCGTAGGATTAAGATGGTCTCTCTCAAACAACCCTGCAACCAAATAACAAAGAGTCTCTTGTGTCCCCAACACACCCAATACAAGGGTAAATTATATAGATGCACTAGTTCGGCGAAGAGATGGTGATACAAGTGCAATATGGATAGTAGATAAAGGTATTTGTAATCTGAAATTATAAAAACGGTAAGGTAGAAAGCGATAAAAGTGAGCGTAAACGGTATTGCAATGGTAGGAAACAAGGCCTAAGGTTCATACTTTCACTAGTGCAAGTTCTCTCAACAATAATAACATAGATAGATCATATAACAATCCCTCAACATGCAACAAAGAGTCACTCCAAAGCCACTAATAGCGGAGAACAAATGAAGAGATTATGGTAGGGTACGAAACCACCTCAAAGTTATCCTTTCTGTTCTATCTATTCAAGAGTTCGTAGTAAAATAACATGAAGCTATTCTTTCCGCTCAATCTATCATAGAGTTCATACTAGAATAACACCTTCAGACACAAATCAACCAAAACCCTAATGTCACCTAGATACTCCATTGTCACCTCAAGTATTCGTGGGCATGATTATACGATATGCATCACACAATCTCAGATTCATCTATTCAACCAACACAAAGTACTTCAAAGAGTGCCCCAAAGTTTCTATCGGAGAGTCAAGAACCTGTGCTAACCCCTATGCATAGGTTCATGGGCGGAACCCACAAGTTGGTCACCAAAACATACATCAAGTGGCACATGATATCCCATTGTCACCACAGATAAGCACGGCAAGACATACATCAAGAGTTCTCATAAAAGACTCAATCCGATAAGATAACTTCAAAGGGAAAACTCAATTCATCACAAGAGAGTAGAGGGGGAGAAACATCATAGGATCCAACTACAATAGCAAAGCTCGGGATACATCAAGATCGTGCCATAGAGGGAACACGAGAGAGAGAGATCAAACACATAGCTATTGGTACATACCCTCAGCCTCGAGGGTGAACTACTCCCTCCTCGTCATGGAGAGCGCCGGGATGATGAAGATGGCCACCGGTGAAGGATCCCCCCTCCGGCAGGGTGCCGGAACGGGCTCCCGAGAGGTTTTTGGTGGCTACAGAGGCTTGCGACGGCGGAACTCCCGATCGATCTTGATATTCGATGTTTTTAGGGTACATAGGCTTATATAGGCGAAAGAAGTCGGTCGGGGGAGCCATGAGGGGGCCACGAGAGGATAGGGCGCGCCCAGGGGGGTAGGCGCGCCCCCTATCTCGCGGCCTCCTCGATGATCCCCTGGCTTGCACTCCAAGTTCCTGGGATTGGTTGTGTTCCAAAAATAACTTTGCCGAAGGTTTCATTCCGTTTGGACTCCGTTTGATATTCCTTTTCTTCGAAATACTGAAACAGGCAATAAAACAGCAATATGGGGTGGGCCTCCGGTTAATAGGTTAGTCCCAAAAGTAATATAAAAGTGTATAATAAAGCCCGTAATCATTCAAAACAGATAATAAAATAGCATGAATGCTTCATAAATTATAGATACGTTGGAGATGTATCACTCTGTTTTCCAGGTCATGTCGTAGGTCATATGTGTATCCCTGAGCTGTTGTATTTTTGTTTTTACGGTGAGGCAGTGCGGGCTGGTGTTCAGCTTGAGTTGTCACTTTGTCCCGGCCACGTGGTGGTCGGTCAGCCGCATTATGCGCTGGTAGGACGGGCTCCAGCGCCTCGTCATCGAATTGGGGTAACAACTTGCGTTTCAGGTAACTTTTGGTTGGGTGCTCAAGGCCGTATTCCTCGGTTGCCAGGACATTGGTCCATCTATCATTGGGTAGATCTTGATCAGCTTGAAGCTGCTGCTGCTTCTTTTTCAGGCTCCTTGTAGTGGCTATTAGCCGGCGCTTAAAGCGCTCCTGGTCGATGGGCTCCTCAGGCACGAGAAAATCTTCGTCGCTGAGGCTCGCCTCATCCTTGGAGAGTGGTAGGTAATTACTGTCTTCTGAGTCTTTGTTAAGGGCCTGTTCATCATGGCTGACTCGCCCATCTTGCCATTTGTCCTGTTCGGAGGTTGGCTCAACAGGATCTTCATTGTCTTCGGCATCGTCCGGAGTATTATTTTCTCTTGTGCCAGTATTGCTGTTTTTTCCATGGCGTGGTTTAGAGCGGCGCCGCTGTCGTCGGTGCCTTAGCTGTATCTCAGGAGGTTTATCCTTGATTGGATCCTTCTCATTGTCGCTGGTGTTCTCTTTGGGTGTATCTACCATGTATACGTCATGCAAGGAGGTGGCTGTCCAGCGCCCCGTAGGCAGTGATTTTTGTGCCTGCTCCTCTCCGGCATCATCATCCATATCGCCGATGTCTTTGGAGTCATAATCGAGCATGTCTATTAAGTCTTTGACGGTGGCTATGAAGTGGGTGGTGGGTGGGAAGCGAAATTCTCCGTCATCAGCTTCCAATTCGAACCGGATATAGTTCGGCTGAGAGTCCCCTAACAAGGAGAGGGCTTTTAATGAGTTTAGCATGTCACATAAAGGAGAGTGCCGGAAGATGTTCGCGGAGCTGAACTCGTCGATCGGCGCCTGATCAGATTTGATGAGTGCGGATGCACGCGGTTCGGAACCTATGGCCGGAGACGAATCCGAGGTTCTGGTGACACAGGCCCCGCTTGAGGTTGGATCTATGTGCGGCTCTAACACCGTTGATTCTACGGCTTCTGCGGCGGGGTTGAGCCTCCCGTCTTCAGGTGGTGCAGGCTACTCCGTATCTAGGGCCAGAGCAGTTATAGGCGCTATCTCCTGGGCATGGTCCGATGACAGATTTAGGTCATGTTCATCATGGTGGCAAGGAGCGGCTGTTATGGGCTCGAATCCGGCGAAGATCAAGTCTCCACGGATATTGGCAACATAATTCAAGCTTCCAAACCTGACCTGATGGCCAGGGGCGTAGCTGTTGATCTGCTCTAGATGGCCAAGTGAGTTGGCCCGCAGTGTGAAGACGCCGAATACGAAGATCTATCCGGGAAGGAAATCCTCGCCCTGGACTGTGTTGTTGTAGATGATTGATGGAGCCATCAAACCTTTTGTTGACGACACAGTGGAACTCTCAACGAAAGCACCAATGTCGGTGTCAAAACTGGCGGATCTTGGGTAGGGGGCCCCGAACTGTGCGTCTAAGGCTGATGGTAACAGGAGGCGGGGGACTCGATGGTTACCCAGGTTCAGGCCCTCTCTATGGAGGTAATACCCTACTTCCTGCTTGATAGATCTTGATGAATATGAGTATTACAAGAGTTGATCTACCACGATATCATAATGGCTAAACCCTAGAAGTCTAGCCTATATGATTATGATTGCCTCTACAGACTAAACCCTCCGGTTTACATAGACACTGGAAGGGACTAGGGTTTTTACAGAGTCGGTTACAGAGAAAGGAATCTACATATCTGAATGCCAAGCTTGCCATCCACGCAAAGGAGAGTCCCATCCGGACACGGGAAGAAGTCTTCTGTCTTGTATCTTCATAGCCCAACAGTCCGACCCATGTTAATAGTCCGGCCGTCCGAGGACCCCTTAATCCAGGACTCCCTCACCCAGCCACACCCGCACGGGTACATGGTGGAGCTCATTTCTGTATGAATTGGCAGCCCACGTGCTAATTTGAGCGTGTGTAGCGGTTGTTTACCTACGGAGGTCATGTACCAGTCGTGCACGAAACAAAGTTCGACTTGATGCGTTGGTGCGTTATTTTTAAATAAAGTTATATCGCTCAATGGCACATACACAGAATATAAAGTGATTTTTATGGAGAAAAAGGTAGTCCGCTCCACTATATACAATGGAGCCTGCCTGCCGGGGTTTGACTCTCTTCAGAGTATTTCACAAAAGGAGGCAGTGGCCTCTCTCTCTCTCTCACTGTTGGTCATTGATCCGGTCGCATCTTGTCCACCGGCAGAAAGGGAGGATGTGCATCTTTTCTCCATTCGACGGCACCGAGGCAGCACGTCCTGATCGGCGGTACCGCGGTTCTCTCTGACCAAGCGCTGGCGTGGTAGGACCTACGCCACTTGCTCGCTGCCGCAGTATCGGCAGATCCTGCCCGCCTCCGCTCTCCTAGTTACATCCTGACGACCCCGAGGTATGCCATCCGACCTTGCTCCACTACCAGTCTTCCCACGTCGCTGCATGTTGAAAATCTTGCATGTGGATCTTCTGTAGTTCTTTGCCCAAAACATAGCTCGTCTGGCGTACTTTCCATATTGCTACCTCATCCTCACACTATTTTAGACAAACACAACCGTGTTGTTATCTTCCCTTAGGACAAGGAATATGCTTCTTTTTTGTCGTCGTATGTGTCATCAATTGTTATTGGCCAGTATTTGTTTCCTTTCTACCTCTTTTTTAAAAACAAGGCTATCCATTTCACCTCGTTGCTATTCCAACCTTTTGGTGAACTGCACAAATCACTTTTTTCTTAAGAGTGTTTTGTGCAGTTGTACTAAAATGCCACACGGGCAACGTCTCTACATTTCAGTGTGCCTGCACAAAGGGAGATTGGTTTTGCTCTATCCTCCCCATCCAACTCCGAGCCTAATCTTCTCCAACTATTTGCTTAGTCTTCTCCAACTAGTTAGTCCTAAGAGAGACTGCAAAGGTGACTGGCTTCTATTTGTGTGTTTATTGTTTCATCAACAATCCTCTATTATTGTTATCACACTTAATATCTTTGGAACAGGGACGCTCAGCTCTATTTTAGTGGAACCGCACAAAACGATAGGAATGTTGCATGCTTCAGATAGCTACTTTTTTCCCAACATGCCTTGTTATTTTAGACAGAGCTGGGGGGGAAGTTGCTGGCAATGAAAGCATGGATCAATTTTAATTTAACACCTTCTCACAACTTTGTCTTCAGTTGTGATGTAAATATTAGCTCTGATCTGCTAATCATGGAGATGCATTAGCAAGGAAGTTAGTTTTTTTATTTTTTCCGAAAGAGCATGGATGGCAAGACACATGAAACATAAGCTAAAAGCTCATAGCATTGTACAATTTCATGTCGCTCGAAAATTATTTGTATAGTATGTCAATTATGTAAACAAATGTTGGAAGCTTGATAGCATTGCCAAAAGCCGCTTCAGCATCCGGGTCCATGTGCCATGCACAAAACTATACTCCCTCCATCCCTGAATATTTATATTTTTAGAAATTTGAAATGGACATATTTTAGAGTGTAGATTCACTCATTTTGCTTCGTATGTACGAGTAGTCACTCGTTGAAATCTCTAGAAAGACAAATAGTATTTAAGAATGGAGGGAGTAGTGCACAACCATATGGGATACTTAGCCCGGTCGTTGTGCCGCACTAATAGTGAGTAATGAGCAGTCAAATCATAAGCCCCACCTTTCCCAATATAAGTTGCTCGGAAGAAGCAACCATCAATATGCTCTTCTTTGAATCCACTCATAATACTCCCTTCGTCATTGTTTATAGAGTGTGCTTCAACAACCTTTGGGACCAAGGCGACTAGGATCGGCCTGGAAAATAGCATTGGTAGTTATAGCACGGCGTCTGTTACTAGAGGAAATAATGCATGCACACATGCATGCAGTGCTTCCACACTGGGTATGCACATGCATGCACTTACTCCACTCCACGTACACACCTAGTACATCAAGAGAAAATTGTGGACTTGATTGCGGTTACCACGCCCTAATTAATTGAGCATTAAACCAAACGCGTCAAAGTCTCTCTGGTGGTGGAAATGCATGGAGAGAAATGAATGAGAATGAAGCGTGCCCTGTAAACTGTGACGGAGGGAGGAGTAGTATGAAGGTGCAAAACCAAGTATGCATATGGCCAGTCGGTCAACGCACTTCCTCTTGGCATATCACTCACATTTGGGATCAGAGTGTGAGCAAATCGATCTCAATTGACGGTAAAATGGAGAACCTGCCCTTCCTTGAGAGAGACGAGGAGCGAGAACACACAGACATGCTCGTATGGATGCCAATATATATTCAAGCATGGTTGATCGATATCATCATTACATGTTCGATGTTTTTTAATAGTACTATTGGGCTGCCGTTTTCCACACTTCTCCCGAATAAATGTGTATTTTACCAGAGATTAAAATAAAATAAGAGTACAGACGCTCCACCATGCGGTTCTAGTAGTAGTACTCGTACTACTAAACCTGGTGCATGCCTCTTCGCCTCTTTGTGAAGTCGAACAATGATGGTACTACAGTGTATGCCTCTGGCAATTTGACACCGAATGAACTGTTGCACGTCCACCGCCTGGGCAAGGGTAGGTTGCATTAGTCAAAAGCTTCTCCTTGTCCTACGAGCCACTAGGCTTGAGGTAGACAGAGAGGGCATAAGAGAGCTTCACCTTGTCCTGCAAGCTTATCCTCGTTCTGCGAGTTGACGGGACACACCAAAAAGTAGTGCTAGTCCATACTCCCTCCTTTCTGGTTAATATGGCTTAATCTTTTTTGCGGGTAAATGAGAGAGCTTTATTCATATATAAGCATTGTTAGGACGATCATCCAAGAGACTGGTCACTAGGAAGCGAGGTATCCTGCAAAAAAAGGAAGCGAGGTGTTTCATCAAGCCAGTCTCGGTCACATTCAAAGTGCAACAAGCACGGTTCGCACAAAGATGTGCCGCAAGGTTTGCTGACCTGTTTACATGCTGAATAACAAAAAAAGAGAAAATATTACCGAGCGCTCCTATTTGTAACAAGATAGGAGCCGGAATTAAGTGAGAATTGTAGCGAGTGTTCCATGCAATCAACTTCCATTATCACATGCGAGAACCCTCGGAGAGAACCAAATGTGTTGAAGATTGCTTTATCACATTTTAAAATAAAATAAGAGTGCAGATGCTCCACCATCCGATTCCTAGTAGTACATACCTCTATAGTAGTAGTAGTAGTACTAGTACTAGTAAACTTTGCACTTGGCTATTCGCCTCTTCGGGAAGTCGAACAATAATGGTACTAGTACAATATATGCTTCTGGCAATCTGACACCGAATTAACTATTGCACGTCCACCGCCTGAGCGAGGGAGAGCTTGAATTAGTCAAAAGTTTCTCCTTGTCCTGCGAGCCACCGCGTGCAAGATTCACCCATCCTACAAGCTTCTCCTCGTTCGGCAAGTTGACGGGACACAACAAAGTAATGCTAGTCCATACTGCCTCCTTTCTGATTAATATGGTTTAATTTGAAACGAGATAAATACATTGTCTGTCACTGTATATTTGTAAAAATATGGTCATTGGACTTCGTAATACGCTCATTGCGCTCAATATATACATTTTTCGGTGTTTATACGGTTACTAGCTCACCCTGGTTGAGTATGTGTGTGCATGCACGTGTAGGTTGAGCACTTGAGTGTGACCGTGTGTGTTCCTCGTGTGCTCGGACATGCATGCATTAGGGCATCGCATGCATTTTTGCGTCCATGTGTACATGTGACTGTTGCATGCATGCATGAGGTTGTAGTCCCTCACATTCACATGTTAATGCTTTGTCAAAACATTGCATGCAAGGTTTAATCATTCGTTGTTCACACATGCATTCCTAATATTAATACGCTAGTAAAGACAATTTCATGAGGAAAGCGAGCCCATGAATTGAGTACAAAGGGGACCAATAAGCCAGGACGGGGGGAGTACTGTAGTGAACCAGAAGGAGGGAGTAGGTACTAGTAGTACTACGTAACAACGTGCAGTAACAAAATTCCTCTATGCGCATCCTGTCTACGTGTCATGCAAGAAAATAGAGATAAGTACTACAAGTGAGACTCGGGAATTGTCATACACGTAGGGGGAGTACGTGTAGGGGCCACTCAGGAGCAGTCAAATCACACAGTAAGTTAGTCGGAAGAAGCAACCATCATTTCACTCTTCAGTGACACGTACGCAATATAAAATGGTTGATATGGAGAGAAAAAGAAAACCGCTCCACTATATATACACTAGCAAGAGCCTAAGCTACAAGCCTGCTTGCTTGGGTTGCTTTCTTCACCAGCATAGAACGACGGTGGCCACACCCCTGGTCACAGATCCGACCTGATCCCGCTGCTGGTGGGAAGGGGATGATGTTCTGCGTAGACGTGGTCGACAGCGGCGAGGGAGAAAACACACTATCAGTGCGTCCCGATCGGGAGTCCCCACAGTATGGGCTGATGCCACCTCCCAACCGCCCTTCTAGCTACAGCCCGACGTCCCAGGTACAACTTCCTTTTGGAGCCGACTTGCTCCGCTGCAGTAGCTCCCCATGTAGCTCCATCTCCATGTGGATCTTTCTCTACTTCTACCGACTTCTATTTGTGATGAGTTTATGTCTCATGAATTAGTGCTAATACTATATTCTAAGCACACTTCTTCAATATCTTTGCCAACAGGGATGCTCAACTCGATTTTAGTGGAACTGCACAAAAGCATCATATGATCCGAGGGTGCCAGCCTTGTTTCCTTCAACGGGTTATACCTAGCCAGGAAATTAAATCTTGTTTAGGGTTTAGGGTTTACGGCGTAGAGACCCCATGAGTAGTTTTTTTTGTACACACTCTCACAACTTTTGTCTTTAGTTGTGAAGTAAATATTGGCTATGATCCGTGAATCATTGAGATGCATAAGCATGCATGTTAGTTTTCCTTTGTATTTGATGGAATGTTGTAATGGGGCAACCTTGGAGTAGGAATGAAAATGGAGTGGGAAGTTTCCGTTTTTTTGGAGGAAAAATGGATACAGAGAGAAACCAACGTTTCATTTCGTTGGATCGCGCCATCGAGCAAAACCAATGTGTAAATCACGTCTGTCGCGTTTGTGTCTCACCCTCCTCCATGGCTCCACCCGACACGGTCGCTCGGCATGCCACTCACCGCAAACCGAGTATACGATAAGTTTCTTGCCTGCTTGTCGATGGATCGCGCCACATAGTACTAGCACTACTGGAAGAGATTGACGAGGAGGGGGGATAGCTAGCTGTAGCACGGACTCCCAAGAACTTTTTACATGCATGTTGTGGCCGGTCATGGCAATTTTTTAACACGGAGCAGTCGCGTGCATTGGGAAGCGTCGTGGGCGGCACTCTCTCAGTCGGCGCGCCGCTTCAGTGCCGGCGCCAGTGAGAGGTCGCGTCCGCTCTGGACGGGCATGAATGCAGCACTGACTGTTTCAGGCGGGAAGCACTCGCGGGTGATGAAGAGGGTTCCGGTTGGTCAAGAGCGGGCGTGGCAGTGGTCCAGACGCCCGCAAACAAGAGATGTTGTATGTAAATATTGCTGCATATATAATTAACAACGTAAATAATGTGTCAGTTGGACAAAAATGATTGGAGATGGAGATTGAGATGGAATTTTATGTAAACATGGATATGCATGTCTATATATGTCTATGTGTGTGTGCGCGACGACTCTCGCAGCTACTCGTACACACCATCGATGTCTCATTCTCCCTACACACGCAAACTTAGTATGCCTCATTTTGTTCCTAGGATAGGAATATCAGAAGAGTGAGAAACAATATGAAGTGAGATAAATGGAGTACGACATACAAGAAGAAATGTACACGCACTCACTCTGCCTCCGAGATACTCGCGAGTACACGATGGAGCGCATTTGTACACGAAGAGGCAGCTTACGTACGTACATAATAATTTGACCCTTTAATTTGTTCACTTAATAATGGAGGGTCGAGCGATATAAACTGTGACCTGGAAGCGGGGGTGCGTGTTTTTGACCAAGTTTTCTTTCTTGGTACGTTAAAAGAATTGTTCGCCAGTTTTCGTTTCTTTTTTCCGGGAACGCGCGTATTCTATTTAAAACCACTGGTATGGAGAGATTTTTTACTCCATTGTATATATAGCCTCTTGTTTGATAGGGTTTCTCGCGTCTTGCTCTCTCACCCTCTCCATATCTAAATAAGAGGACAGTGTCCACTCTATCTCTCTCCTCACTGGTGGTCACAGATCCGGCCGAATTCTGTCCACTGCGGGAGGTGAGGAGGTGCAGCGTTGACGTTGTCACCATTGGCGATGGAGGAAACCGATGCGCACCATCCTCTCTGAGCCGGCACTGGCGCGGATGAAGGTCCTCTGCACCCATGTTCGTTGTCGTTGTGTGGGCAGATCCCACCCGCCCGCGTAAGCGACATCTCTCCCACCTGAGGTATAACTTCTTATGCATTTCATGCTTCATTGTACTGGTCCAACTCCCCGGGTCACTGCATGTGGGTTTTCTTCTATGCCACTACTCCCCAGCTCCCCATGTACAATAGCTAGGGTTCGTCGGTTGGTCCAACATCACCTATTTTTTACTATTATAGAGGAAAGGTCACTCGAAAAGTTGTCCTGGTTTATGCCTCGGTGGAAGGATCGACATTGGTACTAAGTGCATAAGTTTTGTATTGATTTCTAAGCCTTCTCACAACTTTGTCTTCAGCTCCCCTGTAATTTTATTGTCCAGCTATTAACTAAATATGTGGTCAGACTTTGATTAAAAAATGGTGTGGAATAAAAACCTGGATGGACGTAGTAGCCCTCCATTTTCATTACTCTGCATATTAGATTTGACTAAAGTCAAACTTTGTAAAGTTTGACCAAGTTTAGGCCAAACACAACAAACCATAATTACTGAGATAGGGCAAACTGTACACACTCTCGAACCTTTCCGATAATTAAAATTATAATTATTTATTTGTACACACTCTCACACGTTTCCGATAATTTGGCGCATGTGTGGTTGTTCACTTAACATGAAGGACAGGAAGTGCGACCAGGACACGTGGATCGTTAGTTGATCGTAAGTAGTTTTCTTCACTGGTACGTTAAATAAAGAGTTTCGTTTCGTACTTACACAATTTAAAACAATGTTATGGAGAGAAAAAGAAAACCACTCCACTATATAAGCTGGAGCCTCTGCACTTGTTTGCTAGGGTTTGCACTCTCCACACTCCCGCCGCACTAGTGCACTATATATATATATATATATATATATATATATATATATATATATAGACACACACACAAACGCTGGAGGCTCAACATTCCTTTGCTAGGGTTTTGCTATATTCACAGTCTCTCACCCTCTTCACCAGATCTAAACAAGATTGTGTTGGCCTCTGTCTCTCTCTCCCCCCTCACAGCTGGTGAAGGAGCCGTCCGGATCCTGTCGTACTAGGAAGGGTAGGAGGTGCATCATTCACTCTATCACCTTCGGCAAGGGAGGCAATCCACTGTCGGATCCGTTGTTCTCTTTCACCCAACGCATATGTGGGAGGGCCACCGACCCCTTCTTCCTCATTGTCGTATGTAGTGTGGGCAGATCCGGCCTCCCGCCACACGCCTAGACACATCCCGACGACCCTAAGGTATAACTTTCTTTGAGACCATAATTGCTCTAGCTGCATGCAGATCTTTTTCGATTCTGTAGTCGAATCTAGGTCTTGGTTCAAAGAGGAAAGAAGGGTGGGTGGGGTGGAGCATGAATCTGGGACATTGTTCAGTGAGGAAAGAAGGGAGGGAAAGTAGTATAGACTGGCTATCCAGACACTTTGTTGGTCGAAAAGGGGAAAAGGGGTAACCCAGTACAGACATCTATAAGGAACCTATCTCTTTGTTGAAAAAGAAAGAAACTGGGGAGTCGGGTAGTTTGTGCAGGACTAGATTTGCTACCCTCAAATAGGAAAAAGGTTCAAAGAGAACAAATATGGGACCAACCAGATATGCTGCTTGGCAACATACTCTGCATCACCCATTGATACGTGTGGACGCACATGGTGCTGGCATGTCCCATGCCCCATACAACCATTTTGTTGTTGTTAATCTAAGAATGCCGCTGGAAAATTAAAGCAATGCCACTGTTAAAAGTAAATTACATTTTTAGCGAATGTTGTTTTAAGAGAATGTCTCTGTTAATATGATTCACTGCAACCGTCTTAAAAATGTTACTGTCCTACTTTGTTTCCATCAAGATAAGTTAGATGCTTCTTTTTGTCGCCATATGTTTCATCCTCCTTTATTGGCTAGTAATTGTTTTCTTTTTGCCTCTATTAAAATAGGGATATCTATTCAACTTGTTGCTATAGCTAACTTAAATGTTACACTGGCAACTTTGCTTGAATTTTTTGAACTACACAAAACAAGATTGGATTTCCTATTCATGTTGGCAGATTCGTACGTGATCTTCTTTGCGTCATGAAAGGTCAGTACCTGCCTTCATCCACATGATCATCTAGTGTGCTTTGAGATGTTGTGCTACTTGTATTGGTACTATTTTAAATGAATGTTGAATTGAAGCTATCTAATTGTTGTCTTTTCCCATTCAGTAGTGAACAAAAATGGGACCAACCCAGACATGATGCTTGTTGCTTTGTTACAACAAACTTTGCATCACCCCTTTTATAAGTAGATGGAAGCACATGGTGTTGTTGCACCCACTCTCCCTAGAACTGTTTACGCTTTTTGTTAATCTAATGTCGCTGGTAAAATTAAGCAATGCCACTCTCAGAATTAACTACTAAATCTTAGTTGAAAACTACAACACTTGTTAGGGATCGGCGGGAGTACCATTTCTGTTAGGGATCGGCCGGAGTACATGTTTAAGAAATGTATTGCTGAGATAATATCTCTATTATTATATATCAGTTACAGTGTTTTACAAATGGTACTATCCTGCTTTGTAGTTCTTTCTACATGTTTAACCAAGGTATTGTTAAGATAATGTTTCTGTTAATATGATTCAGTCTCATTGTTTTAGGAATGGTACTTTTCCGCTTTGTCGTTCTTTATACATGTTGAAACAAGGCATTGTTAAGATAATGTCTCAGTTAATATGAATGAATCACACTGATTGAGAATTTCTACTCTCCTACTTTGTTTCCCATTAAGATAAGGTAGATCAGTAGATGTTTTTCTTCTGGGAGTATAAGTCATCAACCGTTATTTCTCAGTAATTGTTTCACTTATACCTATTATTGCATATAGGGATATCAAAACTTTTGCTCAGTTTTATTTTGACTTTGATTTTAGTTGAACTACACAAAAGGAGCCAATGTGTTTAAGGCAAACTGCTGCATTAGTGGGTCCAGTTGGTCTTACCACTTTGCAGAAAGAAGCAGTCACCGTTTGCGCTACATTACAGAAGGAATGATCGAGAAGATTTACAGAGTATTAGTAGGTGCTAGTGACATGACTAGTCTGCATAGAGCATGGTAAATTCAACAACATGTGGAGTGAAAAATTCAGTCCACAAGGAAAGGTATGACCAAGTCAGTTGCTGACGCATCTGTAACAAACGAGGTCAGTATTGGCCTTCATCCGCATGATTGTGCTTTGTTATGTTGTGCTACTTACATTGTTGTACTGTTTTGAATAAATGTTTAATTCAAGCTATTGTATTGCTATCTTTTCCTGTTAAAATAATGAAGATGATTATAGTTGTAAACGTATGTTTAATCAACTAGTACCACTATTATATTCATCATGCTTTTTCTGTATTTATGCAGACAGGGATGCTCAGCTTGATTTTAGTGGAACTGCACAAAATGTCCAAATGGTTCGTGTCCTCCATAATACTTCATCTTGCACAATACATCGAATGGTTCTCTAATCATTCGTCGTCACCTTGAGCCACCGGACTATCTGTTTGAATGGAGCTGCCAACATGTTTAACACTTTGCAACATATAAATACGAAATCCACCATGCTACTCAAGACATTGTTTGATTTTAGTGGAACTGCACAAAAATATACGCTGGTTAATCTAGCTCCATGTGCCATTTCAATGTGCAAACTGATGACAAACCATGCCCGTCTAAATGGAGCTACCAACGTCTTCAAGGCAGAAGAATTCCCACAAGTTCAAAGGAAAGAACTCTGTCTAGCAGAATACTACCTTTAAGAAGGGTAAGAAGAAAGACGAAAAGAGAGATGGCTGCTTTACATGTGGTTCTAAGGAACATTAGGAAAACAAGTGCCCGAACAAGTACAAGAAGCCAGGACAGGACTTCAAGTCTGTCAATGTCACTCTAAGCAACAATGATGGGGCATCTGGGTATGGTAATCTGTTTATCGTACTTTCAGTTTGTCAGTCCACCGATGGGTGGGTTGACACTGGGGCCAATATTCATGTGTGTGCTGATGTGTCTTTGTTCTCTTGCAGCATATAAATATGAAATCCATAGGGATGCTCAATTTGATTTTAGTGGAACTGCACAAAATGTTCAGATGGTTCCTGTCCTCCATAATACTTCATCATGGTTGTTCAGAGGAGCAGGGTATCAACTGGGCGGGCTGTGGCCCGTCTAGCCCAGGCAATTATTTTATGTCGACCAAATATCCAGCCCAGATATTATTTTTTCAAGGTGAAAATGGCTAGCCCAGATATACTTTTTTGCGGAATACCCAACCCAGGTCAACGTGTTATTCTCCACCCCGCTCGGCTGTAAATCTTTCCTATGAGGGATGCATTAGGCCTAACAATAAAATGGGCTTTAAAAAATAATAAATGGGATGTAATTTTAAAAACTGGGCTGTAAATATACAAAAATGCACCAAACAGGTAATTAGTTTCAAAAATATTATTGTTTGAATTTGGAAATTTTAATTTCATTACTTATTGCGCACGCAATATTTCTTTAAAATTTTACCTAATACAAATTCATTTCGAAATTATATTTAATCTGACTCGAAATTTCGGGATAAAAATATTTCGGATCCCATCAAAATGTGGGATTTTTGGTTGAATTCTGTTTTGAGAGGTTGGTTGAAATTATTAATCGTTGTCCTGGCTAGAAAATGGGTTATAATTTTAAGAGACTGTAAATGGGTTGTAGTAAGTCCATTAGAATTCAAAAATGGGTTGTACATTATTACAAATCGCAAATGGGCTATATGTTCTCTGCCACAGATGTGATGCTCACTTGTGGGCCTACTATTTTTTTGAGAATTATAGTCAGTGACGCATACAGAAGGCTTGTGGGCCTACTAAGGCATACGGAAGGCTTTGTAAACTTATAGTCAAGACACGATTCTAGCAGTAGCGGCCGTTGGATGTCCATCCAATGGCTGTGGTGCTTCTTCAATCTTGGATATTCTTGCTTCAGCCGCCCAAACCACCACCGGCGATACCGCCTGCTACCGCCTCCCATGGTCGGCTGTGCTGCCGCGTAGGCTTCACCGGCCACTCTACTCCCAAATGCCGTCCAGGCCATTCCTCTACTTACCAACACCTCATGTTCTTCTCCGGCGACGGCAGCCTCACATCGCAGCTGAAGCAGTGAACCCTCATACTCCCCTCCGCGTGGGCATCCATTGTTGTGTCTTCACCGGCTCCGGGTCATTCCCTTCATAATACTCACCATCATTCATTGTGTTGCTTCTCTTGGCGTGGCATGGTCAACTTTGTCAACAAACGACAGCCATCAAATGAGGCATGTACATGGATTGGCTGACAGTAGGGACCCACATGGCCCATGGCCGCACATAGCAAGTGACCCCGTATTCTGCGAAAACAAATAATTTCTCCCCCTGACAGGTTTGACACACCAGCTACATCTTTGCACGCAAGGAAGTGCTTCCTTTATTACGCGGAAATAAAAAGTTTCCTCTCCCTGACAGCTGGGACCCACCAGCTTTAGTATGATCCGTTTCATGAAAATATAGATTGTACCAAAGATGTTAAATTGTTTTCTTTTTATTCTAACTCAAAAAAAAAGAAATTAAAAAACCAAAAAACATCTTCGCACGCAAGGAAGTGCCACCTTACTACGTGAATTTTTTTTGATTCCCCCTACTAGCTGGGACCCACCAGATTTGGAGGTTGACTTGTGGGCCTACTAAGTTAACGCGTATGCAGGGATTTGTCAACTTAGTCAATAAACAATTCTAGCTACACTGACCATTGGATGTTAATCCAACGGCCAAGTTGTGTCTTCAACCTCTGGTCTTGTTACTCCAGCCGCCCAAACCTGCGTCCGTCGTACCGCCTGCTCCAACCTCTCGTTGCCGGCTGTGCTGCTGCGCAGGCCTCACCGCCCAACCATACTACTACTGGACAGGCCTTCCCTCTACTCACCCACACCCCCTATTATTCTCTGGAGACGACAGCCTCAAACGGCAACCGAAGCAGTCAACCCTCGTACTCCCCTTCGCGTGGCCATCCACTTCTGCGTATTCTCCAGCTCCGGGTCGTTCCCTTCCTAGGTCGCGCCGTTGTCCACCACCTTGGTGCTCTCTGGCGGTACGACATCGTCAATGCGGTCAACGAACGACAGTCATCAGAAGAGGATTGTAAGTGGAGAGGCTGACAGCTAGGTCCATGGCCGCACGCAAGGAAGTGCCTCCTTCTTACGCGCAAAATAATGATTCCTCCACCTGACACCTCGGACCTACTAGAAGGGCCTCTATATTTCACAAAAAAGGTTCCCCCTGACAGCTGGGACCCACCGGCTTTATCTTCGCACGGAAGGAACTGCCTTCTTACCCCCTGATAGCTGGGACCCACCAGGTTAAAGCGAAGGTAGCCTTATCTGTCCAGCCACGAACATGTACGTACATAGCGGTCGATCGGTATCTCTGCAATGACGTACCGTGGCTGACTAAGGAGCAACACATGTTGAAGTAGAGGCGCCGACATAGAATGTCATGCAGTCTCGTCTATATCATGTACACATACGTACGGCCATGTTGCAAGATAGTAAATACGGCTACTTACGTACATACGGGCGGGGTCTCTAACACATAGAACAACTAATCCTATTTGTGGGAAGCCAACCGGCTGGGTCGGAATGGAGAAACTACGTCATGTTCATGGGGAGGCAACGGAATGCGTCGTGTTCATCGGGAGGCAACAAAATATGTTGGTGTTCATAGGGAGCCAACCGGCTTGGATGGAACAGCCGAAACAAGGTCTAGCATACTGGAGAACGGAGGAAATAGGCCTTTTGTTCGACCACGTACGGTCGAAATAGAGTCCATTCATCGGGAAGGGTCTGGCGTACCGCAAAATGGAGGAAACGGACTTGTGTTCGGCCGCGTATGGTCAAAACGGGGTCCTGTTGATCGGGAGGGGTGTGGCATACTGCAAAACGGAGGAAACAAACTTCTCTTCAATCGCCTACGGTCGAAACGGGGTCCTGTTCATCGGGAGGGGTGTGGCGCACCGCAAAACGGGACTCCACGGGCTACTGTTCATCCACCATCGACTTCCTCTAGCCTCCACCTGCTGTTGTTCATCCACCGTCGACTTCCTCCTGCCTCCACCAGCTACTGTTCATCCATGGGGTCCTGTTCATCCAGCCTCCATCGGCTACTGTTCATCCAGCCCTCCACGGGGTCCTGTTCATCCAGCCTCCACCGGCTACTGTTCAACCAGCCCTCCACGCGGTCCTGTTCAACCAGCCCCTCCATGGGGTCCTGTTCATCCAGCGGCAACGGCCTCTACTACCACGGGATCCTGTTCATCCAACCCCCACCGGGAATTGTTCATCCAGAGGCAGCTTCGATCGGCTTTAGTTCGCAGCAGTAGCGAAAGAATCACTCGGGTCGGTTAACAGCAAGGGATCGATCGGGGTTCAGTAACATAGCTAGTGAAATCGGTCGAGTTCAGTTAGAGCCCAACACCTTGCTCGGGTTCAGTTAGAGCGTAGCGCCTTGCACACACGCGTGTACGTGTATGAGAGAAACGTGCAAACCTCCGTGCATCGCTCGGCCTCGACCACCCACCATAACCGGGAACTCCCCGATATTTTCCTCGTCCTCGCTTCTACCATGATATTTTCTGTCATGGATGGCCCAAAGAATGTCATGCAGGTGCGTCTCTGACCCGCCCAGGATGAAAAGCCCATTTTCTGTCATGATTTTTTGTCATAGAAGTAGGATCCCACCACATCTATGATGATACCGTGTTTTGTCACTATTATCATCATAGAAGTGTCATAAGCATGACAAGAAAAAAATTCGTTCGGCCCAAAATGTCATGGATGTGTCTTTTTTGTAGTGGAGACTAAAGGAAATATGCCCTAGAGGCAATAATAAAGTTGTTATTTTATATTTCCTTATTCATGATAAAGGTTTATTATTCATGCTAGAATTGTATTGATCAAAAACTTAAATACATGTGTGAATACATAAACAAACACTGTGTCCCTAGTGAGCCTCTACTAGACTAGCTCGTTGATCAAAGATGGTTAAGGTTTCCTAACAATGGACATGAGTTGTGATTTTATAATGGGATCACATCATTAGGAGAATGATGTGATGGACAACACCCATCTGTTAGCTTAGCATAATGATCTTTTAGTTTTATTGTTATTGCTTTCTTCATGTCAAATACATATTCCTTCGACTATGAGATTATGCAACTCCCGGATACCGGAGGAATGCCTTGTGTGCTATCAAATGTCACAACATAACTAGGTGATTATAAAGATGCTCTACAGGTATCTCCGAAGGTGTTTGTTGAGTTAGCATAGATCGAGATTAGGATTTGTCACTCCGAGTATCGGAGAGGTATCTCTGGGCCCTCTCGGTAATACACATCATAAGCTCGCAAGCAAATGACTAAGGATTTAGTCACAAGGTGATGTATTACGGAACGAGTAAAGAGACTTGCCGGTAATGAGATTGAACTAGGCATAGAGATACTGATGATCGAATCTCGGGCAAGTAACATACCGATGGATAAAGGGAATTACGTATGTTGTCATAACGGTTCGGCCGATAAAGATCTTCTAGAATATGTAGGAGCCAATATGGGCATCCAGATTCCACTATTATTTATTAACCGGGGAGGTGTCTTGGTCATGTCTACATAGTTCTCGAACCCGTAGGGTCTGCACATTTAACGTTCGTTGATGATATATTATTATATGAGTTATGTGATTTGGTCACCGAATGTTGTTCGGAGTCCGGATGAGATCACGGACATGACAAGGAGTCTCGAAATGGTCGAGAGGTAAATATTGATATATAGGACGATGGTATTCGGACACCAGAAGTGTTCCGGAGGGTACCGGGTACTTATCGAGTCATTAGAAAGGAGTTTCGGGCACCCCCGACAAAGATATGGGCCTTATGGACCAAGTGAGGGAACACACCAGCCCTGGTGCGCCCCTATAGAGGTGAGCCATATGAGGAGGAGAAGGAAAGAGGGGAGGGCAAGGAAAGTGTGGATTAGGATTCCTACTTCCTTCCCTCTCCCCCCCCCCTCTTTCCTTCCCCCTCGGTTATATATGGTAGGGGGCGCGCGGATTGGGAGGGACTCCAAGTAGGATTCCTCCTACTTGGGTGCCTCCTATGGCTGATACTCCCTCCCTCCCACCTATATATATGAGGAGGGGGCGCCTAGCATACAACAGATCAATTGTTAGCCATGTGCGGCGCCCCCCTCCACCGTTTACACCCCGGTCATATTTTTGTAGTGCTTAGGCGAAGCCCTGCAAAGATCACTTCACCATCACCGTCACCACGCTGTTGTGCTGAAGGAAGTCATCTACTACCTCTACGTCTTGATTTATCAAGAAGGCGAAGGACGTCACTGAGCTGAATGTGTGCAGAACGCGGAGGTGTCATGCGTTCGGTACTTGATCGGTTGAATCACGAAGAAGTTCGACTACATCAACCGCGTTGTGAAACGCGTATGCTTATAGTCTATGAGGGTACGTAGACACCCCCCCTTGTTTCTATGCATCTCCATGGATAGATCATTATGTGTGCGTAGAAATTTTTTGTTTTCCATGCAACGTTCCCCAACACCGATTGGATCCAAAAGTTTAATGCTATGGTTAGAGTTTATTCTTAATACTTTTCTCATAGTTGCGGATGCTTGCGAGGGGGTTAATCATAATTAGGATGTTTTTCAAGTAAGAATAGCACCTAAGCACCGGTCCACCCACATATCAAATTATCAAAGTAACGAACACGAACCGAATCAACATGATGAAAGTGACTAGATGAAATTCCCGTGTACCCTCAAGAATGCTTTGCTATTTATAAGAGACCGTTTTGGCCTGTCCTTTTCCTCAAAAGGATTGGGCTACCTTGCTGCACTTTTGTTACTACTATCATTACTTGCTCGTTACAAATTATCTTGCTATCAAACTACTCTGTTACTTACAATGTCAGCACTTGCAGACATTACCTTGCTGAAAATCACTTGTTATTTCCTTCCGCTCCTCGTTGGGTTTGGCACTCTTACTTATTGAAAAGGCTATAATTGATCCCATATACTTGTGGGTCATCAAGGCTATTTTTTGGCGCCGTTGCCGGGGAGTGAAGCGCTCTTGGTAAGTAGAAATTGGTAAGAAAAGTTATTACTATGCACTGAAATTTATTGTCACTTGTTACTATGGAAAACAATCCTTTGAGGGGTTTGTTCGGGGTATATTCACCTCGACCAGAACCACAATTAGCTACCCCTCAACCTACTTCACCTACTGAAAATATTGAATATGAAACTCCTTTGGGTATGATAGGACAACTGCTAGCTAATCCTTATGCAGGAGATGGAACTGAACATCTTGATATGCACTTGATATATGTGGAAGAAATTTGTTTGTTTAAGCTTGCAGATGTACTCGGAGATGAAGTCAAGAAGAAGTTTTTCCCTTTATCTTTCAAGGGAAAATCATTGGCATGGTATAGGCTATGCGATGATATTGGATCATGGAATTGGAATCGATTAAAATTGGAGTTTCACCAAAAACATTATCCTATGCATCTAGTTCATCGTGATCGGAATTACATATATAATTTTTGGCCTCATGAAGGAGAAAGTATCACTCTAGCTTGGGGGAGGCTTAAGTCAATGTTATATTCATGCCCCAATCATGAGCTCTCAAGAGAAATTATTATCCAGAATTTGTAAGCTCGGCTTTCTCATAATGATCGATCCATGCTTGATACTTCTTGTGCTGGTTCTTTTATGAAGAAGACTATTGAATTCTGGTGGGATATTTTGGAAAGAATTGAACGCAACTCTAAAGATTGGGAACTCGACGAAGGTAAAGAGTCGGGTATTAAGCTTAAGTATGATTGTATTAAATCTTTTATGAATAACGATGATTTTCAAAAGTTTAGCACTAAATATGGACTTGACTCTGAGATAGTAGCCTCCTTTTGTGAATCGTTTTCTACTCATGTTGATCTCCCTAAGGAGAAGTGGTTTAAACATCACCCACCTATTAAAGAAGAAATTAAAGAACCGATGCCAGCTAAAGAGGAAACCATAATTTATAATGTTGATCCAGTTGTTCCTACTGCTTATATTGAGAAACCACCTTTCCCTGTCAGGATAAAGGAACATGCTAAAGTTTCAACTATGGTTAACAAAAGTTATATTAGAACACCTAAACCGGATGAACAAATCAAAGTAGAACCTAGTGTTTCTATGGTTAAGGATCTCCTGGAAGAAAATATAGATGGGCATGTTATTTACTTCTATGAAGAAGCTGCTAGAATTGCCAAACCCGATAAAAAGGATAAACATAGACCTGTTGTTGGCATGACCGTTGTCTCAGTTAAAATAGGAGATCATTTTTATCATGGTTTATGTGACATAGGTGCTAGCGTGAGTGCTATTCCCTTTACCTTATATCAAGAAATTATAAATGATATAGCACCCGCAGAGATAGAAGACATAGATGTTAGTATTAAACTTGCTGATAGAGATACTATATCACCAATTGGGATTGTTAGAGATGTTGAAGTCTTGTGTGGGAAAATAAAATACCCTACTGATTTTCTTGTTCTTGGTTCCCCACAAGATGATTTTTGTCCCATTATCTTTGGTAGACCTTTTTTGAACACCGTTAATGCTAAAATAGATTGTGAGAAACAAACTATCGGTGTTAGATTTGGTGATGAGTCTCATGAGTTTAATTTTTCCAAGTTTAGTAGAAACCTCATAAAAAGGAATTGCCTAGTAAGGATGAAATATGGTCTTGCTTCTATTGCTATGCCTCCTACTGATCCTTTATAACAATATTTGCTAGACCATGAAAATGATTTACATATGCATGAAAGAAATGAAATAGATAAAATTTTCTTTTAACAACGTCCTCTGCTTAAACACAATTTGCCTATTGAAACTCTAGGAGGTCCTCCTCCACCTAAAGGTGATCCTAAAATTGCCAGACACTTTGAAATATGCTTATCTTGATGAGAAAAAGATATATCCTGTTATTATTAGTGCTAACCTTTCAGAACATGAAGAAGAAAGATTATTGAAAGTTCTAAGGAAGAACCGAGCTACTATTGGATATACTCTTGATGATTTAGAGGGCATTAGTCCCACTCTATGCCATCACAAGATTAATATGGAACATGATGCTAAACCCGTTGTTAATGACCAACGCCGGTTAAATCCGAAAATGAAGGAAGTCATAAGAACGGAAATATTAAAACTTCTGGAAGCAGGTATAATCTATCCTATAGCTAATAGTAGATGGGTAAGTCATGTTCATTGTGTCCCTAAGAAAGGAGGTATTACTATTGTTCCTAATGATAATAATGAACTTATTCCACAAATAATTGTTATAGGCTATAGAATGGTAATTGATTTTAGAAAATTAAACAAAGCAATTAGAAAAGATCATTACCCTTTGCCTTTTATTGATCAAATGCTAGAAATATTATCTAAGCACACACACTTTTGCTTCCTTGATGGATACTTTGGTTTTTCACAAATACCTGTTTCTCAACCTGATCAACAAAAGACCAGTTTCACTTGTCCCTTTGGAACTTATGCTTATAGACGTATGCCTTTGGTTTATGCAATGCACCTGCTACCTTTCAAAGATGTATGACTGCTATATTCTCTGAATTTTGTGAAAAGACTGTTGAGGTTTTCATGGATGACTTCTTTGTTTATGGGAAGTCTTTTGATGATTGTTTAAGCAATCTTGATCAAGTTTTGTAGAGATGCGAGCAAATAAATCTTGTCTTGAATTGGGAGAAGTGCCACTTTTTGGTTAATGAAGGTATTGTTTTGGGACATAAAATTTCTGAAAGAGGTATTGAAGTGGACAAAGCTAAGGTTGATGCAATTGAGAAAATGCCATTTCCTAAGGATATCAAAGGTATTCGTAGTTTCTTAGGTCATGATGTTTTCTATAGGAGGTTTATCAAAGACTTTTATAAAATTTCTAGGCCCCTTACAAATCTTTTGCAAAAGGATGTTCCTTTTGTTTTTGATGATGATTGTTTAGAAGCTTTCGAAACACTCAAGAAAGCCTTAATTTCTGCACCTATTGTTCAACCACCTGATTGGAACTTGCCTTTTGAAATTATGTGTGATACTAGTGATTATGATGTTGGCGCTGTTCTAGGACAAAGAGTTGATAAGAAACTAAATGTTATTCATTATGCTAGTAAAACTCTAGACAGTGCTCAAAGAAATTATGCTACTACTGAAAAATAATTTCTAGCAGTGGTGTTTACTTGTGATGAATTTAGATCTTACATTGTCGATTCAAAAGTAATTGTTCACACCGATCATGTTGCTAAAAAATAGCTTATGGAAAAGAAAGATGCTAAACCTAGACTTATTCGATGCATTCTCTTGCTACAAGAATTTGATTTACATATCACTGGTAGGAAGGGAGCAGAAAACCCCGCAAGTGATAACTTGTCTAGGCTTGAAAATGTTCTTGATGGCCCACTACCTATTGATGATAGTTTTCCTGATGAGTAGTTAGCTGCAATAAATGTTTCTCATAACACTCTTTGGTATGCTGACTATGCTAATTACATTGTTGCTAAATATTTACCACCTAGTTTCACATACCAACAAAAGAAAAAATTCTTCTATGATTTAAGACATTACTTTTGGGATGACCCACATCTTTATAAAGAAGGAGTAGGTGGTATTATTATACGTTGTGTACCTGAGCATGAACAGGGACAAATCCTACGGAAATGTTACTCTGAAGCTTATGGAGGGCATCATGCGAGAGACAGAACTGCTCACAAGGTATTGCAATCTGGATTTTATTGGCCTACTCTTTTCAAGGATGCTTGTAAGTTTGTCTTATCTTGTGATGAATGTCAAAGAATAGGTAATGTTAGTAAGCATCAAGAAATGCCTATGAATTATTCACTTGCTGTAGAACCATTTGATGTTTGCAGTTTTGATTACATGGGACCTTTTCCTTTCTCTAACGGGTATACACATATTTTGGTTGTTGTTGATTATGTTACTAAGTGGGTAGAAGCTATTCCAACTAGTATTGTTGATCACAACACCTCTATTAAAATGCTTAAGGAAGTTATTTCCCAAGGTTTGGAGTCTCTAGATATTTAATGACTGGTGGTGGTTCACACTTTATTCATGGTGCTTTCCATAAAATGCTTTCTACGTATGATGTTAACCATAGAATTGCATCACCCTATCATCCTTAGTCTAGTGGTCAAGTTGAACTCAGCAATAGAGAAATAAAATTAATTTTGCAAAAGACTGTCAATAGGTCTCGGAAGAATTGGTCTAAGAATGGGAAGGACCCTATGTTATCGTGAAGGACCCAAATAGGTCCCAGAAGAATTCTTTTGTACAACTATCATTTTAGATTCTTTGCAGGAAAACTCCTCTCCAAATGGGAAGGACCCTATGTTATCGAGGAGGTTTATCGGTCTGGAGCTATCAAAATAAATAATGCCGAAGGTACTAACCCAAAGGTTGTTAATGGGCAACGAATAAACCATTATATCTCAGGTACACCCATTAATGTTGAAAGTAATATTATCCAAACTAGGACACCGGGAGAACATATAAAAGAGACCTTCCAGAACACTCCAGAATCGTGAAAAGAGGAGGTACGTGATACGGTAAGTAAACATACTCCAATTCATCTACAAAAATATTTTATGTCCGTTTTGGAAAATAACAAAAATTAGGAAAATAAGAAACAACCAGGAAGGTCACCCCGGTGGGCACAAGACACCAGGTCGCGCTTGGCTTGCCAGGCGTGCCCAGGTGGGTTGTGCCCACCTCGGGTACCTTCCGGACTCCGTTTTTCTTCCGTTTGCTTGTTTCCCAAGATAAAAAATCTTTATATACCCCCGAACCTATTGACCAGCGTATCACGGACAAATCTTCTATTTTCTTTTCCTTGTTGTTTTCTCTCAGATCCCATCTATCATGGCCGCCTCAAGCTCCTCCAAGGACAATTTCTTCAAGATTGTCATCAACCCATATTTGCGGGAGGTGGTGCAGCACCCTCAAGCCATCCAGATGCATGAGGAGTATTTCTAACCTGATAAATAGTTTTGAAGTGTCTAATATTAGACGCTCGACCAATGTGGTGGCCCATTTAATTACTAAGTTTAGTTTTGATAATAGATCCGATGGTATTTTTGTTAGCAATGTTCCGTCATGTGTGGCTGGTGAATTTTGTATTGAATGATTTGTAATGATTCTTTTATTTAATTAATATGAGGTGGTGTTAAAAAATAAATATATGATCTTATATTTCTTTCAGGGAGTATATTTGATAATAAATACTTGGTTTTGTTGTTATGCAATGGAGCTCGGGTTGGAGACCTTTTCCTCTAAAAAAATTGTTGAATAATGGAACAATCGTCCAACTCAGTGCACAAGTCACAACTGTCGGACTAGTAGACCATATGTCTCAGTTTTTTCGCTCAATGGTACACTCAAGATGAACGCACCAGTGGCATAGAAGGAAGGAACTAGGTGCTCAATACAACACCCCTCGGGCACCTACAACGCCTTCACAAGGAAGGAAAATAAAAAATTTCAATACAACTACTCGCTATATGCCCATCCATCTACCATCCCTAGCGACCGAATCAACAACGCCACTCTCCAATTCTCCCCCTCACTCCTAGTTTTGCGCAGAACCGTTGTCGCGAGAGAGACAGTGTCGGAGCTAAATCGGAAGATCCCTCTATAGGGCATCCTAAGCTAGATGTCTAGTGATGATGGTAACAAGTCGCGCAAAATCCTGGCGCAAGCCCTCCATCACTGCAGCTCTAGTGCTAGAAAGGTATAACATCCTCCACATAGAAGGACATACAGTGATGGAGCCCTGACACCACCAACAGCGTGATAAGACTCCATGTTCCACGAGCCCACTTAGAACATAGTGCAGACCATCCATAACTAGCACAAAGAGTAGGGAGAGAGGACCCTCCCGCTGAAGTCATCTCCTATCGAGATCACTTCCCCTGGTACGCCATTCAACATGTACCCATTATATGATGTCGAGAGAAACCCAGTGATCCACTACCGCCATCGACAGCCAAACCCAAGTATTGCAAGCATCTCGGGAGGAATCCACTGCGTCAAATGCTTTCATGATGCCAAGATTTAGCATGATTACTGGTCTTCTAGAGCCATGGAGCTTCCCAGCCATCCCTTGAACTAGCATAAAATTTCCATGCAACCATCAACCACGACTGAATGCACTCTAATGCACCCCCACCGACAAGCCAACAAGAACTTTGGCCACAAGTTTCATAAAGCTATGAATCAGTATAATCATCTAGTAGTCTTGTATCTCCCACTGCCTCCCCACACTTAGGAAGCAAGGCAATGAGGGCCTGACTAACCTTTGTGTATGAAGGTAGTTAAGTTCGGGCTAAACACAAGACAATGTGCATGGAGTCCTTTAGGGGCTTTTTTATAGATGAAACACATGGATTCCATACATCACACAACTATAGCCATAGTGCTGGCCCGACAAACAATTTCATCATTCGGGAGGTCCTCAGGCCATAGTTCCCAGCTCACACCAAAGGCTGCTAATTCATGTGCTAATGCATTACAAGCCCTCGGGGCAAAAGAGAAAGAAATACAATTGAAGTTCATCCGGGGAAACTCATGGATTTCTCTAAACAGGATTCCTTCGGCAGCTAAATCAGACTTGGTGCCTTGCAATGCTTTCACCAGAACTTGGCAGTCCAACTCGACTTGGACGTTTGTCATTCCCCAGTTTGTCGCCACCTCCAGAGCAGCAGCACATGCTTCTGCTTCCGCTGTACTGGAGAAGTGACATTGCATAGGAATCCCACGCCAGAACCTCGAACATCTCCCAGGTGGTCTCTGACAACGAAACCCCAGCCACCTGTGCCCTGCCATTCTCAAAAGGCCCCATCACAGTTAATTTTTAACACATCCTCCACAGGTCTTCTCCAAGCATGCATTGGTTGTATCCGCTGCATCGGACGCTGAGGCCTGCACTGAGTTAGTGAATCAATAGCCCAGTGATTGATATCTGCAGGCAAGCTATCTAGTCTTCCAACGCTTTCTCCAGCATTTATCTTGTTCCTCCAGAGCCACCATCTCTAGAGCAGACATGCAACAAGTATTCTTTTATCCTCCGGCAGCCGGAGCAATGCATGCATCATATCACTAGCGTTGTTGCATGCACAAAGTCTTTCTCTCACCGCCTCTAGCTGAAGAGATTGCCATACTCTCCTCACCTGCTTACATTTCAGAAATAGATGTGCCCCATTGTCATCCAATCTTCTGCAACAAACACATAGGGTGTCGTAGTTGATTCCTCTTTGCTTTATGTTCAACTTCAGGGGGGAGACTATTGTGGGCAAGACGCCACATAAAATGCTGGAACATGGGATGACAAGGCAGAGACTATATCTCTTTCCACTCCTAATCAGCTGGTTGTGGATCAGAAGTTTCCGGTATTCCAGCATCTCTTCCCTGCACGTACAATTTGTAGGCTGACTTAACCGAGAGCTGGCCCTTCCTATCATGAAACCAAGCATAGAAATCACCATACTCCTCTTGAACTAGTGTAGCCAGAATAATTTTTGCTTCCTCTGTCGAGAAGAAGTCTCTCACTAGCCCCTCATCCCAGTTATGGGTGTCTAGATCAACTTGTGGGGAATCATTGCATGGAAAAACAAAAAAAACTACGCGCACGCAATGAACTATCCATGGAGATGCATAGCAACGAGGGGGAGAGTGTGTCTACGTACCCTCGTAGACCGTAAGCGGAAGCGTTTCACAACGTGGTTGATGTAGTCGAACTTTCTTCGCGATCCACTGATCAAGTACCGAACATACGGCACCTCCGAGTTCTACACATGTTCAGCTCGGTGACGTCCCATGCCTTCTTGATCCAGCAAGACGTCGAGGTAGTAGATGAGTTCCGTCAGCATGACCGTGATGGTGAAATGATCTCCACAGGGCTTCGCCTAGGCATTACTAAAATATGATCGGGGAAGTAAACGGTGGAGAGGGCACCGCACACGGCTAGGCAATTATCTGGTCCGTTCCAGGGTCGTCCCCCACATATATATAGGTGAGAGGGGGAAGGGAGAGGCCAAGAGGCACCCCAAGTAGGACCGGATCCTACTTGGGCTCTTCCCAAGTCGCGCGCCCCCTGCCATATATATCGGAGGGGGAAGGAAAGAGGTGGGAGGAAGGGGGAATCCTATTCCATTTCTTTCATTTCCTCCTTCCCCTTTCCTTCTCCACTTTGGCCGGCCCATATGGGGGGTGTCGGTGTCAAACCCGGCAAATCTCGGGTAGGGGGTCCCGAACTGTGCGTCTGAGGATCGAAGGTAACAAGGAGGCAGGGGACACGATGTTTACCCAGGTTCGGGCCCTCTTAATGGAGGTAATACCCTACTTCCTGCTTGATTGACTTTGATGAGTATAGGGGTCACAAGAGTTGATCTATCTCGAGATCGTAATGGCTAAACCCTAGATGTCTAGCTTGTATGATTGTGATTGCCTCTATGGACTAAAACCTTCGGTTTATATAGGCACCGGAGGGGACTAGGGGTGTACAAAGTCGGTTTACAGAGGAAGGAAAGTACACGTCTGGACGCCAAACTTTCCATCCACGCAAAGGAGAGTCCCATCCGGACACGGGAGAAGGCCTTCAGTTATGTATCTTCACAGCCCATCAGTCCGGCCCATGTCACATAGGCCGGCTCTCCGAGGACCCCATAATCCAGGACTCCCTCAGTAGCCCCCGAACTTGCCTTCAATGGTGATGTTGTATCCGGCTTCATGTCTTCGGCTTTGCAAGGTGAGTTCCCCATTGTGCTTCATATAGTTCAGCTTTTGCGTTAAATATTGTACTCTTCGGCTTCTATGCCACCGTCGCCTTAGCTTCCATGTGTCAGACAAATACGAAGGGTCTAAGTATTTTTACAAATAACTCCTTGACCATGCAGGGAAGGCACCTATTTAAAGAGTTTGAATCTCAGATTCCATTCCCACGAGACAAAAATCCGTAGAGCCTGCCATAAGCAATCAACCAAAGATGGCCAACGCTCCTTGTTCTTCCTCGCATCCCCAAGGCCCTCAAGAAGGCGACTGGGAGAGCTGCTCGGTGCCCCACGCCCAATTGACCAAGCTTCAGGTGCAGGGATTCTTCCCCCCATCGGATCTAGTCTCTGTTCGGGCGAGATTAACTGCCTTCAATGGCGAAGCCCTGGCGGCGAAATTCCCCAATCCTCGTAAAGGGGAGCAGGTGTGCTTCATTTCCTTCTTGCTGAGGGGCTTGGGATTTCCAATCAACCCCTTCCTTAGAGGTCTTCTGGAGTATTATGGTCTCCAACTACACAACCTCACATAGGGCTCCATTCTACACATCGCGGGCTTTGTTGCTCTTTGCAAGCTGTTCCTAGGCTGCGAGGCCCATTTTGATTTATGGAGGAAATATTTCTACCTCGTCCCCCATGAGGGAGTCCTGGATAAGGGGGTATCCGGACAGCCGGACTATGTTCTTTGGCCGGACTGTTGGACTATGAAGATACAAGATAGAAGACTTCGTCCCGTGTCCGGATGGGACTCTCCTTGGCGTGGAAGGCAATCTTGGCGATTCGGATGTAGATCTCCTCCTCTGTAAACCGACTCTGTGTAACCCTAGCCCCCTACGGTGTCTATATAAATCGGAGGGTTTAGTCCGTAGGACTAATCATCATCATTATCATCAACAATCATACCATAGGCTAGCTTCTAGGGTTTAGCCTCTCTGATCTCGTGGTAGATCAACTCTTGTAATACTCATATCATCAAGATCAATCAAGCAGGAAGTAGGGTATTACCTCCATCGAGAGGGCCCGAACCTGGGTAAACATCATGTCCCCAGTCTCCTATTACCATTAGCCTTAGACGCACAGTTCGGGACCCCTACCCGAGATCCGCCGGTTTTGACACCGACATTGGTGCTTTCATTGAGAGTTCCTCTGTGTCGTCGCTACAAGGCTAGATGGCTCCTCAATCCTTCAACCACGTTGTCCTGGGTGAGACTTTTCTCCCCGGACAGATCTTCGTGTTCGGCGGCTTCGCACTATGGGCCAATTCGCTTGGCCATCTGGAGCAGATCGATAGCTACGCCCCCGGCCGTCAGGTCAGGTTTGGAAACCTAAACTACACCGCTGACATCCAGTGAGACTTGATCTTCGACGGATTCGGGCCTATGTCAGGAGCGTCGAACAATCGCGACGTTCACGACCTAGATCGGCAGTCGGACAATATTCGGAGCATCGCACCTGCTACCGCTACGGACTTCGCTCCAGAGCGGGTCATGCCTCCCAAGGACAGGAGGATGGACCCCGCACTGGAGGCTGCACACTCCTCGGTGTTGGAGCTGAACACAGACTCCTCTCCTAAAGGGATCTGTGTCTCCGTACCCCCGGACTCACCTCCGGCCGTGTGTTCCGGGTCGCGCGCGTCCATGCCCATTGAATCTAACTGGGCTCCAGTCATGGAGTTCACCGCCGTGGATATCTTTCAGCACTCACCTTTCGGAGACGTGCTAGATTCTTTAAAGTCTCTCTCTCTGTTAGAAGACTCCTGGCCAAACTATGTCCGGCCCATGTGGGATACAGAAGACAAAGAAAATCGCAGCCCACCCGCCACCCACTTTATAGCCACTGTCGATGACCTAACAGACATGCTAGAGGTCGACCCGAATAACATCGACGGTATGGACGTTGATGCAGGGGAAGATCCGGACTTTCCACCGAGACTTTTGTAAGCGTTGGAACCAAAGAGATCCATGTGAAGTAGCTCAAGTGGCCTCCTTGTGGTCATGATGTTCTTCACGGGATGCCTTCCTCCAACCTGTTTACCTGCTTGACAAGCACTGCAAAGTCTATCCTTATCAAATATGACATCGTTAACACCAAGGATATGATTCCCTTTAATAAGCTTGTCAAGGTTTCTCATGCCAACGTGACCTAGTTGTTTATGCCATAACCAACCTTTAGAGGATTTAGCAATGAAGCAAGTTCTAGGTTGAGCCTTTGTAGTGAAATCAACAATGTAAACATCACCTCTACGTATACCGGTAAAGACCATTTTATGATTGTCTCTATGAAACACTTGGCAATCTACTTCAGTAAATAGGACATTGAAACCGAAATCAGCAAGTCTAGATACTGAAAGTAAGTTGTAGCCAAGAGATTCAACGAGCATAACATTCTGAATGTAGTTGTCATGTGAGATGGCCACCTTACCGAGGCCAACCACCTTACCCTTTGAGTTGTCACCGAAAGTGACATACTTTCGAGGACTATCATTTTCAGCAAGCTCACAAAACATGTCTTTATCTCCGGTCATGTGATCGGTACATCCACTGTCAAGAACCCATTCCTTTCCTCCTGCCATATATCCCCGAAGGATTGCCATAAGACCAAAGTGTCTCATTGCATCATCAAGATCAACATCATCATCATCCTCATCATAGTATCCATGTTCAACATCATCATGTGGTGGATCAATTCCTAGTGAGGGTGATTCATTAGTATGAGTTTGACAATAATCTCCTCTATGAAGTCTAGTAGCTTCGGAAATAATGTCGCTAATAATTCCAACATTTCCTTTGGCACGCATAAGATTTGTAAGTTCAAATAGACAATCACCAAACATAGGATCATTGGAATTTATCTTACTCAAGGCAATAGACTTATGAAGAATTTCATCCAGATTTTTCAAAGAAAAATTAGGAAATCGTTCCTCAAGAAATTTCCATATAGTGTAGGCACACTCAAGAGTAGGCAGTTTTCCAATCAAGTTTCTTGGCAAGCCTCTAGTGATAACAGTTCTAACATTCCTAATCATGTCAATAGACTCATCAAGGGTAGGATGCATAGGATCAACATGAGGTGCACAAGGACTAGCAATGTACTTGTTCAAATGATATTGATTGAACAAGCATCTCATTTTTTCACTCATGAAAATACTCTCCATCAAGTATAGGCACTCTATGTCTAAGACTCCCCAAAGTACACTCATCCATCTTCCTCCAATGGTGATTAAACCAAAGCAATGGAGACCAAAGCTCTGATACCACTTGTAGGATCTTGAGAACTAAGTCCAGGCGGGGGGTGATTACACTACTTGACCAATTAAAAATATGCCTTTTCCCAATTTTAGTCTTTGGCAGATTTTAGCTATCTTAGCACAACTCAAGCAATCTTCACACAATTCAAGCAAGCATGCAAAGAGTATATGAGCAGCGGAAAGTAAAGCATGCAACTTGCAAGAATGTAAAGGGAAGGGTTTGGAGATATCAAATGCAATTTGGAGACACGGTGATTTTTGAGTCGTGGTTCCGATAGGTGGTGCTATCGTACATCCACGTTGATGGAGACTTCAACCCACGAAGGGTAACGGTTGAGCGAGTCCACGGAGGGCTCCACCCACGAAGGGTCCACGAAGAAGCAACCTTTTCTATCCCACCATGGCCGTCGCCCACAAAGGACTTGCCTCACTAGCGGTAGATCTTCACGAAGTAGGCGATCTCCTTGCCCTTACAAACTCCTTGGTTTAACTCCACAATCTTGTCGGAGGCTCCCAAGTGACACCTAGCCAATCTAGGAGACACCACTCTCCAAGAAGTAACAAATGGTGTGTTGATGATGAACGCCTTGCTCTTGTGCTTCAAATGATAGTCTCCCCAACACTCAACTCTCTCTCACAGGATTTGGATCTGGTGGAAAGAAGATTTGAGTGGAAAGCGACTTGGGGAAGGCTAGAGATCAAGATTCATATGGTAGGTGAGGGAGTCCTGGACTAGGGGGTGTCCGGATAGCCGAACTATCATCATCGGCCGGACTCCAAGATTATGAAGATACAAGATTGAAGACTTCGTCCCGTGTCCGGATGGGACTTTCATTGGCGTGGAAGGCAAGCTTGGCGATACGGATATGTAGATTTCCTACCATTGTAACCGACTCTGTGTAGCCCTAGCCCTCTCCGGTGTCTATATAAACCGAATGGCTTTAGTCCGTAGGACGAACAACAATCATACCATAGGCTAGCTTCTAGGGTTTAGCCTCCTTGATCTCGTGGTAGATCTACTCTTGTAACACACATCATCAATATTAATCAAGCAGGACGTAGGGTTTTAACTCCATCAAGAGGGCCTGAACCTGGGTAAAACATCGTGTCCCTTGTCTCCTATTACCATCCGCCTAGACGCACAGTTCGGGACCCCCTACACGAGATCCCCGGTTTTGACACCGACATTGGTGCTTTCATTGAGAGTTCCTCTGTGCCGTCGCAATCAGGAAGGATGCCTTTTCCCGTCTTTAAAGACGGCGCCGTCGTCAAGGGAGCTTTGGCCGCCGGCCAAACTATCCGGCTAGGTGGTTTTCTTATGACCGCTTGTTCGGCCACCGCTCCGACGATGACCTCTCAGGTCATCAAAAGTGATCTTCACGTCAGCTCGGAATTCGCCGAGCAACTAGATCCGATTGAGCTCTCCTCCGTAAACGATCTCTTGGATAGAATCGCCGCCTGGGAGTCGCTACAGACTACGATCAGATTGGTCTTAAAACCAATCTGAGAGAAATTAACTCTCCCCAGGCTACCCACCATGTTGTTGTGGTAGAGGAACAATGCGGCGACTCTTCTTCTAGGTTAAAAACCAGCTATGTCCGGATTCCCGATCCCTCCATGCCAGATTCCCGCGGAGGGACGGACGTCAATCAAATACTGAACCTAAAGTCAGGCATCAGACCAGATTTGTTGGAAGGTATGCAACAAACCAAGCTTCCAAACCCAGAAACTTCTTGGCCTTTGAGCCTTAGATCGGGCGGGATTCCGAACTTAATTCCACCCGCCCACCCAAACATAAGCGATCTATCTCAAATACGGCAAGAGCCCGATGAAACAGTACATCATTACTGGGCCAGATTCCTCCTGGTTATGAACAGGATAAAGGACTGTCGTGAAGAAAGCACGATTTCAATTTTTTGCAACAATTGCACGGACAACGGAATCATAAACGCCATAAGTCGTCGCGAAGTTACACGCTTTGCCGACCTAGCGACCATTGTACAAAAATACTGTGCGATGGAGAGCGCCTGGAAAACCGAAACCAGGTTTTGGGACAATCCAGCCCTGAATACAACCCCAGTCCGAAATAAAAGGGTGCGTCATACTCAAGCACCTAGATTAAAAACCAAAAAGCAAAAAACCCCTAAAGGGCACGGAACCGTATTGGAGGGATGTCTCAATGGACCCTGCAAAATCCATAGTACGGAGGGCGCCACTCCAACACATAGCCTTCAAGCATGTTGGATACTACGGCAGGTGGCCAAAAGTGGCGAAGGCTTTCTAGCCCCGGACAACCAGCCCAACAGTACCAGTACGGTATTAACAGTCTTCGAGACTTTCACATCAAATAACATGCGGAAGCGAACAATCCGCGGCCTTGCTGAAGTCTACCAAGTAGCAACAACGAATCCATGGAGTGACACAGCTATCACCTTCAATGCTAGCGATGAACCTAAATTCCGAACAGCTCGAGCACCAGCCGCATTGGTCCTCAGTCCGATAGTGGACGGCTTTCGTCTTACCAAGCTACTCATGGATGGCGGCAGCGGATTAAACCTCATCTATGAGGAAACTCTTCAAAAAATGGAAATTGACTGGAGCCGCATTGAGCGAAGCAGCACAACCTTCAGGGGAATAATCCCTAGTCGAGAAGTACGCTGCACAGGAAAAATCACACTAGACGCAGTGTTCGGCTCGCCGGACAACTACAGGTCCGAAGAGGTCACGTTCCAAGTGGCCCCATTCGGCAGTGGATATCACGCCTTGTTAGGGCGAGAGGCATTCACAATCTTCCAAGCTATACCCCATTACGGGTACATGAAGCTCAAAATGTCCGGGCCCAATGGAATAATCACTCTCGTCAGTGATCCAGATATAGCACTCCGCGCTGAAAATAAGACAGCCGCACTGGCCCTAGAGGCATTATCCAAAGCCCTAGCGGCAGAGGAACTCACTGCGCTGCGCTCCATGGTGGATAGGGAAGATGTGATACTCGATAAGAGGTCTAAGTCCACCTCTTTTAAACCAGCAGACGAAATAGTCAAATTCCAGGTCCATCCAACGGACCCCACAAAGACGGCCTCCATTGGGGCACGATTAAATCCTGATGTAGAAGCCGCACTACAAGAGTTCCTTCGGGAAAATTGGGACATTTTCGCCTGGCACCCTTCAGACATGCCAGGAATCCCACGCAGGCTGGCAGAGCACAACCTAAATATCCTAAAAGGATTCAAGCCAGTCAAACAGGCTCTTCGGCGATTTTCCAAACCCAAAACATATGCAATGGGAGAGGAGCTAGCCAAACTCTTAGAAGCCGGATTCATCAGAGATATCAAACATCCGGACTGGCTAGCCAACCTGGTAATGGTACCAAAAAAGGACAAATCCTGGCGCCTTTGTGTCGATTTCAAAGACCTTAACAAGGCCTGTCCAAAGGACCCCTTCCCTCTCACTCGCATCGACCAAATCATCGATGCTACCGCAGGGCACGATTCATTGTGCTTCCTCGACGCATACTCCAGATACCATCAAATCAAGATGGCAGAAAAAGACCAGGCCACAACGGCATTTATTACTCCATACAGACCATTCTGCTTCAACACAATGCCCTATGGACTCAAAAATGCCGGCGCAACATGTCAGCGCATGATTCAGACATGTCTGGCCACCCAGATAGGCATAACAGTAGAGGCATACGTAGACGATGTGGTTGTCAAGACCAAACACGTCGAAACTCTAGTAGACGACTTGAGGGTGACATTCGACAACCTCCGAGCATATGACATTAAGCTCAACCCGGAAAAATGCGTTTTCAGCGTACCAGCCGGAAAGCTCTTGGGCTTCATTGTATCCGGTAGAGGAATTGAAGCAAACCCAGCCAAGATCCGAGCTCTGTCACAATTGGATATCCCAAAAGACCTCAAGCAAATACAAAAACTAACTGGATGCGTGGCGGCTCTAAGCCGCTTCATCTCTCGTTTGGGAGAAAAGGCACTGCCCCTCTATCGCCTCCTCCGGCGCACCGAACATTTCGAATGGACGGATGCTGCCACGGCCGGACTCGAAGAAATAAAGGTCGTATTGGCAACAAATCCGGTCCTGGTCGCGCCCAACCTGGGCAAACCAATGTTGTTATATATCGCAGCAACACATCAAGTTGTCAGCGCGGTACTCGTCGCCGAACGAGAAACAAAAGGGCACAAATTCCCTCTTCAAAAACCAGTGTACTACGTATCCACTATCTTAACTCCATGCAAGTCCCGGTACCCACACTATCAAAAGATAGTACGCGGTGTTCATGGCATCCCGGAAGCTGCGACACTACTTTCAAGAGTGTTCCATAACGGTGGCCTCCGAAGTACCTCTCAACGACATTATAAACAATCGCGATGCGACGGGCAGGATTGCAAAATGGGCCATTGAGCTCTTACCATTTGATATAACCTAGAAACCACGGCGAGCTATCAAGTCGCAAGTTCTGGCTGACTTCATCGCCGAATGGACCGAAGCCGAACTCCCTAAAGAGTACGGCACATACTCCAATTGGATCTTGCATTTCGACGGCTCCAAAATGTTGGCTGGCTTGGGAGCTGGTGTTGTCTTAACGTCCCCAACCGGAGACACAGTCCAATACGTGCTTCAAATAATGTACACGGACTCCAACAATGCAGCCGTAAAAATGTCAGCCCGGTTCAAAGGACTCGAATTCCACCACGTAGCCCGGGATAATAACCAGGCAGCAGACGTGTTGGCACGCATCAGCACAAAACGTGACGCCGTCCCTCCAAACATCTTCCTGGAGCGGCTCTTTAAGCCATCCGTATTATGGGAAGAGGAGTCCGGAAATAACAATCCAGAACCAACTGCATCACCTAACGCAGAACATTCTGAGACAGTCGGTGACTCAGCCAATGAAATAACGGATTCAGCCCACGAAATACTGGCAATAATTGCCCCGTGGATGGAACCATTCCTAGCCTACTTAATCAGGCAGGAACTTCCCGAAGACCAAAATGAGGCCCGCTGCATAGTTCGGCGATCTAAAGCCTACAAGGTCCATGAGGGAGAACTTTATAAGAAAAGCACAACCGGAGTCCTTCAAAGGTGTATCTCCGAAGAGGAAGGGCGAAATCTCCTGGCTGAAATTCACGCTGGACTCGGCGGGCACCACGCCGCCGCCCGGGCCCTTGTAGGCAAGGCCTTCCGTACAGGATTTTATTGGCCGACCGCCCGGGCAGATGCTCAGGACTTAGTCCAACGATGCATCGGTTGCCAGCTCTTTGCTAATCAGAGCCACATGCCACCCACCGCCCTGAAAACTATACCCATTACTTGGCCGTTCGCGGTCTGGGGGCTTGCCATGGTTGGACCCCTTAAAGGGGGAACCCACAAGCACAAATACTTATTGGTCATGGTGGGCAAATTCACCAAATGGATAGAGGCCAAACCGGTTAAAACGGCAGAATCCGGACCTGTGATAGACTTCATATCCGGGGTAGTACACCGTTTTGGCGTCCCCCACAGCATCATCACTGATAACGGCACGAATTTCACGGCCGACGAGGTTAAACTCTGGTGCAAGAACATGGGCATCAAGCTCGACTACGCTTCAGTCTACCACCCTCAAACTAATGGTCAAGTGGAATGAGCAAATGGTCTAATCATGAGCGGCATCAAACCCAGATTATTGTGGTCCCTCATGGAATCTAACATGCACTGGGTAGAGGAGCTCGACTCTGTACTCTGGGGGCTGCGGACCACGCCAAACCGCACAACTGGATTCACACCATTTTTTATGGTATACGGCGCTGAGGCAGTTTTGCCCTGCGACATAATTCATGACTCACCTCGCGTGCGCATGTACAAGGAAAGAGAAGCCGAGTTGGATCGGCAGGACAGTTTGGACACTTTAGAGGAGGAGCGTGACATGGCAAAATCCCGTTCCGCATTCTATCAACAGCAGGCTCGACGATATCAAAGCAGAGAAGTACGGGCCAAAACTTACAATGTTGGCGAGCTAGTTCTACGCCTGCCGGACAAGAAAAAGGACAAACTTAAGCCCAAATGGGAAGGTCCCTTCATCATCGACCAAGTCCTTACCGGCGGTGCATACCGTCTATGCAACGCATCTGACAACCGACTCGAGCCAAACCCAAGGAACGCAGCCCGTCTCCGAAGATTTTACGCCTAGTGCCGGATTCAGGGTTCGTCTCCTTCCTCCGTCCACCTTTCATGTTTTTTCGCTGTCTTTTTTTTCCTCCTTTTTCCTCCCACTTTCAGTACAAAACTCTTGAGGGCTCATCTACGCTTTGTTCGCACTCACTCGATGTGCTACTCGCACTCGTTATACCTGGGGGCTTCTTTAACAGAAGCTTATTTATATGGGCTTCATGCCTACCACATGTGTCACACTTCCGCATGTACCTTTTGATCACCATTATATGCATCGATATGACTTAAGTTTTGGCCAAGTCGGGTTGCCTGGCTCCTGTGCTTACCCCTACATTCCCGATTGTTCGGCTAGGAGGTAAAGGGAGCACCTCTGCGATTGTTACTGCTGGGTCAACCGGATGTGTACCTCAGACTGGGTGAAGCCAAAGGCTAGCGTTCTTAAGGGAATATTCGGTCGGTGACCTGAAAGATGATTTATTACTTACTTATTTATCTGCCCCCAGATGCTTTTTCTGCTATTTTCGCAGTCCGGACATGCACTTTAGGGCATGCCTCCCAGGGAAAGGAACCCTTAACAGAACTATTCTCCCTGGAAGATGTTTCTTACTAACCATGTAATATAACATAGCTAGTTGGGCACTTGTCTGATAAAGCAATTATGACCCCTACGCCTTGTCTCCATGCATGCCCCGGTTCTTTTATAACCGTATGGGTATTCGGACACACTTCGGACTGTTGGGTCCCGAGGTTGAAGCGAAAAGGTCCGCAAAGGCAAACGATCTACAATCCGGCTAGAAGGCATTTTACATGTCATTTTAAAATTACATCGTCAAACAGACTGATTGTACTCCTCTTCAATCCCATCTAACAGGCTATCTAATTTACAGTCCTGCTGGGAATATTTCGCGGCCAACTCTACTTGGTCGTACATCCGGCTCACAGGGATCTCCTTCCCATCGGGCCCCATAGGTCCGACCTCGGCCATGTGGTTTGGGTCAGCCTTCGGGTACCGCGTCTTCACCATGGCCCAGGCCTCCCTGGCGCCTTGACGGCAGGCCGATATCTTCCACAGACAGAGACGCCGCCGTACTCCCTGAAGCTTCTCAGCAAGCCCTCCAAGACCCTCGGGTAGGGAGATGGAAGGCCATCAGGCCTGCACGACGCCGCTCATCGCCTGCCGAACACGTTTGTGCAGTTGCAGCAGCTCGGGAAGAGGGTCTTCATGGAACCAGGCATCTCCTCCACCGGACGACCTGTGAGCACACCTACAGACACATTTCTGTCAATCGACTTCCTCGCCGAACTCTTCTTTTCAAAAGAGTTTGCTCAAGCACTTACTATAAATGCCGCGACGAAGCCGACCATTCTCCTTTACGGAGTTAGACAGCTGGACCCGAACACCTTTTAGTTCTTCGCCCAGCTGGGTGTTGGCATCTTGGAGTTTGTTCCTTTCCTGTTGCACCCTCATAAGCACCCTCTCGCCGGCCTTCAACTAGCGCAGCAGCTGTTGCTTGTCCGGATCTAGTCCGGCACCCTCTGCAATATTATTGTCAGACTATACACACACGCCGCACCTCATAAACTACTTCTTTTTTCAAAATATGAATTACCAGAGGGGGGTCTCTATGGCTCGCCCTGCAGCGGCTAGTGCGGCCTCAAGTTGGGCCTTGCATTATTGAAGCTCCTGAGACAGGTGGGTATTCTTCTCAGTAAGATCCTGCATAACAAATGATCCTTAAATCAGTTAGTTTAACTATTTTAAGTCTCGGGGGCTACTGGCATATATAACTATTAAAATTCCTTACCCGTATGTCCTTTACATACTTCCCCGTGGCTCTGGTTAAACCATCTTGAGCAGCACGGAGGTGCGCATCTCTCGCATTAAAGGCATTTAACGCCTCAGGGGAGAAACACGCATCACGAAGAACTGTCCGACGGCGCCTGTGATTCATGGCGCTCTCCACCTCAGACCTGGTGGTGGACAACCTGTCGGCATCCTCCGTTGGAGGGGCATCCGGCTTGCGCCTTGCGCTTGCCTCCCCCTCCGGACCAGGCGTTGGAGCCTGGCTGGCGGAGGCTTGGTGGGCACCCTCTCCGGACTCAGTCCGGCGAGCGCTCTTTCTCCTGGAAGAATCATGAGCATTAATATGCCTCCCAAGAGTCTTTCCCTTAAAAGACAATGGTGCACCATACCTTTGCGGGGACGTTTCGATTCGCGCCACACTCCTCTTCCGCCTGCTAGGCCGCACTGACCTCGTTTGGTCAGTCGCCGTGGGCTCGGCTTCCTGCCGTAAAGGCACCTCCTGCCAAGCACCATTGGTGCACGGTGGTCAGGAATAAGCATTAAAAAGTAACGGTGTCAGGACTTCGGTCGTACTCACCTGGGAAGCCAGAAATAAACCAGGGTAGTAAGTCGTAATGGCGACTAGAGCATTGTCTATGCTGAGCTGGTGGAACACCCCGTCAATCAAATCCACCTTAATGTCCGGATCCTCTTCGGAGGCCGGATCAAGGGATCTTCCCAGATCCTCGGGTTGTGGAGTGGGGCTTTTTATGCCCTCCACATCCCGGCGCAGTTCCTGCGTCTAAATCATACGGTAAGACACTTATCTTTGAAAGCACGGATCAGATATATAAGCGTCCGCTTACCCAGCTTCGAGGGTTATTCATGGAGAATCCATTCAATGGATTCGTGCGGAGGAAGTCTTCCTTCTCCCCCTTGTACAAGCCGGACAGGATCTTCACCAGATCGTCGGCCGATCCCGGCCCCGTGCGTCCATGACGGGTGGCGTCATTCTCCCCGTTAAAATCCCACATGGGGTGGCCCCTATATTGGAGTGGCTGCACCCCTTGCATAATGCATGTGGCCATGACTCCGATCATGGTTAACCCGGAATGGGCTAGTAGCCGTATCTGGCCCATCAGATAGTGGACGCTCCTATCATCTTCCCATTGAGGGCTCCGCGGGCGCCAACTCAGGCGTTTCTTCAGAGGAGCATTGCTAAACTCCGGCAGGCCGATATGAACTGGATTCGGCAGCGGGGCGTCTTCCATATAGAACCACTCTGAAGGCCAGTCTTCGGACGCCTTCTTTGGGGTTCCGGATAGATATCCGGTCCCGGCGATGCGCCATATTTCGGCTCCGCCCACTCGATATATCGACCCCTCGTGAGAACGGGGTACGAGGCAGAACAGTCTCTTCCGCAGCGCAAAATGGGGCTCGATGCCCAAGAACAGCTCGCAAAAAGCTACAAAGCCCGCGATGTGCAAGATGGAGGCAGGCGTGAGGTGGTGAAGTTGGAGTCCATAGAACTCCAGGAGCCCCCGGAGAAACGGATGTACAGGAAATCCGAGTCCCCTTATTAAGTAGGGGACGAAGCATACCCGCTCTCCTTTGGAGGGATTGGGGACGCTCTCCGCTTGCTTCCCACCCTTGTAGGTGGCCAGTCCGGCTCGAACCGGAACCATAAAGGCCGGGGGAAGGTATCCCTCTGCTTGGAGTGTCACTAACTCGCTATGCGGGACCGGGCATCTCCTCCAATCTCCTGGCTGAGGACTGGGAGCGCGAGAAGAGGAGCCGCATCGACTGTCCATGTTGGAATGGATTTTTTGTCAGATGCGCCTCGATGAGTACTTGCGGAAGGAGGATGGTGCGATTTGGATCTGGATCCTCGCCTCTCTTATAGGTAGCTTATTCGCGCAGCTAGGGGGTAAAACAAAAGAATACCCTGGTTTTCGCATTCGTACGACGCGTGGAAGAAGGCCACTATTGGACGTAGAAGCCAAGGAGCGCAGCATTTATGAAGCAACCGGACACTACCCGGCAAACACATGGAGCATGAAGAAGAACCCGCCTTGCAAACGCCGAAGACAACATACACGTCGGACTCGTCGTCATTGAATCCTGGTTCGGGGGCTACTGAGGGAGTCCTGGACTAGGGGGTGTCCGGATAGCCGAACTATCATCATCGGCCGGACTCCAAGATTATGAAGATACAAGATTGAGGACTTCGTCCCGTGTCCGGATGGGACTTTCCTTGGCGTGGAAGGCAAGCTTGGCGATACGGATATGTAGATTTCCTACCATTGTAACCGACTCTGTGTAGCCCTAGCCCTCTCCGGTGTCTATATAAACCGGATGGCTTTAGTCCGTAGGACGAACAACAATCATACCACAGGCTAGCTTCTAGGGTTTAGCCTCCTTGATCTCGTGGTAGATCTACTCTTGTAACACACATCATCAATATTAATCAAGCAGGACGTAGGGTTTTACCACCATCAAGAGGGCCCAAACCTGGGTAAAATATCGTGTCCCTTGTCTCCTGTTACCATCCGCCTAGATGCACAGTTCCGGACCCCCTACCCGATATCCGCCGGTTTTGACACCGACAGTAGGAATGGAATATCTTGGCCTCAACACATGAGTAGGTAGTTCTCTCTCAGAAATGGTAAGTTGGAAGTGTAGGTTTGTTCTGGTGGCTCTCTCCACGAATGAAGAGGAGGTGGAGGGGTATATATAGCCTCCACACAAAATCTAACCGTTACACACAATTTACCAATCTCTGTGGGACCGAATCAACAAACTCGGTCAGACCGATTTAGTAAACAATGTGACCGTTCAGGTTTTCGGTGGGACCGATACGCAACTCGGTAGGACCGATATGGTTAGGGTTAGGGCATAACGTAATCTCGGTGAGACCGATTACACAAACTCGGTGAGACCGATTTTGGTAATAAGCTAACCAGAGAGTTGGTCAGGCAAACTCGGTGGGACCGATTACTCAAACTCGGTGGGACCGATTTGGGTAATAAGTTAACCAGAGAGTTTGCATTGTAATCTTGGTAGTACCGATTGCTCAAACTCGGTAAGACCGATTTTGATAATGGACATACACAGAGAGATTACAATCCCATCTCGCTGAAACCGAGATCCCTATCGGTGAGACCGATTTGCCTAGGGTTTGTGGCAGTGGCTATGACATCTGAACTCGGTGGCGCCGGATAGAAAGAATCGGTGGGGCCGAGTTTGACTTTAGGTTTTGGTCATATGTGTGGATGTGGGAAAGTAGTTGAGGGTTTTTGGAGCATATCACTAAGCACTGTGGAGCAAGAAACTCATTAAGCAACACCTCATCCCTCCTTGATAGTATTGGCTTTTCCTATAGACTCAATGTGATCTTGGATCACTAAAATGTAAACTGTAGAGTCTTGAGCTTGAAGCTTGAGCCAATCCTTTGTCCTTAGCATCTTGAAGGGGTTCCACACCCTTTAGTCCATGCCACTCCATTGTTGAACTTGTCTGAAATATACTAGATAAAAGTGTTAGTCCAACAAGAGATATGTTGACATTTATTACCAAAACTACCTAGGGAGCACTTGTGCTTTCAATCTCCCCCTTTTTGGTAATTCATGACAACATACATCAAAGCTTTAGATAAAGATAAAAAGAATAGCAATTAAAGCTTTGGAAAGATAAGTAACAAGCATAGGCTCCCCCTACATGTATGCAATCATGTGAATATGGAATATAGAAGCATGTGAATGCATGAACATGACAGAGTAAGCGATGTGTTACATGTATCTTGGCCATATGCATGAGAGCAACGAATATTAAAATATACCTTCATGCTCATGAGTCCTTCTTGTAAACAGTATGTACATCAGCAAGAATTCCTCATACACATGATTGTGATGCATATACTTACCTTGTGGTCTTGAATTGGCTTAGGATGAAATGAACCTGCGTAAACAAAGTTAGACAACACAGATACACCTACTAGCCAGATCAAATAGAAGAAACCACAAGAATACCAAGACTGGGATGACATGTAAAGAGTGAGTACTAAGTACCACATTGAATTAGACATGTCCCCAAAGGTAAAGATATGCAATGAATTTAAATGATTTCTTTCCCTTAGATTTCTTGCTCCCCCTGAATCTAGCATGGGATACTGGGAGAAGATAGGGAACAGAAAATCAGAGCTAAAAGGAACAAATGAACAAAGCTAATGCAATGAACAGAGCTAATGCAAATAAGCACATATGAACATGTCTTTCCCCTCAAGAAGACATGTGGCATCTCTCCTCTTGAACACCAAGCATCTGGGATCCTTGAGGATTACTCTCTTCTTGAGTATTCTCTCCCCCTAGAGATCTCTCTCTCCCCCTGTGGAGGTGATACTTTCTCTCTCCCTTTGGAAGTGATAAGCTTTGATGTGATCTCTCTCTCCCCCTTTGACATCAATTTCCAAGAAGGGCTTCTGGAATTTGTCGTGAATGGGTTTGGTCCTTGAGTCACAACACAAAGCATTTATAAAAATGTGATGCTTGTAGAGGGCAAGATTCATTGAGTGGAGCTGGATCATAAGTAAAGATGACTAAGTGGCAAAATGTTTTTCCTGTTGTGAAGTCGGTGGCACCGAGTGGTATGCTTCGGTTGCACCAAGAGGATTCGGTTGAACCGAAAACAACAAATCGGTGAAACCGAGTTCATTGCAGAGAAAACACTTGTCACCTCAGCTCACTAGACTAGTAAGATCTCACAATGATTTGCAAGGAATTAACTGAATGATATGCAAGGAATTGGATGCAGGAAATGCAGAGCAAACAGAAAAGAAATAAATCTAGATGAAGTTTTTTTAACAAATTTGTTTTTAACAAACATGCATGAGACAAATGCAAGAGCACAGAAAAGAACACAAGAGAACTTCATCTAGAATTGGTCGGCGACAAAGTCACCTATGTTAGAGTATATTGACTTAGGAGTCAAGTGAGATCACTTGACCATAGGTCATACTCATCGTTTAAGCTCAAAATGGGGTTACCATTTTTCGTTTAAGCATCTTGATGTATTCACATCTTGTCGAGTTCCTTTAACTCATGTCGGAGTAAAGCTTTTCTAAGATGGAGTAACATACCTTGGGTGGTGGTGTTGATCATGTAGTTGAGCTTGTGTGGGTTGCTCAAGGTTGATGTAGCTCATCAAGAGTTGGGAGCACCACTTGGAATTTGAGTTCATCTACCTACATGGGTTAGTTCTTGCAAGGAAGAGCACTTGTGTATCCAAAAATGACTATCATGAAACTCAACATAGAATTTGTCAAAGGATATGTTCGAATGGTTCTGTGCGTCCTTGTCTTCAACCACCATAGTGTAGAGACTTGGTGATGTAGAGATTGTTCAAGATATGAGTAGGTTACAGTCTCATGGAATTTGATTCAACCAAGTACCTACATGGGTTAGATAACATGCAAGATGCAAATATATCCAAGACATAAGATTATCATCATAAGAGAAATATCAAGGATTAGTCATAAGCTCATGTCTTGCATGTATCCAATGGAGTTTCTACTCCAAGTTTGAAGCATCAATGATGTTCAATTCTCCTCTCAACCTGCAAAACACTTTCTCATCAAGAGGTTTTGTGAAAATATCTGCTAATTGTTTTTCGGTGCGAACATGCTTAAGATTAATGTCACCCTTAGCAACATGATCTCGAATGAAATGATGACGAACTTCAATATGCTTAGTTCGAGAATGTTGCACAGGATTATGAGCAATTTTGATAGCACTTTCATTGTCACAAAGTAACGGAACATGTTTCACATATATCCCATAATCTTTAAGAGTTTGGGTCATCCAAAGTAATTGAGCACAACATGAACCAGCGGCAATGTATTCCGCTTCGGCGGTGGATAAGGATACCGAGTTTTGTTTCTTGGACGACCAAGACACAAGAGATCTACCAAGGAATTGACAAGTACCCGAAGTGGACTTTCTATCAACCTTGTCTCCAGCATAGTCCGAGTCGGAGTAGCCAACAAGATTGAAAGAGGCCCTCTTAGGATACCAAATGCCAAAATTTGGTGTATGAATTAAATATCTCACTATGCTTTTCACGGCCTTAAGATGTCATTCTTTAGGAGCAGCTTGATATCGTGCACACATGCACACACTTAGCATAATATCGGGACGTGAAGCACATAGGTATAACAATGAACCAATCATAGAGCAATAAACCTTTTGATCAACCGGTTCACCATCTTTGGTCAAATCAAGATGTCCACTAGTAGGCATGGGTGTAGACATACCTTTGTATTCTTGCATATTGAACTTTTTGAATAAGTCCTTAGTGTACTTCGTTTGAGAGACAAAAGTACCTTCCTTAGTTTTCTTGACTTGCAACCCAAGAAAGAATTTGAGTTCACTCATCATTGACATCTCAAACTTCTCCAACATTAGCTTTCCAAACTTCTCACTAAAATGACGGTTAGTTCATCCAAATATAATATCATCAACATAAATTTGGCATACAAATAATTCTCCGTTAACCCTTTTAGTAAAAAGTGTAGAATCAATTTTCCCAATTTCAAAGCCTTTTTCAATAAGGAACTTGGTTAAGCATTTATACCAAGCTCTAGGAGCTTGTTTAAGACCATAAAGAGCTTTGCGAAGTTTGTAGACATGATTGGGTTTCTTAGGATTGATAAAGCCGGGAGGTTGTTTAACATAGACTTCCTCCTCTATTTCACCATTTAGCAAAGCACTTTTAATGTCAATTTGGTATAAGGTGATCTCATGGTGATTAGCATAGGCAAGTAAGATGCGAATGGACTCAAGTCTAGCAACGGGAGCACAAGTCTCACCATAGTCCATACCTTCGACTTGTGTGTAGCCTTGGGCGACGAGACGTGATTTGTTGCAAACTACTTGTCCATCTTCATCTTGCTTGTTGCGAAACACCCATTTGGTACCGATGATGTTGTGGTTGTTGTCGAGCTTCTCAACCAATGTCCAAACTTGATTTCTCTCAAAGTTGTGTAGCTCTTCATGCATAGCATTTATCCAATCCATATCTCCCAATGCTTCTTCGACCTTCATAGGTTCAATGCTAGAGATGAATGAATAGTGTTCACGAAAGTTAGCTAAACGAGTTTTAGAGCGAGTGATTCTCCCAGTTTGGATATCATTGTAGATTTGCTCGACGGGATGGTCTTTAGCAATTCTTGCTCGAACTCGTGAAAGTTTTTGCTTTGGTCTTGGTTGAACATCTTCTTCATCTTGTTCTTCTTCTTATTGGCCTTCTTCATTATTGGCGTTGTCGTTCTCTTGTCGTGGTGGAGAAGGAGGTTGTTGACGTTCTTGATGTACTTCCTCATTTTCTTCATCTTGGTGTGTCCCACTTATGGATGCTTCCGTATCAACTCTTGGTTCACCTTGTCGTGAAGTAGAAGCTTCCACTTGGACGGACGAGGTAGTCTCCTTCACCTCCGTTGGACAAATCTTGCCAATAGACAAGTCTTGGATTGCTTCCGAGGGGTCTTTGTCTCCTACATCAATTGGCAATTGCTCTACTTGCGAGCCATTAGATTCATCAAACTTCACATCTACCGTCTCTTCAACCTTTCGGGTGAAATTGTTGTAGACACGGTATGTGTGAGAGTTTGAGCCATAACCAAGTAGGAAACCTTCATGAGACTTAGGAGCAAATTAATAACGATGATGCTTATCAAGAATGTAGCACTTTGAGCCGAATACTTGAAAGTACCCAACTTGGGGTTTGTTACCGGTGAGGAGCTCGTATGCCGTCTTGCCGAGTAGCTTGTGAAGATACAAGCGATTTGTTGCATGACAAGCTGTCTCAACCGCTACTGCCCAAAAGTGCTTCGGCATCTTGTACTCATCAAGCATCGTTCTTGCCATTTCGATGAGCGTCTGGTTCTTCCTCTCAACAACTCCATTTTGTTGAGGTGTGTACGTAGCCGAGAACTCATGTGAAATCCCTTCTTCGTCAAGAAAGGCGTCCACATTTGCGTTCTTGAACTCCGTTCCATTGTCGCTGCGAACCTTCTTGATCTTCACTTCAAACTGATTTTGAGCCTTCCTGGCGAAGTTTTTGAAGATCTTTTGGACCTGCGATTTGTCATCGAGAAAGAACACCCATGTAAATCTTGAAAAATCATGAACTATAACTAGACCAAAAGAATTTCCACCGAGACTTTTGTAAGCGTTGGGACCAAAGAGATCCATGTGAAGTAGCTCAAGTGGCCTCCTTGTGGTCATGATGTTCTTCACGGGATGCCTTCCTCCAACCTGTTTACCTGCTTGACAAGCACTACAAAGTCTATCCTTATCAAATATGACATCATTAACACCAAGGATATGATTCCCTTTAATAAGCTTGTCAAGGTTTCTCATGCCAACGTGACCTAGTCGTCTATGCCATAACCAACCTTTAGAGGATTTAGCAATGAAGCAAGTTCTAGGTTGAGCCTTTTTAGTGAAATCAACAATGTAAATATCACCTCTACGTATACCAGTAAAGACCATTTTATGATTGTCTCTACGAAACGCTTGGCAATCTACTTCAGTAAATAGGACACTGAAGCCGAAATCAGCAAGTCTAGATACTGAAAGTAAGTTGTAGACAAGAGATTCAAGGAGCATAACATTCTGAATGGAGCTGTCATGTGAGATGGCCACCTTACGAAGGCCAACCACCTTACCCTTTGAGTTGTCACCGAAAGTGACATACTTTCCAGGACTATCATTTTCAGCAAGCTCACGAAACATGTCTTTATCTCTGGTCATGTGATCGGTACATCCACTATCAAGAACCCATTCCTTTCCTCCTGCCATATATCCCCGAAGGTTTGCCATAAGACCAAAGTGTCTCATTGCATCATCAAGATCAAAGTCATACATTCCAGGAGACGATAGAGTACGTTCCAGGAGCCGATGCCTTCAATGACACAATTGATCAACTTGCTCTTCTAGAGCTCCCACTTCTTGACAGACAATTTACCTGGTCAAACAAAAGATTATCACCGATGCTAATACGACTAGATAGAGTACTTATCAACCTACCATGGGATGCTCTCTTTCCAAACACGCACCTAACCTCTCTTACTAGATTCGTCTCCAATCATGTCCCTCTTGTAGTCACTATATCTACGGCTGTCCCTTCTTCCCGCCTATTTAGATTTGAACGCTTCTGGACCTCATTCCAGGCCTGTACCAACACTATGCGAGCCTGTTGGCGGCCCAACAACCACGGGCCGCCCACCGACCCAGCTGCTTCTCTCGCCCAAAACATCAAAAAAGCACGATCAGCCCTAAAATCTTGGGCCAAGACGTTGCAGCCCATCTGCCAACGGGAAAAAAACTGCAAAGTGGCAATCCAGGCCCTCGACCTAAACGAGGAACTCGCTCCTCTATCTCCCCTCGAGCAAAAACTGAGGCTGGTCATCTCTAACCTACTACAGAGTGCTATCAAACAAAAAACCGCATTTTGGAAACAGAGGGGGAAGATTAGAGTCGCCATTGATGGCGACGAAAATTCTAGGTTCTTCCACGCTTCGGCCACACAGCGCTCTCGCTCAAACAAAATCCCTCTGCTTATTCATAACTCCTCCGAAGTTTTCCTGCACGAACAAAAAGCCGATATCCTAAAGAACTACTTCCAACAACTAATCGGGAATACAAAACATGCAACATGGAACTTTAGTTTACAGCAGCTATACTCCTCTCCCCTTCCCCAACTTTCAGATCTCACACAACCCTTCTCACATGAAGAAATCCACCAGGATTTTTCACCATGAATGCGAACGCAAGCCCAGGAGCGGATGGCTTTGGACCAATCTTCTTCAGAAAATTTTGGCATGATATCAAACAGTCCATACTACCATTCTTCTCTGCCTTCCACGATCAAATGGCTTCACTTGAACGTTTTAACAGAGCCTTCATGATTCTCCTTCCCAAAACCCTAGCGCCTACGTCCCCAGATGCTTTTAGACCAATCTCTCTTCAAAACTGTACTCCAAAAGTAGTTGCCAAAGTTCTCACAAACAGGGTCAAGCCCCTAATCCCACTGCTCATTCATTATGATCAAACAGGTTTCCTTCACGGACGAAACATCGCTGAAAACTTCATTTATGCAGCTGATATCCTAAGTGCTTTCCACACACGTAAAGCGCCAACCATGGTCTTCAAGCTTGATTTCAGGAAAGCTTTTGACTCCATCTGCTGGTCCTCCCTCTTTCAAATCCTACAAGCTCGAGAGTTCCCTCCAATTTTTTGCTCCTGGGTAAACAACATTCTCTACACTGGGAAAACGGCCATCCTCCTAAATGGCATCCCGGGGCCATGGATCCAATGTACATGCGTCCTAAGAAAAGGAGATCCCTTCTCATCTTACTTGATCATCATCGTTGCAGATGTCCTCCAAAGAATGATCGCTAGCGCTTTCCAGCAGAATTTTCTTTGTCACCCACTACGACCAAATGAACCGCCTATTATGCTGCAGTACACCGACGATACCTTGATCATTGCAGCTGCTAACGATACAGCCACCTTAACCCTAAAACAAAAACTACACGATTTTGCCCTTGCAACGGGGCTGCTTATCAACTTCCAAAAAACGGCACTCCTCACCATCGCCACTGATCCATCCATGCAAAACAACATCGCCACTGCTATTGGATGCGCATTATCCTCCTTTCCACTAATGTACCTAGGCCTTCCTCTCTCCCCCACCAAACTGCCGCTCATAGCCTTCGACCCGATCATTGGCAGCTTTCGAAAATTCCTCTTCGGCTGGGTAGCGCGTCTGCTTTCTCGAGGTGCTCGTCTGACTCTGCTAACTGCAGTCCTTGACTCACTAACAGTCTATTTTATGTCAATTTTCGTCTGCCTAAGTCAATTATAGCAAAACTCGATGCCATTCGGAGGGTGTTCTTCTGGTCCAATGAGGCAACTTGCACGGGTGCAAGCTCCTTAGTCGCATGGAAAAACGTTTGCAAACCAAAAGATACTGGTGGTCTAGGTATTAAAAATCTCGAAGTTCAGAACCGTTGCTTGCTTATGAAATTCTCCTTTAAGATTTTGCAGAACGCTAACGTCCCTTGGACATAGTAGTATCACCAACAATACCCTCTTGGCATCTTAGCAAAAATGACAAGGCCCTCCTTCCTCTAGAAAATTAGCAACAAAAATTTGCCACTGCTCATCGAACACTCATTTGTCATCACTTACAATGGGCTTTCCACCTTCTTTTGGTTAGACAAATGGCTACTACACTTGCCTCTCCAAAAAGTTTTCCCCAACCTACACTAACACTCGTTGGATGACAAGGTCCTAGTGGCTACAATTTGGCAAAAAAGGCTTATTAATGAACCCGCGGAACCGTCTATCTAATGATGCTGCTCGCGAGTTGGATTGTGTGTTGTTGCTGTTGTAGGATTTTTAGCAAGAAGATAGATCCGATGAAAGGTCCCTCTCCCATGGGCTGCCATTCTCTGCCAAGAACGCCTACTCCTCCATTCTTGCTGAAGACGCTGACCCCCACCACGACTCTGTCTGGACCTCCAAGGTGCCGATCAAAGTCAAGATCTTCGCCTGGCTTCTCCTCCGTGATCGGCTAAACACGAAAGCCAACATGTTTCACAAGCACATCGCCCAATCAGCTGCTTGCCCATGATGCCAATACCCACACAAGGATGCACCCCATCTCATCTCCAACTGCTCCTACGCAACACAGGTTTGGTCCTCCTTGGGTCTGCCGTCGCCAACCTCCCTGGATGATCTGCACCAACACCCTTCGATTCTTGGCCTCAACCCCAACATCTGGACTTCGGTCGCTCTCACTGTTGCATGGAAGATATGGGATTGGAGAAACGCTCTCGTATTCAGAAACGAGGATCACCCCACCGAACTATAATACGTAACATTGTAGCAGATTTCTCCCTCTGGGTCTTCCGGTTCAAAAAGGAAGAAGATAATACCTCTGCTAAGCAATGGATGAATTTCCTCTCTGTTGCTATTCAGTAACAGTTGTTGTTGTAATCTGAACTACTGCTGTAATTCTTTGATCCTCTTTTGAGTGGTAATATATTCAGGTGGGGAAGCTCTCCCCCCGGTGACCGTTCAAAAAAAAAGATCGAAGTCATCATCATCATCCTCATCATAGTATCCATGTTCAACATCGTCATGTGGTTGATCAATTCCTAGTGAGGATGATTCATTAGTATGAGTTTGACAATAATCTCCTCTATGAAGTCTAGTAGCTTCAGAAATAATATCGCTACTAATTCATACATTTCCTTTGGCACGCATAAGATTTGTAAGTTCAAATAGACAATCACCAAACATAGGATCATTGGAATTTATCTTACTCAAGGCAATAAACTTATGAAGAATTTCATCCAGATTTTTCAAAGAATAGTTTGGAAATCGTTCCTCAAGAAATTTCCATATAGTGTAGGCACACTCAAGAGTAGGCAGTTTTCCAATCAAGTTTCTAGGCAAGCCTCTAGTGATAAGATTAACAGTTCTAACATTCCTAATCATGTCAATAGACTCATCAAGGGTAGGATGCATAGGATCAACATGAGGTGCACAAGGACTAGCAATGTACTTATTCAAATGATATTGATTGAAAATTACAAGCATCTCATTTTTCCACTCATGAAAATACTCTCCATCAAGTATAGGCACTGTATGTCTAAGACTCCCCAAAGTAGACTCATCCATCTTCCTCCAATGGTGATTAAACCAAAGCAATGGAGACCAAAGCTCTGATACCACTTGTAGGATCTTGAGAAATAAGTCTAGAAGGGGTGATTAGACTACTTGACCAATTAAAAATGTGCCTTTTCCCAATTTTAGTCTTTGGCAGATTTTAGCTATCTTAGCACAAGTCAAGCAATCTTCACACAATTCAAGCAAGCATGCAAAGAGTATATGAGCAGCGGAAAGTAAAGCATGCAACTTGCAAGAATGTAAAGGGAAGGTGAGGGAGTCCTGGATTAGGGGGTGTCCGGATAGCCAAACTATCATCATCGGCCGGACTCCAAGACTATGAAGATACAAGATTGAAGACTTCGTCCCGTGTCCGGATGGGACTTTCCTTGGCGTGGAAGGCAAGCTTGGTGATACGGATATGTAGATCTCCTACCATTGTAACCGACTCTGTGTAACCCTAGTGTCTATATAAACCGGATGGCTTTAGTCCATAGGACGAACAACAATCATACCATAGGCTAGCTTCTAGGGTTTAGCCTCCTTGATCTCGTGGTAGATCTACTCTTGTAATACCCACATCATCAATATCAATCAAGCAGGACGTAGGGTTTTACCTCCATCAAGAGGGCCCGAACCTGGGTGAAACATCGTGTCCCTTGTCTCATGTTACCATCTGCCTAGACGCACAGTTCGGGACCCCCTACCCGAGATCCGCTGGTTTTGACACCGACATTGGTGCTTTCAGAGAGTTCCTCTGTGCCGTTGCAATCAGGAGGGATGCCTTTTCCCGTCTTTAAAGACGGCGCCGTCATCAAGGGAGCTTTGGCCACTGGCCAAACTATCCGGCTAGGCGGTTTTCTTATGACCGCCTGTTCGGCCACTGCTCTGACAATGACCTCTCAGGTCATCAAAAGCGATCTTCACGTCAACTCGGAATTCGCCGAGCAGCTAGACTTGATGGAGCTCTCCTCCGTAAATGAGCTCTTGGATCGCATCGCCGCCCTGGGAGTCGCCACAGACTATGATCAGATTGGGCTTAAAACCGATCAGAGAGAAATTAACTCTCCCCGGGCTACCCACCACATTGTTGCGGTAGAAGAACAACGCGGCGACTCTTCTTCTATGTTAAAGACCAGTTATGTCCGGATTCCCGATCCCTCCATGCCGGATTCCCGCGGAGGGACGGACGTCAATCAAGTACTGAACCTAAAGTCAGGCATCGGACCAGATTTGTTGGACAACATCCAGCAATCCAAGCTTCCAAATCCGGAAACTTCTCGGCCTTTGAGCCTCAGATGGGGCGAGCTTCCGAATTTAATTCCACCTGCCCACCCAAACATAAGCGATCTATCTCAAATACGGCAGGAGCCCAATGAAACAGTACATCATTACTGGGCCAGATTCCTCCTGGTTATGGACAGGATAAAGGACTGCCGTGAGGAAAGCGCAATCTCAATTTTCTGCAACAATTGCATGGACAAGGGAATCATGAACGCCATAAGTCGTCGCGAAGTTACATGCTTCGCCTACCTAGCGACCATAGTACAAAAATACTGTGCGATGAAGAGTGCCTGGAAAACCGAAACCAGGTTTTGGGACAATCCGGCCCTGAACACAACCCTAGTTTGAAATAAAAGGGTGCGTCATACTCAAGCACCTGGGTTAAAAACCAAAAAGCAAAAAACCCCTAAAGGGCACGGAACCGTACTGGAGGGATGGCTCAACGGACCCTGTAAAATCCATAGTACAGAAGGCGCCACTCCAACACATAGCCTTCGAGCATGTTGGATACTACGGCAAGTGGCCAAAAGTGGTGAAGGCTTTCTAGCACCGAGTAACCAGCCCAACAGTACCAGTACGGTATTAACAGTCTTCGAGACTTTCGCATCAAATAACATGCGGAAACGAACAATCCACAGCCTCGCCGAAGTCTACCAAGTAGCAACAACAAATCCATGGAGCAACACGGCTATCACCTTCAATGCCAGCGACGAACCTAAATTCTGAACAGCCCGAGCACCAGCCGCATTGGTCCTCAGTCCGATAGTGGACGGCTTTCGTCTTACCAAGGTACTCATGGATGGCGGCAGCGGATTAAACCTCATCTACGAGGAAACCCTCCAAAAAATGGAAATTGACTAGAGCCGCATTGAGCGAAGCAGCACAACCTTTAGAGGAATAATCCCTAGTCGGGAAGTACGCTGCACAGGAAAAATCACACTAGATGTAGTGTTCGGCTCGCCGGACAATTACAGGTCCGAGGAAGTCACGTTCCAGTGGCCCCGTTCGGCAGCGGATATCACGCCTTGTTAGGGCGAGAGGCATTCACAATCTTCCAAGCTATACCCCATTACGGGTACATGAAGCTTAAAATGCCCGGGCCCAATGGAATCATCACTCTTGTCAGTGATCCAGATATAGCACTCCGCGCTGAAAATAAGACAGCCGCACTGGCCCTAGAGGCATTATCCGAAGCCCTAGCGGCAGAGGAACTCACTGTGCTGCGCTCCACAGTGGATAGGGACGATGTGATACTTGATAAGATAAGGGGTCTAAATCCACCTCTTTTAAACCAGCAGACGAAATAGTCAAATTCCAGGTCCATCCAACGGACCCAACAAAGATGGCCTCCATTGGGGCACAATTAAACCCTGATGTAGAAGCCGCACGACGAGAATTCCTTCGAGAAAATTGGGACATTTTTGCCTGGCACCCTTCAGATATGCCAGGAATCCCACGCAGGCTGGCAGAACACAGCCTAAATATCCTAAAAGGATTCAAGCCAGTCAAACAGGCTCTTCGGCGATTTTCCGAACCCAAAAGGCAGGCAATGGGAGAGGAGCTAGCCAAACTCCTAGAAGCCGGATTCATCAGAGATATAAAACATCCGGACTGGCTAGCAAACCTGGTAATGGTACCAAAAAAGGACAAATCCTGGCGCCTTTGTGTCGATTTCAAAGACCTTAACAAGGCCTGTCCAAAGGATCCTTTCCCCCTCCCCCGCATCGACCAAATCATCGACGCTACCGCAGGGCACGATTCATTGTGCTTCCTCGATGCATACTCTGAATACCATCAAATCAAGATGGCGGAAAAAGACCAGGCCGCAACGGCATTCATTACTCCATACGGACCATTCTGCTTCAACACAATGCCCTTCGGACTCAAAAACACCGGCGCAACATATCAGCGCATGATTCAGACATGTCTGGCTACCCAGGTAGGCAAAACAGTGGAGGCATACGTAGAAAATGTGGTCGTTAAGACCAAACACGTCGAAACTCTAGTAGACGATTCGAGGCTTACATTCGACAACCTCCGAGCATACGACATTAAGCTCAACCCGGAAAAATGTGTTTTCGGCGTACCAGCCGAAAAGCTCTTGGGCTTCATTGTATCCGGTAGAGGAATTGAAGCAAACCCAGCCAAGATCCGAGCTCTGTCACAATTGGATATCCCAAAAGACCTCAAACAAATACAAAAACTAACTGGATGCGTGGCGGCTCTAAGCCGCTTCATCTCCCGTTTGGGAGAAAAGGCGCTGCCCCTCTATCGCCTCCTCCGGCGCACCAAACACTTTGAATGGACGGATGCTGCCACAACCGGACTCGAAGAAATTAAGGCCATATTGGCAACAAATCCGGTCCTGGCCGCGCCCAACCTGGGCGAACCTATGTTATTATATACCGCGGCAACACATCAAGTTGTCAGCGCCGTACTCGTCGTCGAACGAGAAACAGAAGGGCACAAATTCCCTCTTCAAAAACCAGTGTACTACGTATCCATTGTCTTAACTCCATGCAAGTCCCGGTACCCACATTATCAAAAGATAGCGTATGCGGTGTTCATGGCATCCCGGAAGCTGCGACACTACTTTCAAGAGTGTTCCATAACGGTGGCCTCCGAAGTACCTCTCAACGATATTATAAACAATCGCGACGCAACGGGCAGGATTGCAAAATGGGCCATTGAGCTCTTACCATTTGACATAACCTACAAACCACGGCGAGCTATAAAGTCGCAAGTTTTGGCTGACTTCATCGCCGAATGGACCGAAGCCGAACTCCCTAAAGAGTACGGCGCATACTCCAATTGGATCATGCATTTCGACGGCTCCAAAATGTTGGCTGGCTTGAGGGCTGGCATCGTCTTGATGTCCCCAACCGGAGACACAGTCCAATACGTACTTCAAATAATGTACACGGACTCCAACAATGCAGCCAAATACGAGGCCCTTCTACATGGTCTCCGGATGGCAATCTCCATGGGTATTCAACGCCTAGAGGTGCGCGGGGATTCAAACCTTGCAATATCCCAAGTAAATGGAGACTTTGACGCCAAGGATCCGAAAATGGCAGCCTACCGTAACGCCGTCCTAAAAATGTCAGCTCGGTTCGGAGGACTTGAATTCCACCATGTAGCCCGGGATAATAACCAGGCAGCAGACGTGTTGGCACGCATCGGCGCAAAACGCGATGCCGTCCCTCCAAACATCTTCCTGGAGCGGCTCTTTAAGCCATCCGTATTATGGGAAGAGGAGTCCGAAAATAGCAACCCGGAACCAACTGCACCACCCAACACGGAACATTCTGACACAATCGGTGGCTCAGCCAATGAAATAACACCTTCAGCCCACGAAATAATGGCAGTAATTGCCCCGTGGACGGAACCATTCCTAGCCTACTTAATCAGGCAGGAACTTCCCGAAGACCAAAATGAGGCCCGCTGCATAGTTCGGCGATCTAAAGCCTACAAGGTCCATGAGGGAGAACTTTATAAGAAAAGCACAACCGGAGTCCTTCAAAGGTGTATCTCCGAAGAGGAAGGGCGAAATCTCCTGGCTGAAATTCACGCCGGACACGGCGGGCACCATGCCGCAGCCCGGGCCCTTGTAGGCAAGGCCTTCCATACAGGATTTTATTGGCCAATAGCCCGGGCAGATGCTCAGGACTTAGTCCAATGATGCGTCGGTTGCCAGCTCTTTGCTAATCAAAGTCACATGCCACCCACCGCCCTCAAAACTATACCCATCACTTGGCCGTTCGCGGTCTGGGGGCTTGACATGGTTGGACCCCTTAAAGGGGGAACCCACAAGCAAAAATACTTATTGTTCATGGTGGACAAATTCACCAAATGGATAGAGGCCAAGCCGGTTAAAACGGCAGAATCCGAACCTGTGATAGACTTCATATCCGGGGTAGTACACCGTTTTGGCGTCCCCCGCAGCATCATCACTGATAACGGCACGAATTTCACGGCTGACGAGGTTAAACTCTCGTGCAAAAACATGGGCATCAAGCTCGACTACGCTTCAGTCTATCACCCTCAAACTAACGGTCAAGTGGAACGAGCAAATGGTCTAATCATGAGCGGCATTAAACCCAGATTAGTGCGGTCCCTCACGGAATCTAACATGCACTGGGTAGAGGAGCTCGACTCCGTACTCTGGGGGCTACGGACCACGCCAAACCGCACTACCGGATTCACACCATTTTTTTATGGTATACGGCGCTGAGGCAGTTTTGCCCTGCGATATAATTCATGACTCACCTCGCGTGCGCATGTACGAAGAAAGAGAAGCCAAGTTGGATCGGCAGGACAGTTTGGACGCCTTAGAGGAGGAGCGTGACGTGGCAAAATCCCGTTCCGCATTCTATCAGCAGCAGGCTCGAAGATATCAAAGCAGAGAAGTACGGCCAAAACTTACAATGTTGCCGCGTTAGTTCTACGCCTGCCGGACAAGAAAAAGGACAAACTTAAGCCCAAATGGGAAGGTCCCTTCATCATCGACCAAGTCCTTACTGGCAGTGCATACCGTCTACGCAACGCATCTAACAACCGACACAAGCCAAACCCATGGAACGCAGCCCGTCTCCGAAGATTCTACGCCTAGCGCCGGACTAAGAGTTCGTCTCCTTCCTCCGTCCACCTTTCATATTTTTTCGTTGTCTTTGTTTTCCCTCCTTTTTCCTCCCTCTTTCAGTACAAGCCTCTTGAGGGCTGATCTGCGCTTTGTTTGCACTCACTTGATGTGCTACTCGCACTCGTTATACCCGGGGGCTTCTTTGACAGAAGCTTATTTATATGGGCTTCATGCCCAACACATGTGTCATACTTCCGCATGTACCTTTTACTCACCATTATATGCATCGATATGACTTAAGTTTTGGCCAAGCTGGGTTGTCTGGCTCCTGTGCTTACCCCTACGTTCCCGATTGTTCGGCTAGGAGGTAAAGGGAGCACCTCTGCGATTGTTACTGCCGGGTCAGCCGGATGTGTACCTCAGAATGGGTGAATCCGAAGGCTAGCGTTCTTAAGGGAATATTTGGTCGATGACCTGAAAGATGATTTATTACTTATTTATTTATCTGCCCCCAGATGCTTTTTCTGCTCTTTTCGCAGTCCGGACATGCACTTTAGGGCATGCCTCCCAGGGAAAGGAACCCCTAACGGAACTATTCTCCCTGGAAGATGTTTCTTACTAACCATGTAATATAACATAGCTAGTTGGGCACTTGTCTGATAAAGCACTTATGACCCCTACGCCTTATCTCCATGCATGCCCCGGTTTTTGTATAACCGTAAGGGTATTCGGACACACTCCGGACTGTTGGGTCCCGAGGTTGAAGCGAAAAGGTCCGCAAAGACAAACGATCTACAATCCGGCTAGAAGGCATTTTAGATGTCATTTTAAATTACATCGTCAAACTGACTGATTGTACTCCTCTTCAATCCCATCTAACAGGCTGTCTAATTTACAGTCCCGTTGGGAATATTTCGCGGCCAACTCTACTTGGCCGTACATCAGGCTCACAGGGATCTCCTTCCCATCGGGCCCCACAGGTCCGACCTCGGCCATGTGGTTTGGATCAGCCTTCGTGTACCGCGTCTTCACCATGGCCCAAGCCTCCCTGGCGCCTTGATGGCAGGCCGATATCTTCCACAGACGGAAGCGATGCCGTACTCCCTGAAGCTTCTCAGCAAGCCCTTCAAGACCCTCGGGTAGGGAGATGGAAGGCCATAAGGCCTGAACGACGCCGCTCATCGCCTGCCGAACACGTTCGTGCAGTTGCAGCAACCCGGGAAGAGGGTCTCCCGTGGAACCAGGCATCTCCTCCGTCGGACGACCCGTGAGCACACCTACAGACACATTTCTGTCAATCGACTTCCTCGCCGAACTCTTCTTTTCAAAAGAGTTTGCTCAAGCACTTACTGTAAATGCCGCGACGAAGCCGCCGATTCTCCTTTACGGAGTTAGACAGCTAGACCCGAACATCTTTTAGTTCTTCGCCCAGCTGGGTGTTGGCATCTTGGAGTTTGTTCCTCTCCTGCTGCACCCTCATAAGCACCTTCTCGCCGGCCTTCAGCTGGCGTAGCAGATGTTGCTTGTCTGGATCTAGTCTGGCACCCTCTGCAATATTATTGTCAGACTATACACACACGCCGCACTTCATAAACTATTTCTCTTTTCGAAATATGAATTACTAGAGGGGGCCTCTGTGGCTCCCCCGGCTGCGGCTAGTGCGGCCCCAAGTTGGGCCTTGCATTCTTGAAGCTCTTGGGACAGGTGGGTATTCTTCTCTGTAAGATCCTGCATAACAAATGATCCTGAAATCAGTTAGTTTAACTATTTTAAGTCTCGGGGGCTACTGGCATATATAACTATTAAAATTCCTCACCCGTATGTCTTTTAGATACTGCTCCGTGGCTCTGGTTAAACCATCTTGAGTAGCACGGAGGTGCGCGTCTCCCGCATTAAAGGCATTCAACACCTCTGGGGAGAAACACGTGTCACGAAGAACTGTCCGACGGCGCCTGTGATTCATGGCGCTCTCCACCTCAGACCTGGTGGCGGACAACCTGTCGGCATCCTCCGTTGGAGGAGCATCCGGCTCGCGCCTTGCGCTTGCCTCCCCCTCTGGACCAGGTGTTGGAGCCTGGCTGGCGGAGGCTTGGTTGGCAACCTCTCCGGGCTCAGTCCGGCGAGCGCTCTTTCTCCTGGAAGAATCATGAGCATTAATATACCGCCCAGGAGTCTTTCCCTTAAAAGACAATGGTGCACCATACCTTTGCGGCGATGTTTCGATTCGCGCCGCACTCCTCTTCCGCCTGCTGGGCCGCACTGACCCTGGTTGGTCAGTTGCCGCGGGCTCGGCTTCCCGCCGTAAAGGCACCTCCTGCGAAGCTCCGTTGGTACACGGTGGTCATAAATAAGCATTAAAAAGTAACGGTGTCAGGACTTCGGTCGTACTCACCTGGGAAGCCGGAGATAAACCGGGGTAGTCAGCCGTAATGGCGACTAGAGCATTGTCTATGCTGAGCTGGTGGAACACCCCGTCAATCAGTTCCACCATTATGTCCGGATCCTCTCCGAAGGCTGGATCAAGGGATCTTCCCGGATCCTCGGGTTGTGGAGTCGGGCTTTCTATGCCCTCCACATCCCGGCGCAGTTCCTGCGTCGAAATCATAAAGTAAGACACTTATCTTTGAAAGCACGGATCGGATATATAAACGTCTGCTTACCCAGCGCCGAGGGTTATTCATGGAGAATCCATTCAATGGACTCGTGCGGAGGAAGTCCTCCTTATCCCCCTTGTACAAGCCGGACAGGATCTTCACCAGATCGGCGGCCGATCCCGGCCCCTTGCGGCCATGACGGGTGGCGTCATTCTCCCTGTTGAAATCCCACACGCGGTGGCCCCTATATTGGAGCGGCTGCACCCCTCGCATAATACATGTGGCCATGACTCCAATCATGGTTAATCCAGAATGGGCCAGTAACCGTATCCGGCCCATCAGATATTGGACGCTCATATCATCTTCCCGTTGAGGGCTCCGCGAGCACCAACTCAGGCGTTTCTTCAGAGGAGCGTTGCTAAACTCCGGGAGGCCGATCCGAACTGGATCCGGCAGCGGGGCGTCTTCCATATAGAACCACTCCGAAGGCCAGGTCTTCGGACGCCTTCTTCGGGGTTCCCGATAGATATCCGGTCCCGGCGATGCGCCATATTTCGGCTCCGCCCACTTGATATATCGACCCCTCGTGAGAACGGGGTACGAGGCAAAACATTCTCTTCCACAGCGCAAAATGGGGCTCGATGCCCAAGAACAGCTCGCAAAGAGCTACAAAGCCCGCGATGTGCAAAATGGAGGAAGGTGTGAGGTGGTGAAGTTGGAGTCCATAGAACTCCAGGAGCCCCCAGAGAAACGGATGTATGGGAAATCCGAGTCCCCTTATTAAGTAGGGGACGAAGCATACCCGCTCTCCTTTGGAGGGATTGGGGACGCTCTCCGCCTGCTTCCCACCCTTGTAGGTGGCCAGTCTGGCTGGAACCGGAACCATAAAGGCTGGGGGAAGGTATCCCTCTGCTTGGAGCGCCACTAACTCGCTATGCGGGACTGAGCATCTCCTCCAATCTCCTGGCTGAGGACTGGGAGCGCGAGAAGAGGAGCCGCGTCGACTGTCCATGTTGGAATGGATTTTTGTTGGATGCGCTTCGATGAGTACTTGCGGAAGGAGGATGGTGTGATTCAGATCTGGATCCTTGCCTCTCTTATAGGCGGCTTATTCGCGTAGCTAGGGGGGTAAAACATAAAAATACCCTGGCTTTTCACATTCATACAACACGTGGAAGAGGGCCGTTATTGGACGTGGAAGCCAAGGAGCGCAACATTTATGAGGAAACTGGACACTATTCAGCAAACACATGGAACATGGAGGAGAACCCGCCTTGCAAACGCCGAAGACAATATACGCGCCAGACTCATCGTCATTGAAGCCTGGTTCGGGGGCTACTGAGGGAGTCCTGGATTAGGGGGTGTCCGGATAGCCGAACTATCATCATCGGCCGGACTCCAAGACTATGAAGATACAAGATTGAAGACTTCGTCCCGTGTCCGGATGGGACTTTTCTTGGCGTGGAAGGCAAGCTTGGTGATACGGATATGTAGATCTCCTACCATTGTAACCGACTCTGTGTAACCCTAGCCCTCTCCGGTGTCTATATAAACCGGATGGCTTTAGTCCATAGGACAAACAACAATCATACCATAGGCTAGCTTCTAGGGTTTAGCCTCCTTGATCTCGTGGTAGATCTACTCTTGTAATACCCACATCATCAATATCAATCAAGCAGGACGTAGGGTTTTACCTCCATCAAGAGGGCCCGAACCTGGGTAAAACATCATGTCCCTTGTCTCCTGTTACCATCTGCCTAGACGCACAGTTCGGGACCCCCTACCCAAGATCCGCCGGTTTTGACACCGACAGAAGGGTTTGGAGATATCAAACGCAATTTGGAGACACGGTGATTTTTGAGTCATGGTTCCGATAGGTGGTGCTATCGTACATCCACGTTGATGGAGACTTCAACCCACGAAGCATAACGATTGCGCGAGTCCACGGAGGGCTCCACCCACGAAGGGTCCATGAAGAAGCAACCTTATCTATCCCACCATGGTCGTCGCCCACGAAGGACTTGCCTCACTAGCGGTAGATCTTCATGAAGTAGGTGATCTCCTTGCCCTTACAAACTCCTTGGTTCAACTCCACAATCTTGTCGGAGGCTCCCAAGTGACACCTAGCCAATCTAGGAGACACCACTCTCCAAGAAGTAACAAATGGTGTGTTGATGATGAACTCATTCCTCTTGTGCTTCAAATGATAGTCTCCCCAACACTCAACTCTCTCTCACAGTATTTGGATCTGGTGGAAAGAAGATTTGAGTGGAAAGCAACTTGGGGAAGGCTAGAGATCAAGATTCATATGGTAGGAATGGAATATCTTGGCCTCAACACATGAGTAGGTAGTTCTCTCTCAGAAATGGTAAGTTGGAAGTGTAGGTTTGTTCTGGTGGCTCTCTCCACGAATGAAGAGGAGGTGGAGGGGTATATATAGCCTCCACACAAAATCTAACCGTTACACACAATTTACCAATCTCGGTGGGACCGAATCAACAAACTCGGTCAGACCGATTTAGTAAACAATGTGACCGTTAGGGTTTTTGGTGGGACCGATACGCAACTCGGTAGGACCGATATGGTTAGGGTTAGGGCATAACGTAATTTCGGTGAGACCGATTACACAAACTCGGTGAGACCGATTTTGGTAATAAGCTAACCAGAGAGTTGGTCAGGCAAACTCGGTGGGACCGATTACTCAAACTCGGTGGGACCGATTTGGGTAATAAGTTAACCAGAGAGTTTGCATTGTAATCTCGGTAGTACCGATTGCTCAAACTCGGTAAGACCGATTTTGATAATGGACATACACAGAGAGATTACAATCCCATCTCGGTGAGACCGAGATCCCTATCGGGGAGACTGATTTGCCTAGGGTTTGTGGCAGTGGCTATGACATCTGAACTCGGTGGCGCCGTTTAGAAAGAATCGGTGGGGCCGAGTTTGACTTTAGGTTTTGGTCATATGTGTGGATGTGGGAAAGTAGTTGCGGGTTTTTGGAGCATATCACTAAGCACTGTGGAGCAAGAAACTCATTAAGCAACACCTCATCCCTCCTTGATAGTATTGGCTTTTCCTATTGACTCAATGTGATCTTGGATCACTAAAATGTAAACTGTAGAGTCTTGAGCTTGAAGCTTGAGCCAATCCTTTGTCCTTAGCATCTTGAAGGGGTTCCACATCCTTTAGTCCATGCCACTCCATTGTTGAACTTGTCTAAAATATACTAGATAAAAGTGTTAGTCCAACAAGAGATATGTTGACATTAATTACCAAAACTACCCAGGGAGCACTTGTGCTTTCAAAAACGGTAAACATGGTACACGCAACTCACGCTGAGTTCGTAGCCCCCCAATTTAATCCCTGGGCAACATGCCCGATCACTTTTGATGACAGGGACTACCCGACCAGTATCCGGCATAGAGAATCGGCTGCCTGGGTGCTCGACCCAATAATTGACGGATACCGTCTTACTCACGTCCTAATGGACGGCGGTAGTAGTCTTAATTTGATATATCAAGACACCATCCGCAGGATGGGGATAGACCCATCCAGAATAAATAAAAATAACGCCACCTTCAATGGAGAAATTCCAGGCGTCGAGGCCCATTGCTGGGGCTCCCTCGTTTTAGAAGTAACATTCGGTGCTCCCGCCAATTTCAGATGCGAGAACTTACTCTTCAACATCGCTCCCTTCAGCAGCGACTATCATGCATTGCTTGGAAGACCGGCCTTCGCTTGCTTTAACGCAATACCAAACTACGCCTGCCTTAAACTCAAAATGCCCGGTCCACGCGGCATCATCACGGTTAGCAGAAATACAGAACAGTATGCGGCAGTTCCCACTGCCGGACTCTAGGCGGCCTCTCCCACCGGAATGCATGACCGGTCGTCAAGACCACGGACATAGTTAGACGAGTCCAATACACCATTCTTCACAATGGCTCGGATAAACCTGAGCCAGGGGCTGCACATGTGTCCCCACAAAAATACGAGGGGCTGCAAACATGTAACACAATCCCACAATTCGGCTTGCCTCGTTAACAGGCCGGATCTTGAACATTTCTCGAGCATAACTAACTGTTCGCGCATTTTCTTTTTCTCTCATTCTTACAGATACTACCAGTGCGACACCCTTCCAGGATACGGCACAATGGAGACACAGGCGTAGACATGCAGTAGGGCCCCGCCCACAGGTTTCTCTTTGGATTAAGCCCCTGCGTAAACCTTCTTTACTGTCTCTTGTTGCTCAATGTCCCATAGGTATTTTATACACCTGTAAGGTCCCATAGGTATTTTATACACCTGTAAGGGACACTGGCGTTTTAGGGTTTTTGCCACGACAGATCAGTGCGTGTACCTGGAATCACAGGGTCAAGGTCATTATTCATCCCAATATATGTTATATAGTTTGAATACCTTCGGGAGTGTTCGGCGTCACGAGTTTGGCTTTATATGCATCAGCTCGGAATCATGTCTTTGGTCAAATGTTGGGTTAGCCCGGCTCCTGGGTTTGCTGCCTTACGTTCCATTCTATCGGCTAAGGCGGCCAAAGGAGAACTACTGCGATTGTGCCCTAGTTATTCCGGATGAGCACCTCAGTAGAGAAAGCCGAAAACTGACTGACATGATATAGCGAGAGACTGATCAACCACTCGAGGACTCATCGGAATCTATAGGATTCCTCCGCATTAACAAAGGACCGGTCTACCGGTCAAGTATGCGCACCGTATTCGGATGCACGCGGAAGTAACAGGGGCTATATAGTAGCCCCACCTTTCAATTCCTACGGCTAAGCGAAAGTGTTATAGCTATATAGTCCGGTTGCCTGGTTCGACGTGTGATCACCTCCTTAATGGACCAAGACGTTGGATCAAGTGTGTTCACGCATCTTTTCTCGAACACCCCCGCATTATGTGCGTGGGGGCTGAAGCCAACGACTGCTAACTTTCACGATTATATGCATATGTAAACAGCCGCACAGGAGACACTATAATCCTTTCAGGCAAAAGTATACAAAAAAGCAGCCTCCATAATCAAACACATAGTTGTTTACAATTTCATCACTCAAATATGACATTCTTGGAGCACTGGGCCTCTATTCTACGAACACCTTCTATAACCTGCTCAAAATAGTGCTCGGCTGGGTCTTGGCTTCCTGCCGGACCCCGGGTTGCAATACGGGTGGCCTCCATATCCGCCCAATATGTTTTCACATGGGCAAAAGCCATCTGCGCACCCTCTATGCACGTCAATCTCTTAATGGCATCAATCTGTGCTCTGGCGCCAAATAATCGTTGCACGAAACCAAAGTAACTGTCCGGCTTCAGCACCTTTGGCCACAGATGGTCTATTACAGACCTCATTGCAAGGCCGGACAGCCTATGGAGCTCGGCTATGGCGGCCATTTTCTCACTCAAGGGCAAGGAGCGCGCTGGAGCATCAAATTGCGACCAGAACAGCCTCTCCATTTTGTTATCCTCATGATCCTTGAATAGCTTGGTCGCATCAGCCGCACTCTTCGCCAAGTCCGCATACTCATCTGCGGTGCTCCATAGCTTATCCAACGGAGCATACTTTGGATCTAAAAACTTCATCCGCAACACATAAGGACTTCCGGCCGTGATTTCTCCGGCTTGTCGAAGTTCCTCCCATGCGTCTCTAATCTGAGAGCGCATATCTTTAGCTGAATCCATCGCCTTCTTCAGCTCGGCCGCCTTTGTTTGATTCTCCTTTTCGAGAAGCTCATACCGGACGGCGGCGTCCCTCAGCTCCACAGCCATCGCGGCTATCTTCTCCTTGCTTCGGAGACGAGCGGCCTGTTCGGCCTTTAATTCTTCGGTTGCCTTTAGAGCAGCCGCATTGCTAATCCGAGCTTGTTCCTTGGCTAGAGCAAGCTCCGCCCTCAGGGCCTCAACGGCAGCAGCTCCGCCTGCAACTACATAATATCACATTAATATTTCAACCTTCCTGCAAAAATAGATGTGGATATAGGAAAGCATACTCTGCGACTCCTCGAATCACATGTTGACAAGCGTAACATTGGCCACCACAACGTCAATCTGCCGCCTCAATTCGGCGTGTTCAGCGGACTGGTCTATTGCTGAACCCTTAGCAACCTGCACATCAATGCAAGTGCGATCACTATTTGGGAGTTTGATCCTCCGGTTGCTGCCATGGGCTGGCATCCGCGGTCTCAGGGGCTACTATCTACACAGCGCGCATGTATCGCGTATGGCTCAACCAAAAATTGCAGCTTACCTCAAAACCTTTGAGCAGGCTCCTAAAAGCTTCGTTTAAACCACTTGTGGCGAAGGAAATTTTCTCCCACACCGTACCCATTAGGGTACGATGATCCTCCAAGAGACCAGCTGACTCCAGGAGGCCCGTCAGCGTGTTCGGCCAGATACCGGACCCTCCCGGGCCCTTTCCATTGTCCGCCACAAGAGCCGAATGCGCTGGGCTCGGGGCGGCTGAAGTGTTAGCTTCCGGCCCCATTGGATCCGGACTCTTCCGTGACGATACCTCAGGGTCGCCCGCCTCACGGGGCGGAGAGGCAGGTGGGGTTTCACTCACCATCATCTCCGGAAGAAGATCCCCCGAAGATGAACCCTGTTGAGATGAACTGTTGGCCGGACTACAAAAAACAGGTCCCGGTTATTACTCTCAGAGGAAAAAGCAATAAGATCCTGGCTTAATCAAACTTACAGCTCGGTGGAGGGCTGGCCCGTTTGCGGGCACTGTGTGGTGAGGACGCCCTTCGGGGCAGGGCCCTTTGGCGAAGTTCCTTTCCTTTGTTTAGGCGCCCCCGTCTCCAAATCTTCGGAGGCGGCCCTCTTCTTCCTGCGGGGGGAGGAAACCTCAGAGTCGCCTCCCCGATTCTCCTCCTCCATGGAGGCGCTGACTCCCCCGGTTCGGATGCGCAATGTGTGAGGCCCACTCTTGGCCTCCCTGCTCTCCCCTTTAGCTCTCTCTGGTGGCACCCGAATTAGTGTCCGTTCAAGGATCCTGGCCATTGCCGGGCCGGGCGAACCTTCGGGAAGAGGGGTCGGACACCTGATCCTCTCCGCCTTACTAAGCCAATCCTGGTTGTGAAAAGTGTTCAGATCAATGCTATGACAAATATAAGCAAGGTGTTCGGTTATAGGGTTACTTACTTGGGTATCGAGGCGATTGTAGCTCAGGCACGCATCCTCGATGGTGTCCGGACACTTTATTCGTGGTTCGAAGAACAACTTATAAATCCCTTCGGGTGTCACGCCGAGGAAGTGCTGAATGGTCCGCGGACCTTCTAGATTGAATTCCCACATCCGTAGAGGCCGGCATTTGCACGGCAAGATTCGTCGGACTAGCATTAATTTGATTATTTTAACGAGACTAATGTCCCTCTCGAGGAGCTCCCGAATGCAACTTTTTAGCATTGGTACATCGTTCGCAGGCCCCCAGTTTAGTCCCACGTTGGCCCACGATCCCAGTTGAGGTGGAGGGCCCGAATGGAAGGCAGGCGCGGCCGCCCACTTTGAGCCTTGGGGAGCTGTGACATAGAACCACCTCCGTTGCCATAAATCAGATACCTCCAGGAAGGAGCCTTCGGGCCACGGAGCATCAGCGCTCCTACTTATTATGGCACCTCCACACTTTGTGTGTCGCTCCTCAATTATCTTTGGCTTCAAATTGAAAGTCTTGAGCCATAAGCCAAAGTGGGGGCGATGTGAAGGAAGGCTTCACACACAATGATAAATGACGAGATTTGGAGGAGGGAATCCGGAGCTAGATCGTGGAAATCTAGCCCATAGTAGTGCACGAGCCCCCTCACGAAGGGATCAAGAGTAAGACCTAAGCCCCGGAGGAAGTGGGAGACAAATACGACGCTCTCGTTGGTCTGGAGAGTGGGGATAACATGTTCGGGAGCAGGAAGCCTGTGCTTGACATTAGCGGTCAAATAGCCAGCCTCTCTAAGCTTCGAAATATCCTCCTCTATGATAGAGGAAGCCATCCATCGGCCTTGATGGCCAAATCCGGACATGATCGAAGACCCGGGGTTCTTAAGCTCGGGCTTTAGGTGTTGGGACTCAGGGTGCGAGATGTGCGACGTGGAGATAGAGCGATAGGCCTTGGCTCCTTTATAAAGGGGGAAGAATATCAAGCGTCCCCGAACGTGGTCGTTTGGGACTTGCCTAAAAACACGGGGTCATGCCAATAGGCATGGTTGGATTACCCATACCCGTATTGATGAGAATCCCGCAATAAGGGGAACACGATCTCTTCTCTGATAGGACGTGCCAAAGAAACCGCCTCGTGGTGTGTGCGGTAGCGAGTTGTAAGAATGGTTGAATAAAAACCGGACCGTGGCGTGATGTCACTCTTCGAAGAATTTTCAGTAGATTGGATTCGTGGATGATTATTATTCTCTCTACGGTGATATATGGAGTGTTATCTTGCAGAGCCGGACACGGTCCTTGTGTTCGGAATTTATCTTGGAGTATTCGGAGATGGAACCCGCCTCGCAATGCCGAAGACAATCTACGCACCGGACTCATCGTCATTGAAGCCTGGTTCAGGGGCTACTGAGGGAGTCCTGGATAAGGGGGTATCCAGACAGCCGGACTATGTGTTTTGGCTGGACTGTTGGACTATGAAGATACAAGATAGAAGACTTCGTCCCATGTCCGGATGGGACTCTCCTTGGCATGGAAGGCAAGCTTGGCGATTCGAATGTAGATCTCCTCCTCTGTAAATCGACTCTATGTAACCCTAGCCCCCTCTGGTGTCTATATAAACCGGAGGGTTTAGTCCGTAGGACTAATCATCATCATTATCATCAACAATCATACCATAGGCTAGCTTCTATGGTTTAGCCTCTCTGATCTTGTGGTAGATCAACTCTTGTAATACTCATATCATCAAGATCAATCAAGCAGGAAGTAGGGTATTACCTCCATCGAGAGGGCCCGAACCTGGGTAAACATCGTGTCCCCAGTCTCCTGTTACCATTAGCCTTAGACGCACAGTTCGGGACCCTCTACCCGAGATCCACCGGTTTTGACACCGACACCCCGCTCCCATAAGGGATCCATATTAGAGGTGGGCGGTGCCGAAGTATGGCGTATAGGCGGAACAGGATACCTACCGGGCACTCCGAAGAAGGCATCCGAAGAGTGGCCCTTGGAGTGGTTCTACATCGAAGATGTTGTCCTCCCAGACCCAATCTGGCAAGGTCTTCCCAAATTTTCTTCCGCTCCTTTCAAGAAGCACGCCAGTTGGCGTCCACGAAGTTATGAAGAAGAAGATAGTGCGGAGGTTAAGAAGCTAGCGAACAAGATCAGGATACTTTCCCACTCCGGACTATCTATAGTCGAGGTAATGGGGATTTCAATAACGTGATGCGTTCAGCCGCTTCAATCCAGGGGGCTTCCCATGTGGCATCACAACAGGGAGGATAACGCCTCACGTTGTGGATGCAAGGGTCTGGCTAATTTTGTCGTGCTAGCCGCCATGTTGGCTGACCTTTTCAAAGGGGAAAAGGAAGATTTCGCTCGCCTGAAGTGCCAAGAAGGTTTCTCCATGTATTACCCCATTGACTAGGTAAGTCTTCGATTATAAGCCTTAATTGATCTTTATAGTCAAATTTAATCCGACTGCCTTTAACAGGAATGGAGAAAGGTCGTCGCGGGGATCTACAGCCCCGCTCCGTAGCCGGAAGACCATAACCGAGACCTTGATCCTGGATACGAAGAGGATTCGGACATATTTGTAGACTTTGAGGATGGAGTCTTTTATCAAACAAGCTACGACGGCACGGAAGTGGCCATTATAGCCGACTACCCCGGCCTTCTCCCTTCCTCCCATGTAAGTACCCAGGAGACATCTCCTCAAAAAGAGTTTTCCCACTGCGAATCACCCACCGCACTATATCATGCTCCAAAGGGGTGACGCCCGCACCAGTGTGCCACAGCAAAGGCGTCCTCTAGGAAGACGACGCTCGCACAAGGCGCATCTCTGAAAAGAAAGGCGAACACTGATACATCCAGGCCCTCTTTTGCGTCGAAGAGGTATAATCCTTTAGCATGCACTCAGCAGATAGATCGGGCGGTAACGTTCCCTACTGTGCCATATTGCGGGAGAAGTGTACGCCGGACTGCATCCGGAGACCTGGCTAGCCGTGCATAGACTAATCCAGTCCTAGACCCTGCCCCAAGGACTAGAGGGGGTGCGGGGGCGATGCCAGATTGTCATCTCCTAGAGGATTCGGATAATGTATCTGTCACAAACTCCGAAGTGGAGAGTGCGATGGGTCACTAGCGGCGGAGAGCGGCTATGCGTGACCCACATTTTACCGAAGAGGCTTTTAATGCTCTTAGCCCAGCAGATGCTTATATCCAAGCTACTCGTGATGGAGTTGCTGGAGCCACTCACCAGCTTTCAAAGGATATACGGTTAAGAAATTTTTGCGCACATTCAATAATCATATGCCAGTAGCCCCCGAGTCTTGAAGCAGATGGCCCAACTGATTTAAGAATCGTTATATGGTCAGGTACTCACGGAGAGGAATAACACGTTATCAAAAGAGATAGAAGAATGTTGAATGAAGCTCACGGCTGCCACCGCCAAATTGGAAAATTTGAAGAAATCCAAGAAGGCACATGATGGTAAGTACAGCAGCAGCTCGGAAATAAGGTTACGTGCCTACAACATAGTTGCTTAAATATGATTTTGTCTCGTTGCTAGGCTCGATAAATCAGCTGGAAGAGAAGCTAAGGGGAGCTCAAGCGGACAAACAACATGTTGAAGGGCAAGAAGCCGATGGTTGCTACGTCTTGAGCTTGCGTTGGTTTTCCTTGAAGAGGAAAGGGTGATGGAGCACAGTAGCTTAAGTATTTCCCTCAGTTTTTGAGAACCAAGGTATCAGTCCAGTAGGAGGCTCCTCACAAGTCCCACGAACCTACACAAACAAACAAAGAACTCGCAACCAACGCGATAAAGGGGTTGTCAATCCCTTCACAGCCACTTGCGAAAGTGAGATCTGATAGAGATAATATGATAAGATAAATATATTTTTGGTATTTTATAATATAGATGCAAAAAGTAAAGATGCAAGTAAAAGTAGATTGAAAGCTTATATGATAAAATATAGACCCGAGGGCCATAGGTTTCACTAGTGGCTTCTCTCAAGATAGCATAAGTATTACGATGGGTGAACAAATTACTGTCGAGCAATTGGTAGAAAAGCGAATAATTATGAGATTATCTAGGCATGATCATGTATATAGGCATCACGTACGTGACAAGTAGACCGACTCCTGCCTGCATCTACTACTATTACTCCACACATCGACCACTATCCAGCATGCATCTAGAGTATTAAGTTCATAAGAACAGAGTAACGCATTAAGAAAGATGACATGATGTAGAGGGATAAACTCAAGCAATATGATATAAACCCCATCTTTTTATCCTCGATGGCAACAATACAATACGTGCCTTGCAACCCTTTCTGTCACTGGGTAAGGACACCGCAAGATTGAACATAAAGCTAAGCACTTCTCCCATGGCAAAAAAGATCAATCTAGTAGGCCAAACCAAACCGATAATTCGAAGAGACTTGCAAAGATAACTCAATCATACATAAAAGAATTCAGAGAAGATTCAAATATTTCTCATAGATAAACTTAATCATAAACCCACAATTCATTGGATCTTGACAAACACACCGCAAAAAGAGTTTACATCGAATAGATCTCCACAAGAGAGGGGGAGAACATTGTATTGAGATCCAAAAAGAGAGAAGAAGCCATCTAGCTAATAACTATGGCCCGAAGGTCTGTGGTAAACTACTCACAACTCATCAAAAGAGCTATGGTGTTGATGTAGAAGCCCTCTGTGGTGGATTCCCCCTCCGGCAGAATGCCAGCGACGGCTCCAAGACGGGATCTCGCGGATACAGAAGGTTACGGCGGTGGAAATTGTGTTTCGGTGGATCCCTGGATGTTTTCGGGGTACGTATGTATATATAGGAGGAAGAAGTACGTCGGTGGCCGCTCGAGGGGCCCAGGAGACAGGGCGCGCGCCCAGGAGGGGTGGCGTGCCCTCCTATCTCCTGGCCACCTCGATTGCTTATTGACTTGCACCCCAAGTCCTCTGGATCACGTTCGTTCCAAAAATCACGGTCCCGAAGGTTTCATTCTGTTTGGACTCCGTTTGATATTCCTTTTCTTCGAAATACTGAAATATGCAAAAAAACAGCAATACGGGTTGGGCCTCCGGTTAGTAGGTTAGTCCAAAAATGATATAAATGTGTAAAATAAATCCCATAAACATCCAAAACAAGTAATATAATAGCATGGAACAATCAAAAATTATAGATACGTTGGAGACGTATCAAGCATCCCCAAGCTTAATTCCTGCTCGTCCTCGAGTAGGTAAATGATAAAAATAGAATTTTTGATGTGGAATGCTACCTAGCATAATTCTCAATGTATTTCTCTTTATTGTGGCATGAATGTTCAGATCCAGATGATTCAAAATAAAAGTTCATATTGACAAAAGAAATAGTAATACTTCAAGCATACTAATAAAAATAATCATGTCTTCTCAAAATAACATGGCTAAAGAAAGTTCATCCCTACAAAATCATATAGTTTGGCTATGCTTCATTTTCGTGACACAAAAATGTTCCCAAATTCTGCACCCCCAATGACAAGCCAAGCAATTGTTTCGTACTTAAATAATCTCAAACTTTTTCAACTTTCACGCAATACATGAGCGTGAGCCATGGATATAGCACTATGGGTGGAATAGAATAATGACGGGGATTGTGTCGAGCAGACAAAAAAGGAGAAAGTCTCACATTGACGAGGATAATCAACGGGCTATGGAGATGCCCATCAATTGATGTCAACATGAGGAGTAGGGATTGCCATGCAACGGATGCACTAGAACTATAAATGAATGAAAGCTCAACAAAAGAAAACTAGTGGGTGTGCATCCAACTTGCTTGCTCACGAAGACCTAGGGCATTTGAGGAAGCCCATCGTAGGAATATACAAGCCAAGTTCTATAATGAAAAATTTCCACTAGTATATGAAAGTGACAACATATGAGACTCTCTATATGAAAAACATGGTGCTACTTTGAAGCACAATATATGAGACTCGCTATATGAAGAACATGGTGCTACTTTGAAGCACAAGTGTGGAAAAGGAGATAGTAACATTGCCCCTTTATTTTTTTTATTTTTTTTATTTTTTATTTTTTTCCCTTTTTCCTTTTTTTTCTTGTTTTCTTTTTTTCTTTGGCCTTTATTTTTTTGTCCTTTCTTTTTTTTTATTTGGGACAATGCTCTAATAATGATGATCATCACACTTTTATTGATTACAACACATGAATTACAACTCGAAACTAGAACAAGATATGACTCTATATGAATGCCTCCGGCGGTGTACCGGGATGGTGCAATGAATCAAGAGTGACATGTATGAAAAATTATGCATGGTGGCTTTGCCACAAATACGATGTCAACTACATGATCATGCAATGGCAATATGACAAAAGTAACGTATGTCAAGATGATAAACGGAACGGTGGAAAGTTGCATGGCAATATATCTCGGAATGGCTATGGAAATGCCATAATAGGTAGGTATGGTGGCTGTTTTGAGGAAGATATAAGGAGGTTTATGTGTGATAGAGTGTATCGTATCACGGAGTTTGGATGCACCGACGAAGTTTGCACCAACTCTCAAGGTGAGAAAGGGCAATGCACGGTACCAAACAGGCTAGTAATGGTGGAAAGGTAAAAGTGTGTATAATCCATGGACTCAACATTAGTCAAAAGAACTCATATACTAATTGCAAAAATTTAGAAGTCATCAAAAACCAAGCACTGTGCGCATGCTCCTAGAGGGATAGATTGGTAGGAAAAGACCATCGCTCGTTCCCGACCGCCACTCATAAGGATGCACAAGCCAGGTACACTTCATGTTTCAAATTTGTTACACAACTTTAACCATACGTGCATGCTACGGGACTTGCTAACTTCAACACAAGCATTCTTTAAATTCATAATCACCCAACTAGCATGACTTTAATATCACTACCTCCATATCTCAAAACAATTATCTAGTATCAAATTGATCGTAGCATCCAATTCACTTCCTATGATAGTTTTTATTATACCCAACTTGGATGCTCATCATTCTAGGACCAATTTTATAACCATAGAAAATACCATGCTGTTCTAGAAGACTCTCAAAATAATATAAGTGAAGCATGAGAGATCAAAAATTTCTTCAAAATTAATCCACCGCCGTGCTCTAAAAGATATAAGTGAAGCATTAGAGCAAAAACTATCTAGCTCAAAAGATATAAGTGAAGCACATAGAGTATTCTAATAAATTTCAATCAAGTAGGCTTCTCCCAAAAGGTGTGTACATCAAGGATGATTGTGGTAAACTAAAAGGCAAAGACTAATATAATACACGATGCTCCAAGCAAAACACATATCATGTGGCGAATAAAAATATAGCTCCAAGTAAAGTTACCAACGAACGAAGACGAAAGAGGGGATGCCTTCCCGGGGCATCCCCAAGCTTAGGCTTTTGGCTATTCTTTAATATCTTGGGGTGCCATGGGAATCCCCAAGCTTAGACTTTTGCCACTCCTTATTCCATAGTCCATCAAATCTTTACCCAAAACTTGAAAACTTCACAACACAAAACTCAACAGGAAATCTCATAAGCTCTGTTAGTGAAAGAAAACAAAACCACCACATAAGGTACTATAATGAACTCATTCTTTGTTTATATTGGTGTTAAACCTATTGTATTCCAAGTTCTCTATGGTTCCACTTAATACTAGCCATAGATGCATCAAAATAAGCAAACGACACACGAAAGGCAGAATCTGTCAAAAACAGAATAGTCTGTAGTAATCTGTAATTAATGCAAACTTCTGGAACTTTAAAAATCCTACCAAAATAGGACATCCTGGAAAATTTGTTTATTTATCAGCAGCAAAAATAATCAATGCAAAAGCTCGTTTCTGTGATTTATTTAATTTTTTCTCGTGAGCGCAAAGTTTCTGTTTTCAGCAGAATCAAATCAACTATCATCATAGGTTATCCTATAGGTTCTACTTGGCACAAACACTAATTAAAACATGAAAACACATCTAAACAGAAGGTAGATGCAAAATTTATTACTAAACAGGAACAAAATCAAAAGCACAAAGAAAATTGGGTTGCCTCCCAACTAGCGCTATCGTTTAACGCCCCTACCTAGGCATAAAAGCGAAGATAGATCTAAGTAGTGTCATCTTTGGCACTTGATTCATAGGTAGCTCGCATGATAGACTCATCAGGTAATTTGACTTTCTTTCTTGGAAAGTGTTCCATGCCTTTCGTTAATAGTAATTGGAATCTAATATTCCCTTCCTTCATATCAATAATCGCACCAATCGTTCTAAGGAAAGGTCTACCAAGAATAATAGGGAAAGAAAGATTGCAATCTATATCAAGAACGATAAAATCTACGGGCACCAAATTTCTATTTGCAACAATGAGAACATCATTGATCCTTCCCTTTGGCTTTTTAATGGTGGAATCCGCAAGGTGCGAATTTAAAGAGCAATCATCAAGATCATGGAAACCTAGAATATCACATAAAGTTTTCGGAATCGTGGAAACACTAGCACCCAAATCACACAAAGCAAAACACTCATGATCTTTAATTTTAATCCTTATAGTAGGTTCCCACTCATCATTAAGTTTTCTAGGTATAGAAACTTCCAAATTAAGTTTTTCATCAAAAGATTGCATCAAGGAATCAACAATATGTTTGTTAAAAGCTTTATTTTGACTATAAGCATGAGGAGAATTAACAACGGATTGCAACAAGGAAATACAACTTTCTAAAGAACAATTATCATAATCAAATTCCTTGAAATCCGAGATAGTGGGTTCAATCTTTACCTAATGTTAAAGGAAGGATTGTTTCTCCACTTTTTTTGGTTTTTAATGGGACCCAGAAGTTTTTTTGCCCGTGTGGGACTGAATTCGTTCGTCGCAAACCCTCTGGACGACTCTGCTTTTTGTCCGGTGGAAAATCAGAAAAAAAAGGACCCAATTGGGAATTGAACCCACAACCAGGGGCTGCTACACCTGCGTTCCTAGCCAGTACGACAGGCTAACTTTGGTGCAAGGTTTGCAGCACAACGCCTTAGATATAGAAAAAAAGGGCAGTGGCAAAACATAAAAACAGCTAGCAAAAGGTTGCGGGTGAGTGGGACCAATCACATATTTCCCTTGAGTTAACAAGGTCCCTAGCGACTATAGTTCTTCGATTTTTTCTCTAAAAATTATAGGAAAATAATTAAACTTATTTGAGTTTTCAAACATTTTTTAAAAAGGAGTGAACAAATTTTGGAATACTGAACTATTTTCGTATGCCTGGACAAAAATTTAAAAACATGATTCTTTTTTTAGAAATAAACACATTTTAAAAAATGCAAACATTTTTAAGATTCTGAACATTTGTTGTAAAAAGGAAAAGAAACTGTGACTAAATTGGGCTAGCTCGTACTTCTGTCTCTTACCTCCATCCATTATTATGAAGCCATGTGCAATGAGTACGTCTGTTATTTTTTGGTTGTTCAAGAAAAATGGTTGATTTAGTCCCTCCAGCAGATCGTTATAGAGCACCAATCAATGTATGCGATGGGTTTTCTTTCCTCCAATTTATGCATTGTATGCGGGTCCATTAGTACTACGTGGCAGCCAAAATATAATATTCACGTGGAAATTGCTTCTTCAAGCTGTCATTGGCCACAGTTAGATGCATTTAATCTCGGCGCGAGGTTGTCTCTTGGTCGTACAGTTTTGGCCCTCGAGCCCTTTAAATCTAGATGAGAGGGGTTATTTACTTATCAAAATAAATAATCGCTTCTCATTTTTCTACATTAAATTTCATCAGTTTATATACGTTTGCAACTTGTATGGAAAATCATTAAACCACTCCATTAATCGATAGAGGGTGAGGAGTGGGTCCTGATTATCCGTGGAGAAACTAACACACAATTGTTTCGTTACGGATGAGCAGGAAGGATTTAACTCGCATTTCTCAGAAAGACGAAATTAACTCCCAATACTCTAGATACTTTGTACGCGAGATTGTGGGTGAACATGAGATAGACGGTATATTATGAGACTATGTGAGTATGATATAACTTCATATATAATTGCAATCCGACCGTGTTTAACTTTGCCGTGTTGTAGGTTCATCGACCTCACATTCACAACCTATACTTAGGGTTAACAGTACATATTATTATAAGTTCAAATATAATGGGGAGTGCCCGTAGGGAAATTGAGTGTGTCAGTTCAAACTACTTAATAAGTTGATATGCTGTGCTTGCACATCCAATGTTTCGTAAATTTAAATACATATCAATTTTCTCCCCCGTTGCAACGCACGGGCATATGTGCTAGTACTATTTAAAGTCATGACCTCTCCAATCCCACTTTTACCAAATTTAGCATCAAGATCTAAAAACTCCGAATTATTGGGACGCCTTATAAATAAAGTTGACTCATCTCCAGTCCCATTATTATCTAGATTCATATTGCAAAACAAACATCTAAAGGGGACACATCAATAACTTTAAGATCTTCATCATTATTTTCATCTAACTTTTCTGGTTTGGCAGCCATCTTATTGACTAAGGTGGTTTGCTTATCAGAAAATTGGGCTATAGCCTTCTCAAGCTGGGTAATTTGAGAGTTCACACCATAAAATTCTTTATTCATATCACCAAGCTCCTTATTCATAAAACCAAAAAACCTTTTTGTTCTTTAAGCTCTTTTTTGAAGAAATTATTATGCTCAAATTGCAAAGTCATAAAGCTTCTAATATTCAATTCAATCTCTTCCAACCTTCTAAGAAGGAGGTCGGTACCCTTAGGCAAAGCCATAAGGACAAACAGGCACACAAGTAAACAAAAGAAGGCAAGCGGAAAAGAGAGGAGATTGGGAAAGAGAGGGCGAATAAAATGGCAAGGGTGAAGTGGGGGAGAGGAAAATGAGAGGCAAATGGAAAATAATGTAAATGCGAGGGAGATGAGTTTGTGATGGGTACTTGGTATGTCTTGACTTGAGCAAAGACCTCCCCGGCAACGGCACCAGAAATCCTTCTTGCTACATCTTGAGCTTGTGTTGGTTTTTCTTGAAGAGGAAACGGTGATGCAGCACAGTAGCGTAAGTATTTCCCTCAGTTTTTTAGAACCAAGGTATCAATCCAGTAGGGGGATCCTCACAAGTCCCACGAACCTACACAAACAAACAAAGAACTCACAACCAATGCGATAAAGGGGTTGTCAATCCCTTCACGGCCACTTGCGAAAGTGAGATCTGATAGAGATAATATGATAAGATAAATATATTTTTGGTATTTTATAGTATAGATGCAAAAAGTAAAGATGCAAATAAAAGTAGATTGAAAGCTTATATGATAAAAGATAGACCCGGGGGCCATAGGTTTCACTAGTGGCTTCTCTCAAGATAGCATAAGTATTACGGTGGGTGAACACATTATTGTCGAGCAATTGATAGAAAAGCGAATAATTATGAGATTATCTAGGCATGATCATGTATATAGGCATCACGTCTGTGACAAGTAGACCGACTCCTGCCTGCATCTACTACTATTACTCCACACATCGACCGCTATCCAGCATGCATCTAGAGTATTAAGTTCATAAGAACAGAGTAACGCATTAAGAAAGATGACATGATGTAGAGGGATAAACTCAAGCAATATGATATAAACCCCATCTTTTTATCCTCGATGGCAACAATACAATACGTGCCTTGCAACCCTTTCTGTCACTGGGTAAGGACACCGCAAGATTGAACCCAAAGCTAAGCACTTCTCCCATGGCAAGAAAGATCAATCTAGTAGGCCAAACCAAACCGATAATTCGAAGAGACTTGCAAAGATAACTCAATCATACATAAAAGAATTCAGAGAAGATTCAAATATTTCTCATAGATAAACTTAATCATAAACCCACAATTCATCGGATCTCGACAAACACACTGCAAAAAGAGTTTACATCGAATAGATCTCCACAAGAGAGGGGGATAACATTGTATTGAGATCCAAAAAGAGAGAATAAGCCATCTAGCTAATAACTATGGACCCGAAGGTCTATGGTAAACTACTCACAACTCATCGGAAGGGCTATGGTGTTGATGTAGAAGCCCTCCGTGGTGGATTCCCCCTCCAGCAGAATGCCGGCGACGGCTCCAAGATGGGATCTCGCGGATACAGAAGGTTACGGCGGTGGAAATTGTGTTTCGGTGGCTCCCTAGATGTTTTTGGGGTACGTAAGTATATATAGGAGGAACAAGTACGTCGGTGGCCGCTCGAGGGGCCCAGGAGACAGGGGCGCGCCCTCCTATCTCCTGGCCGCCTCGATTGCTTCTTGACTTGCACTCCAAGTCCTCTGGATCACGTTCGTTCCAAAATTCATGCTCCCGGAGGTTTCATTCTGTTTGGACTCCGGTTGATATTCCTTTTCTTCGGAATACTGAAATAGGCAAAACAACAGCAATACGGGCTGGGCCTCCAGTTAGTAGGTTAGTCCCAAAAATGATATAAATGTGTAAAATAAAGCCCATAAACATCCAAAACAGGTAATATAATAGTATGGAACAATCAAAAATTATAGATACGTTGGAGACATATCACTGGTCAACGTGTATTGACACGGACCATTACTGAGAAAAATAGACTAGAAGATGCAAATATCAAGCAAGCCAAAGAACTGAATGATTTAAGAGCCCAGTTGTCGGATGCTTTGAAGGAGAACAAGAAGCTGAAAGGCGGCATATTCTGTATGCTTTTTAACCTATCTGTCACAAGGTCTCCTGTTTGAAATTTTTTACAAGTTTGCTTCTGTAGGTGTGCTGACCGAACGTCCCAAAGGAGAAGTGTTCGAATTCCAAAGCGACCTGCTACAAGAGCTATCCAAAGTGCGCGAGCGAGCTCGGAAAGCATTGAGGAACATTAGGAAGCCTTTATGGTCATCTGACTCCCCTCCAGGAAGTATGGATGAGCTTGCGAATTTATTCAAGGGAGCTCGTCGCCGTTTGGAGCTATGGAAGGTGTCAGCATGTCGGGAAGGCACCCGAGAATCCTGGGCCATGGTGAAAACGCGGTATACAAAGCTTAATCTGAATCATATGGCCCGGGTCAGACCTCAGGGACCAGATGGACAGGAAATTCCTGTTAGCTTAGTGGACGACCAAGTGGACGTAGCCGCTAAGTTTTCTCAACAGGATTGTAAACTAGACAACCTACTAGAGGGTCTAGAGGAAGAAGAAGTTTTTGAGTCCAAGTAGTAATGTACATTATCAACAAACTTTTCTCCAGCCAAATTGTAAAATGATTGTCTTGGCAGACTTTCCACTTCGACCTCCAGAACCCGAAGTTTGGAGTGTTTCTGGATATTTATACCATTGGTAAATACCAAGGTATGTTCGAAAACTAGGCAGTCTGGTCATAGTTGCTTGAACAGACAAGTTGTATTCAGGGAGTTACGTTATATTACATTTGATCGTAAGAAACATCTTCCAGAGAGAATAGTTCCGTTAAGGGCTCCTTTCCCAGGGCCAGCATGCGTTTTTGCGCATACATAAACTGTGATGCGAGAAATCACAATACACTTTATAATTTGGGGGCGTATATTGCAACGTGTGCAGTTCATCTCTTGTCCGCCGACTGATTATTCCCTTAAGAACGCTAGCTTTCGGCTTCACCCATCAGAGGTACACATCTGGATAACCTGGTTGTAACAATCACAGAGGTGCTCCCTTTATGCCCTAGCCGAACAAGCAGGAATGTAGGGCATAAGCTCAGGAGCCAGGCAACCCAGCTTGGCAAAACCTTAAGTCATAAAGGTGCATATAATGGCGAAGACAGAACACATATGAGTAGACAACACATATATACGGTGAGCTTGACGCTCCAAAATAATAATAAGGTTCTGTAAAAAGAAGCCCCCAGGTGATATGGGGTATGTACATTTAATGATGTATACCCCTCGAGTGTGCGGTTGATCCGAACACTGGTATAAGTTGTACAAAAACCGAAAAAGGAGAAGAAAAAATGGTGGTGAGAGGGAGAAAAGACGAAAAGAAATTGCAAGTGTGGACTTAGGGGTAGAATCTTCGGAGTCGAGCGGCGTTCCATGGGTTTGACTCCAAACGATTATCCAAAGCATTGCGAAGGAGATTGTCAGTGTCAAAACCGGCGGATCTCAGGTAGGGGGTCCCGAACTGTGCGTCTAAGGCTAATGGTAATAGGAGGCGGGGGACACAATGTTTACCCAGGTTTGGGCCCTCTCGATGGAGGTAATACCCTACTTCCTGCTTGATTGATCTTGATGATATGAGTATTACAAGAGATGATCTACCACGAGATCGTAGAGGCTAAACCCTAGGAGCTAGCCTATGATTGCGATTGTTATTCTACGGACTAGACCCTTCAGTTTATATAGACACCGAAGGGGGCTAGTGTTACACAAAGTCGGTTACAGAGAAAGGAATCTTCATATCCGAATCGTCAAGCTTGCCTTCCCCGCAAAGGAGAGTCCCATTCGGACATGGGAAGAAGTCTTCAATCTTGCATCTTCATAATCCAACAGTCCGGCCAAAGTATACAGTCAAGCTGCCCGAGGACCCCTTAATCCTGAACTCCCTCAGTAGCCCCTAAACCAGGCTTCAATGACGATGAGTCCGGCGGCAGATTGTCTTCGGCATTGCACGGCGGGTTCCTTCTCCGAATACTCCAAAGTAGACCTTGAACAAAAGAATAGTGTCCGGCTCTTCAAAAATTCCATATACCACCATGGAGAGCACAATGTTTTCACGAGTCCAATCCGCTGACAACTGTTACAACACGACATTACGTCCTCGTCCTACCATTAATTCGAATTGTTTTTCCGGCATGCTGCTCAATACTTTGCGAGGCAGTTTTATTGGCACGTCTTGTCGAAGCAGAGATCGTGTCCCCTTATCACGGGATTCTCATCAACACGGACGTGGGTAACCCAACCGTCCTGTTGGTATGATTCCTTGGGAATAGCCATGTTTTAAGGCCACGTTTGATATTCATCATCATAAGGAGGCCAAGACCCGCCTTTCCCTACTACACTACTCCCTTCTCCTCTTGCCTCGAGCTCCGCCACCCAAGGCTTAACCAGTTGCTTCGAACCCCAGGCCATGTCCGGATCCAGCTTTCAGGGCCGGTGGACGGCTTCCTCTGTCACCGAGGAGGACATCATGAAGCTCAGGGAGGCGAGGTACTTGACCGTGGAAATCCTTCACGGGCTTCCTGCACCAGGGCAAGTTATCCCTACTCCTAGGCCTAATGAGAGGGTCGTATTTATCCCCCACTTCCTTCGGGGGCTAGGTTTCTCCCTCAATCCCTTCGTTCGAGGGCTCATGTTTTACTACATACTAGATTTCCATGATCTAGCTACGGACTCCCTCCTTCACATCTCATCATTTATCATCGTATGTGAGGCTTTCCTCCGTATCCCTCCACACTTTGGCCTATGGCTCAAGACCTTCGATGTAAGGGCGAGGATAATAGACGGGAGACACGCAGAGTGCGGAGGTGCTCTGATAAGCAAATCATTCGACGTCGTCTGGCCAAAGGGTTCCTTCACTGCAACTTCTGGCCTATGGCAACGGGAGTGGTTTTATATCACGGAGCCTCGCGGTACTAAGTGGGTGGCTTCACCCGCCTTCCGATCCAGCCCTCCGCCAGAGGTTGCATCGTGGGTTAGCAAGGGGCTGGACTGGGGATCACTAGATGAAGTTCAAATACTCCAAGGCCGCATTCGAGACCTTATTAAGAAGGACATCGACCTTGTCAAGGTAATTCAAGTTATGATAGTCCATCGGGTCCTGCCTTGCCAACGCCGACCTCTCCGTATGTGGGAGTTCAATTCGGAAGGACCATGAACTATTCAGCGCTTCTTCGGCACAATGCTCGAAGGGATGTATGAATCAGTCTTCGGGTCACGAAAAAGGTGTCCGGACACCACAGAAGACGCAGGCCTCGACTGCAACCATCCGGATTCCCCGGTAAGTATTCAATTTCCGAACACGTTTTTAGTTTAAGTTTCTCATAACAAAACTGAGGAAACCATACTCCGCCAGGGCTGGGTAAGGAAGGCGGATAGGATCAGGTGTTCGGCCCCTCTTCCCGAAAACCCAGCAGACCCAGTGTTAACCAGGATGCTGGCTCCGGCACCCTATCAAGTGCCGTTGAGGGAAGAAAAGGAGAGGAGTGGAGAGGCCCAAAGCGGCCATCATACCGGAGGTGCGTCACGCACCATATCTGGGGAAATCGGAACCCCCATGTCAGAGGGTGAACGGGGAGGAGAATCTAACATCCCTTCCCCCTACGAGAAGAAAAGAGCCACTCCCGAAGACCTGAAGGCAGAGGCTTCCAAGCGAGGGAAGAAATCCCTATCAGGGGGCCCGAATTCTGGAGGCGATATTGCCGCACAGTGCCCACGAGGGGGCCAGCCTTTGGCTGAATCATAAGTGAACAAAGGTTTTTAATAAGCATACCCCATTCCTTTCCCATTTGTGAGGGTAATATTTTGAAACGTGTGCTTTGCAGTTCAGCCTATAGCGTCCCTCAACAATCTTTGTCCTCGGGGGATCTTCTTCCGGAGATGATGGAGAGCGAAACGCTGCCTCATACTTCCCCGCCTCATAGGGCGGGCGGCCCCGAGGTGTCGTGCCCAAGAATTTCTCCCAAGCCACGAGGGAGCGCCAGGCCAGAAGATGACTCTTCAGCTGCCCAAGGTCCGAGGTGTTCGGCTCCTAGAGAGACCAACAACAAAAGCCTCGGACCATTCGATATACAACCGAACACATGGACGGATCTTCTACGGCAAGCGCCTATCTCAGAGGAACATCATACCTTAATGGGTACGGTGATTGAGAGGATTTGGTCTGCAAAAAGTGGATTGAATGAAGCTTTTACGAGCCTGCTAAGAGGCTTTGAGGTATGTAATGTAGCCTCTTGTTTTGTACTGTGGACGCAATGTGCACTTTGTATAGATAGTAGCCCTTGAGACTCTGGTTACCCACCAATTAGTGACGATCAGAGGATCAAAAGAAAAACATGCTCAGGTAGTAATTGTGCTAATTTGTATACAGGCGGCTGCAGCCCCGGCCAATGCCCGGGCTGCCCAATTTACCGAACTGAAGCGGCAACTTGATGTGGCGGATGATGACATCACGCTCATGAACAAGCGGCTTGATGAGGCACAAGGTATGTATTTTGGGCGGTCAGTGAGTATAAATTAGAGCATGACGATGGATTTACAGTATGCTTGACTGCAGATGGTGCTGCCACCATGGAGACCCTTCGGGCTGAGCTTGACCGGGCCAAGGAGCAAGCCAAGATAAGCAATGCGGCTGCCGAGAAGGCAGTTTGTGAATTAAAAGCCAAACAGACTGCTCATCGCCTGAGTGAGGAGAAAATATCCAACATGGCGCTTGAGCTAAGGAACGCCGCTAACAAATATGCGCTTCTCGAGAAAGAGACCAAAGAAAAAGCGGCTGACCTTGAGAAGGCCTTACAAGCGGAAAAGGAAACCCGGTCAGAGGCCAGGGTGGCACAGGAGGAGATCCGGCAAGCTGGGGAGATCACGGCTGGAAAGCCTTTTTTATTGCGAACTAAGTTCGTGATCCGAAGTATTCCCCGCTTGATCAAATGTGGAGTTCTCTGGATGCATATTTGGACTTGTCAAAGAGTGCTTCTGATGCGATGCAGTTTTTCCAGGCCCAAGAAGGCCATGAAGCAGAAAGGCTTTTCTAGTCGCAGTTTAGCATGCCAAGGCATCTGCTGCTATTGAATGAGCAGATGGCCGAATGGGCCAAGCTCCACAGGATATCCGGACTTGCCATCAAGGCTATCGTGGACTGGCTGTGGCCTGGGGGACCAACTGCGAATAGTTATTTTGGTTTAGTGCAACAACTTGTTTAGGTAGTGTCGCATATCGACGCTGTCAAGCAGTCAACATGCATAGAAGGTGCACGGATGGCCCTTGCCCGTGTGAAGACATATTGGGCGAAGATGGAGGCCACCGATATTGCAACAGGGGGTCCGCTCGGGGGTCAGGACACACCAGATCAATATTTTAAAGAAGTATTAGAAGGTGCCCGCTTGATAGAGGGTCAGTGCTCGAAGAATATTATGTTCAAGTAACATATATCCAAATTGTAAAAACAATGTTTATGATAATGAAGGCTATGTTTATACTTTTGCCCGCAAAGTATTTTAGTGCCTCATGTGCGGCTGTTTATGTATATACGTATATAACCTGAAAGTTTGCAGTCGTCGGCTTCAGCCCCCTCGCGTATAACGCGGGGGTGTTCGGAAAAGCACTTGATCACACTTGACCCAATGTCTTGGTCCGTTTAAGGAGGTGTTAGTGCGTCTAACTAGGCAATCGGACTATAGAGCTTTAACACTTTCACTTAGCCATAGGAGTTTGACGGTGGGGCTACTATATAGCCCCTGGTATGTCCGCGTTTATCCGAATACGGTGTGTTTACATACATGACCAGGAAACCGGTCCTTCGTTAATGCGGAGGAATCGCGAAAATTACGCTGAGTCATCGAGTGGTTGACCAGCTCTCGCCTTATCTTGACAGTCAGTTTTCGGATTTCTCTACCGAGGTGCTCATCTGGATGAACCAGGGCACAATCGCAGTAGTTCTCCCTTGGCCGCCTTAGCCGATAGAATGGAACGTAAGGTAGCAAACACAGGAGCCGGGCAAACCCAACTATTGACCCAAGACATGATTCAGAGTTGATGCATATAAGGCCAAAACTCGCAACACCGAACACTCCCGAATGTATTTGGACTTTTCAATGTATACCGGGCTGTGTGCAGCCCCCGGTAATGAACCCTGAATTCAAGGCACATGCTACGAACCGGCATGAGGAGAGAGCGCTTGTGGTGAGAATATAGTTCTCAAAGCACAGTGCTTGGCTGCTTCTATAACATCCATTTTAGTATGGTGAATCGTAAGTTCGCAAGTACTGCTGATATCTTTCCAGGGCGTTTTATATTCCAGGAGGGTATGAAACAACAGGAGATAATAATAAGAAAAGAAGGTTTACACAGGGTCTTAATCTAAACAGAAACCTTGAAACGGGGCCCTGCTGCGCGTCTGCGCCTTTGTCTCTATTGTGCGGTGTCCTTGAAGGGTATATCATGATGGTCTATCTGTAAAATAGAAAGAACCAGGTGAAAACAATCTGGTACGACCATGGGTATAGTTTGTTGGTTTTGATGAACCATGAACTGTAGCTTCTTGAGTCCGAATAGGGTCGAGCCGAACTATGGACTTCTTGCATGCAGGGTGCCCTCAGTGCTACCCAAGGAATTTTGAGTGTATATTCATGTATACAGGAGAATATGTATAGTCTTCTTATGGGGCGATCTATGGGGGCAGGGCTGCTAAACAAGCGCAAGTTTATCTGAGCCTTTACACGTAGGTGTACACCGAACACGTTTGGTTGTGTCCGCGGTCTTGAGGACCGATGAGTTGTTTGGTTTAAAAAGGCCTATTCGAGCTCGGCTACCAAAACCACCGTGTATTCTTCCGTATGAAGAGAGTGCTCTGTACTTCCGCTCACCGTGATAACGCCACACAGCCCAGGCATCTTGAGCTTAAGATAAGCATAGTGCAGGACTGCATTGAAACGGGTGAAGGTCGTTCGTCCGAGTAGTGCGTGATAACCACTTCGAAATGGAGCAATGTCGAAGATCAGCTCCTCGCTTCGAAAGTTGTCGCGGGAGCCGAAGACGACGTCCAGTGTTAGGGTGCCCGTGCAGCGGGCCTCTACGCCTGGTATTACTCCTTTAAAGGTAGTGCTGCTTTGCTTGATTCTTGACGGGTCTATCCCCATCTTACGGACAGTGTCCTGATATATCAGATTGAGGCTACTGCCGCCGTCCATGAGGACTCGATGAGGTGGTATCCATCGATTATTGGGTCGAGCACTAAGGCAGCCGAGCCCCCGTGACGGATACTAGTCGGATGATCCCTGCGATCGAAAGTGATCAGATAGGCTGACCATGGGTTGAATTTGGGGGCGACAGGCTCTATAGCATATACATCTCGGAGTGCGCGTTTGTGCTCCCTCTTTGGGATATGAGTGACATAAATCATGTTCACTGTTTTGACCTCCGGTGGAAATTTCTTTTGTCCCCCCATATTCGGCTGGCGAGATTCGTCCTTGTCTTCGCTTTGCGATCCCTTACCCTTGTGTTCGGCATTAAGCTTGCCGGCCTGATTGAAGACCCAACACTCTCTGTTGGTATGATTAGCTGGTTTGTCGGGGGTGCCATGAATTTGGCAGGACCTTTCGAGAATTTTATCTAGGCTAGACGGACCATCCCTGCTGCCTTTAAGTGACTTTTTCCGTTGACCGGGTCTGGAGCCCTTGAATCCGGTGTTTACCGCTGTATTGTCCAGGCTTTCTCCGTTGTTCTGACGTTTGTTTTTATTTCGTCATGGCTTTCCATTGCCGTCCCTAACTTCAGATGTGCCAGGGTCGCTGATGCTTCTACGGGCCAACCAGTTGTTCTCTCCCGCGCAAAAGCGGGTCATGAGTGTAGCTAGGGCTACCATTGTCCTTGGCTTTTCCTGGCCTAGGTGTCTGGCCAGCCATTCGTCCCGAACACTGTGTTTAAAAGATGCTAAGGCTTCGGCGTCCGGACAATAGACGATTTGGTTCTTTTTAGTGAGAAACCGGTCCAAAGCTTACGGGCTCACTCTTCGGGTTGTTGGGTTATCTGACTTAGATCGTCTACATCTGGAAGTCGGACATAGGTCCCTTGGAAATTGGCCCTGAAAGCGTCCTGAAGTTCTTCCCAGCTTCCAATGGAATTTTTGGGGAGGCTTTTCAGCCAGTGTCGAGCTGGTCCTTTTAGCTTGAGGGGTAGGTATTTGATGGTGTGGAGATTGTCTCCGTGAGCCATATGGATGTGAAGAATAAAGTCTTCTATCCAAACCGTAGGGTCTGTCCTTTCGTTGTATGCCTCGTTGTTCACGGGGTTAAACCCTTCTGGAAATTCATGATCCAGCACCTCATCGGTGAAGCACAAGGGGTGTGCAGCACCCCTGTATTTGGCTGTCTCGCAGTGCGGGCCCGACGGTTGCAGTGTTTGGTGTTGGTTCCGGACTGGTAAGTTTCTTGCATATTTGATTTGATGGCCCTGATCTTGTGTGGGAACGCGTTCCTTGGATCCATAAATGGACCTGGTTCTGCGCGCTCTTTTGTCCAGGTCTTCATGTAAATCCTGTTTCTGGTTCTTGGTTGTGACCTCCTTTCCTTTATGGGTAGGGGGTGCGGTTTTGTGTGCGGCGTTATTGGCCACTCTGCCTCAATTATGAGGTGGTCGGCCTGGCTGATCGGCCGTATTATTATTTGGTGATATGGGCGCGATAGCATCGTCATTGAATTCGGGCAGCAGTTTGCGTTTGGGGTAGCTATTTGTTTGGCAATTACCGTCGTATTTTCCTCAGTGGCGAGCACTTCGTTCCATTTATCATTGAGCGTATCATGTGCGGCTCTAAGCCGTTGCTTCTACTTTTTCAAGCTCCTCGCGGTGGCAATAAGTCTCTGGTGGAGGTGCTCTTGTTCCAGTTGTTCTTCCGGGACGATGAATGCATCGTCACCCTGACAGCTCTCCTCTTTGGAGATAGGTTGGTAATTGGAGTCTTCAGCATCGTTGTGATCGGACGGGGGCCCCGGACTATGTTTGCCATAACCTTGCTCATCTAGCTCCATTGCTGGGTCTGCGGTTTCTTTATTTTCTTCGGCGTCGTCCGGGGTGTTATTCCCTCTTGTGCCGGTATCACTATTTTTACCATGGCATGGTTTCGAGCGGCACCGCAGACGTCGATGCTTTGGCTGCTTTCCAGGAGATTTATCCTCGACTAGGTCCTTTTTGTCATCACCGTTGTCTTCTTTGGGTGTATCCACCATGTATATGTCGTATGAGGAGGTGGTTGTCCAGTGCCTTGTGGGCGGTGGTTCCTTTTCTTCTCCGGCATCGTCGTCCATACCGTCGATGTCTTCAGAGTCGAAATCAAGCATATCAGTCAAATCGTCGACAGTGGCTATCAAGTGGGTGGTGGGTGGGTAACGAAGTTCTTCATCGTCCGCTTCCCACTCAAGCCGGACATAGTTCGGCCAAGAATCTCCTCACAAGGAGCGGGGCTTTAATGAGTTTAACACATCGCCTAAAGGTGAGTGTTGGAAGATGTCCGTGGAGCTAAACTCTAAGATTGGCACTCGGTCGGATTCGATGGGTGCGGATACACGCGGTTCGGAGCCTATGGTCGGAGACAAATCCGAGGGTCCGGCGACACAGGACTCATTGGAGGTCATATCTATGTTCGGCACTAGCGCCGCTGAGTCCGCGGCTTCCGGGGCGAGGTCGAGCCTCCCGTCCTCGGATGACGCGCTCTGCTCTGGATCTAAGTCCAGCGCGGTTATAGGTGCAATCTCCCGTGCATAGTCTGATGATAGATTTAGGTCATCTTCATCGTGGCGGCGGGGCACGGTTGTTGTAGGCTCGAATCCGTCGAAGATCAAGTCTCTGCGGATGTCGGCAGCGTAGTTCAAGCTTCCAAACCTGACCTGATGGCCAGGGGCGTAGCTGTCGATCTGCTCCAGATGGCCAAGCGAATTGGCCCGCAGTGCGAAGCCGCCGAATATGAAGATCTGTTCGGGAAGAAAAACTCCACCATGGACGGCATTGTTGTAGGCGGTTGAAGGAGCCATCAAGCCTTACGGCGGCAACACAGTGGAACTCTCAATGAAAGCACCAACGTCAGTGTCAAAACCGGCGGATCTCGGGTAGGGGGTCCCGAACTGTGCGTCTAAGGCTAATGGTAACAGGAGGCGGGGGACACAATGTTTACCTAGGTTCGGGCCCTCTCGATGGAGGTAATACCCTACTTCCTGCTTGATGGATCTTGATGATATGAGTACTACAAGATTTGATCTACCACAAGATCGTAGAGGCTAAACCCTAGGAGCTAGCCTATGATTATGATTGTTATTCTATGGACTAGACCCTCCGATTTATATAGACACCGGAGGGGGCTAGGGTTATAGAGAAAGGAATCTTCATATCCGAATCGCCAAGCTTGCCTTCCACGCAAAGGAGAGTCCCATCCGGACATGGGACGAAGTCTTCAATCTTGCATCTTCATAATCCAACAGTCCGGTCAAAGTATATAGTCCGGCTGTTCGAGGACCCCTTAATCCTGGACTCCCTCGGCGATAGGCTCCTCTAGTGAGAACTTCATCTATGATGAAGGGACCCTCCCATTTGGGCTTGAGCTTGTCCTTTTTCTTCTCTGGTAGGCGCAGGACGAGTTCACCGACATTGTAAGTGTTTGCCCGTACTTCCCTGCTTTGATATCGTCGAGCTTGTTGTTGGTAAAATTTGGAACGGGCCTTCACGACATCGCGCTCCTCCTCCAAGCCATCCTGATCGTCCTGCCGATCGAGCTCGGCCTCTCTCTCATCATACATGCACACTCGAGGTGAGTCATGAATAATGTCGCAAGGCAATACTGCCTCGGTGTCGTACACCATGAAAAAAGGTGTGTATCCGATCGTGCGATTGGGCGTGGTACGCAGCCCCCAGAGTATGGGGTCGAGTTCTTCAACCCAGTGCTTGTCTGATTCACAGAAGGATCGTACTAGTCTGGGTTTAATGCCGCTCATTATCAAGCCGTTAGCCCGTTCGACTTGACTGTTTGTCTGAGGGTGATATACAGATGCATAATCGAGCTTAATGCCCAAATTAGCGCACCAAGTTTTTACCTCATCGGCCGTAAAGTTAGAACCATTGTCAGTAATGATACTATGCGAGACACCATAACGGTGTACCACATCGGATATGAAGTCTATAACTGGTCCGGCCTCGACCGTTTTGACTGGTTTGGCTTCTATCCACTTAGTGAATTTATCGACCATAACTAGTAAATATTTCTTCTTATGGCTTCTCCCTTTAAGGGGTCCGACCATGTCAAGCCCCCAGACCGCAAAAGGCCATGTAATGAGGATTGTTTGCAAAGCAGTGGGCGGCGTATGGCTTTGATTTGCGAAAAGCTGGCATCCAACACATCGCTGTATGAGGTCTTGTGCGTCTGCTCGGGCCGTGGGCCAAAAGAAACGCGTACAGAAGGCCTTACTTACAAGGGCTCGAGCGGCGGCGTGATGGCCACCAAGACCAGCATGTATTTTAGCCAAGAGTTGTCGTCCTTCTTCTTCGGAGATACACCTTTGTAGGACTTCGGTGGTACTTTTCTTGTACAGTTCCCCCTCATGGACTTTGTAAGCCTTCGAGCGTCGAACAATGCGACAAGCCTCCGTCTGATCATCAGGGAGCTCATTCCTAGTAAGGTAGGCGAGGAAAGGTTCGGTCCATGGGGCGATTACAGCCATGATTTCATGGGCCGATGGTGTTATCCCGGTGCCCGAACCCCTGACGATATTGGAGCTGTGTTCGGAGTCTGGAGGTATGGTCAGCTCCGGAACAATGTTACCACTATCGTCATGCCACAGTACGGATGGCTTGAAGAGCCTATCCACGAAGGTGTTAGGTGGGATGGGGTCGCGTTTAGCGCCCATGCGGGCAAGTATGTACGCAGCTTGATTACTCTCTCGAGCCACATGATGAAATTTGAGCCCTTCAAACCGAGATGACATTTTGAGTACGACATTACGATAAGCCGCCATCTTCGAATCTTTGGCGTCGAAGTGTCCATTTATCTGAGATATTGCGAGGTTTGAATCCCCGCGCACTTTAAGGCGTTGTATGCCCATGGAGACGGCCATCCGGAGATCGTGCAATAAGGCCTCGTATTCGGCTGCATTGTTAGAATCTGTATACAGTATTTGGAGCACATAACGGATTGTGTCTCCAGTGGGGGATGTCAAGATGACACCAGCCCCTAATCCGGCTAACATCTTAGAGCCGTCGAATTGCATCACCCAATTGGAGTATGCGCTGTATTCTTTAGGGATTTCGGCCTCTGTGCATTCAGCGATGAAGTCAGCCAACACGTGAGATTTAATAGCTCGGCGTGGCTTGTAATTTATTTCAAATGGTAAGAGCTCGATGGCCCATTTGGCAATCCGGCCGATGGCGTCCCAATTATTTATAATAATATTAAGTGGTACTTCGGAGGCCACCGTGATGGAGCACTGCTGAAAGTAGTGTCGCATCTTGCGGGATGCCATAAAGACCGCATATGCTATTTTTTATAGTGCGGGTATCGGGATTTACATGGTGTAAGGACCGTTGATACATAATATACTGGTTTCTAGAGTGGGAATTTATGTCCCTCCTCATCTCGCTCGATGACGAGCACCGCACTCACCACCTGGTGAGTTGTAGAATGTAGAGAAGCATCGGTTCACCGATGTTTGGTGCGGCCAGGATTGGATTACTCGCTAAGGGAGCCTTTATTTCTTCCAATCCGGTTGTGGCAGCATCCGTCCACATGAAGTGGTCAGTGCGGCGTAGCAAGCGATATAATGGCAGCACCTTTTCCTCTAGTTTGGAGATAAAACGGCTTAAAGCTGCCATGCACCAAGCTAATTTTTGGACCTGCTTGAGGTCAGTTGGTGTTGCCAACTGTGATAGGGCTCGGATTTTAGCGGGATTTGCCTCGATTCCTCTATTGGAGACGATAAACCCTAGGAGCTTTCCGGATGGAACGCCGAAAACGCATTTTTCCAAATTGAGCTGTATGTCATATGCTCGGAGGTTGTCGAATGTAAGGCGTAAGTCATCCACCAATGAATCAACACATTTTGTTTTGATGACTACGTCATCTATGTATGCCTCCACAGTCTTGCCGATTTGTTTTTCCAGGCATGTCTGAATCATGCGTTGGTAGGTTGCATCAGCGTTCTTGAGTCCGAAAGGCATAGTGTTGAATCAGAAGGGCCCATACGGAGTGATGAATGCTATTGCGGCTTGGTCGGATTCTTTCATCTTAATTTGATGATATCCAGAGTATGCATCGAGGAAGCATAGGGAATCGTGCCCAATTGCGTCAATAATCTGGTCGATTCGAGGTAGTGGGAAGGGGTCCTTAGGGCAAGCCTTATTAAGGGCTTTGAAGTCGACACACAGGTGCCAGGTTTTATCCTTCTTAGGTACCATGACCAGGTTTGCTAGCTAGTCCGGATGTTTGATTTCTCTGATAAACCCGGCTTCAAGTGCTTGGCTAGCTCCTCCCCCATAGCCTGTCGTTTGGGTTCGAAGGATCGGCACAGAGTTTGTTTGACTAGTTTGTATCCTTTCAGTATGTTGAGACTATGCTCGGCCAATCTTCGTGGGATACCTGGCATATCCGAAGGGTGCCAGGCAAAAATGTCCAGTTTTCACATAGGAATGCGCGTAATGCGGCGTCCACCATCGGATCCAGTTGTGCCCCAATGGAAGCTGTTTTATTGGGATCCGTCGGGTGGACTTGAAATTTGACTATTTCGTCTGCCGGCTAAAAGGAGGTAGACTTGGGTCTCTTATTGAGGATTACATCATCCATGTCTACTATGGAACATAGAGTGGTCAATTCCTCGGCCGCGAGGGCCTCGGATAATGCCTCAAGGGCTAGCGAGGCGGTTTTGTTTTCGGCGGAGAGTGCTATGTCCGGATCACTGGCGATAGTGATAATTGCATTGGGCTCGAGCATTTTGAGCTTCATATACCCGTAGTGGGGTACGTCTTGGAAGCGCGTGAATGCGTCTCGCCCCAGCAAAGTATGATACCCGTTGTTGAATGGTGCCACATGGAAGAGTAAATCTTCAGACCTATAGTTCTCCGCGTGCCGAATACCACATCGAGTTTGATTTTTCCCGAGCATCTGGCTTCTCGACTGGGGATAATACCGCGAAAGGTTGTGTTACTTTGCTCAATGCGACTCATGTCCATTTGCATTTTATTGAGCGTGTCCTCATAAATGAGGTTCAGTCCGCTACCACCGTCCATGAGCACTTTAGTGAGCCGGAAGCCGTCTACAATTGGGTTTAGGACCAAAGCGGCTGGTGCCCGGACTAAGCGGGCTCTTGGTCCGCCATCGGCGTTAAAAGTGACTGTCGTGTCGTTCCAAGGATTTACTGCTGCCACGTGGCAGACTTCGGGAAGGTCACGGAGTGCTCTCTTGCACCGATTATTCGAAGAAAAGGTCTCGAAGACCGTGAATACTTCGGGATAATTGTCCTCCGAAGAATAGTTCTCTGGAGTGTTGTTAGTGAGGAGACCCTCGCCGCTTTTAGCCACCGGGCGGAGTATTCAACATGCCCAGAGGCTATGTGTTGGTTCGCTGTCCGACGTCATGTGAATTTTGCAGGGTTTGTCGAGCCATTCCTCGAGGATAGTTTTATGTACCGTAATGGGTTTAATTTTCTTGTCCACGGGATGATGATTGGGTGCTCCGCGGGTGAGGGAGTCCCGGATTAGGGGGTGTCCGGATAGCCGGACTACCATCATCAGTCGAACTATCATCGGCCGGACTATCATCATCGACCGGACTCCAAGACTTTGAAGATACAAGATTGAAGACTTTGTCCCGTGTCCGGATGGGACTTTCCTTGGCGTGGAAGGCAAGCTTGGCGATACGGATACATAGATCTCCTACCATTGTAACCGACTCTATGTAACCCTAGCCCTCTCCGGTGTCTATATAAACCGGATGGCTCTAGTCCGTACAACGACCATTACAATCATACCATAGGCTAGCTTCTAGGGTTTAGCCTCCTTGATCTCGTGGTAGATCCACTCTTGTAAACATCCACAATATCAATATCAAACAAGCAGGACGTAGGGTTTTACCTCCATCAAGAGGGCCCGAACCTGGGTAAAACATCGTGTCCCTTGTCTCCTGTTACCATCCGCCTAGACGCACAGTTCGGGACCCCCTACCCGAGATCCGCCGGTTTTGACACCGACATTGGTGCTTTCATTGAGAGTTCCTCTGTGCCGTCACCGATAGGAAGGATGCCTCCTCCCGTCTTCAAGGACGGTATTTTCGCCAAAGGAGCCTTGGCCGCCGGCCAAACTATCCGGCTAGGTGGTTTTCTTATGACCGCCTGTCCGGCCACCGCTTCGACAATGACCTCTCAAGTCGTCAAAAGCAATCTTCACGTCAGCTCAGAATTCGCCGAGCGGCTGGATCTAATAGAGCTCTCGTCCATAAACGAGCTCTTGGATCGCATCGCCGCCCTGGGAGTCGCTACATACTACAATCAGATTGGGCTTAAAACCGATCTGAGAGAGATTAACTCGCCCCAGGTCACCCACCACGTTGCAGTGGTAGAGGAACAATGCGGCGATTCTTCTCCTCTATTGAAAACTAGTCATGTCCGGGCTCCCGAACACCCCATGCCGGATTCCCGCGGAGGGACGGACTTCGATCAAGCACTGAACTTAAAGTCAGGCATCGGACCAGACTCGTTGGACAACGTCCAGCAATCCAAGCTTCCAAATTTGGAAACTTCTCAGCCTTCGAGCCTTGAGATGGGTAGGGTTCCGGACTTAATTCCACCCACCCGCCCAGACATATGCGATCTATCTCTAATCCGGCAAGAGCCCGCTGAGACAGTACATCACTACTGGGCCAGATTCCTCCTAGTTATGGACAGGATAAAGGACTGCCGAGAGGAAAATGCAATCTCAATTTTTTGCAATAATTGCACGGACGAGGGAATCTTGAACACCGTCAGCCGTCGTGAAATTACACGCTTCGCCGACCTGGCGTCCATAGTACGAAAGTATTGTGCGATGGAGAGTTTTCGGACAACCAAAAATAAGTTTTGGGACAATCCGGCCCCGAATACAACCCTAGTCCGCAACAAAAGGGTGCATTACACTCAGGCACCAGATACAAAAACCAAAAAGCAAAAACCCCATAAAGGGCACGGAACCGTACTGGAGGGATGGCTTAGCGGACCCTGTAAAATTCACAGTACAGAAGGCGCCATCCCAACACATAGCCTTCGAGCATGTTGGATATTACGGCAGGTGGCCAAAAGTGGAGAGGAGCTTCTAGCCCCGGAAAACCACTCCAACAACATCAGTATGGTATCAACAGTCTTCGAGACTTTCGCATCAAATAATATGCGGAAAAGAACAATCCGCAGCTTCGCCGAAGTCTACCAAGTAGCAACAACCAATCCATGGAGCGACACAGCCATCACCTTCAACGCCAGCGATGAACCTAAATTCCGAACAGCCCTAGCTCCAGCCGCACTGGTACTTAGTCCAATAGTGGACGGCTTTCGACTTACAAAAGTCCTCATGGATGGCGGCAGCGGATTAAACCTCATCTACGAGGAAACCCTTCAAAAAATGGAAATAGACTGGAGCCGCATTGAGCGAAGCAGCACAACCTTTAGAGGAATAATCCCTAGCCGGGAGGCACGCTGCACAGGAAAAATCACACTCGATGTGGTATTCGGCTCGCCGGACAATTACAGATCCGAAGAAGTCACGTTCCAAGTGGCCCCGTTCAACAGCGGATATCACGCTATATTAGGACGAGAGGCATTCACAATTTTTCAAGCCATACCCCATTACGGGTACATGAAGCTCAAAATGCCTGGGCCCGGCGGAATAATCACTCTCGTTAGTGATCCGGATATAGCACTCCGCGCCGAAAACAAGACAGCCGCATTAGCCTTAGAGGCACTATCCGAAGCCCTAGCGGCAGAGGAACTCAACGCGCTGCGCTCTACGGTGAATAGGGACGATGTGATACTCGATAAGAGATCCAAGTCCACCTCCTTTAAACCAGCAGATGAAATAGTAAAATTCTAGGTCCACCCAACGGACCCGACAAAGACGGCCTCCATCGGGGCACAATTGAACCCTGATGTAGACGCCGCACTGCGAGAATTCCTTCGGGAAAATTGGGACATTTTTGCCTGGCACCCCTCGGATATGCCCGGAATCCCACGCAGATTGGCAGAACACAGCCTAAACATCCTAAAACGATTCAAGCCAGTCAAACAGGCTCTTCGACGATTTTCCGAACCCAAAAGACAGACAATGGGAGAAGCTAGCCAAACTATTGGAAGCCGGATTCATCAGAGACATCAAACATCCGGATTGGCTAGCAAACCTGGTAATGGTACCAAAGAAGGACAAATCCTGGCGCCTATGTGTCGATTTCAAAGACCTAAATAAAGCCTGCCCAAAGGATCCCTTCCCCCTCCCCCGCATCAACCAAATCATCGATGCCACTGCAGGGCACGATTCATTGTGCTTCCTGGACGCATACTCCGGCTATCATCAAATCAAGATGGCAGAAGCGGATCAAGCCGCAACGGCATTCATTACTCCATATGGACCATTCTGCTTCAACACGATGCCCTTCGGACTTAAAAACGCCGGCGCAACATATCAGCGCATGATTCAGACATGTTTGGCTACCCAGATCAGCAAAACTGTAGAGGCATACGTAGACGACGTAGTCGTCAAACTAAACACGTCGAAACGCTAGTAGACGACTTGAGGCTCACATTCGACAACCTCAGAGCATATGACATCAAGCTGAATCCGGAAAAATGCGTTTTCGGCGTACCAGCTGGAAAGCTGCTGGGCTTCATCGTATCCGGTAGAGGAATTGAAGCAAACCCAGCCAAGATCCGAGCTCTGTCACAGCTAGATATCCCAAAAGACCTCAAGCAAATACAAAAATTGACTGGATGTGTGGCGGCTCTAAGCCGCTTTATCTCCCGTCTAGGAGAAAAGGCATTGCCCCTCTATCGCCTCCTTAGGCGCACCGAACACTTTGAGTGGACGGATGCTGCCACCGCCGGACTCGAAGAAATAAAGGCCATATTGGCAACAAATCCGGTCCTGGCTACGCCCAACCTGGGCGAACCAATGTTGTTATACATCGCAGCAACGCATCAAGTTGTAAGCGCGGTACTCGTCGTCGAACGAGAGACAGAAGGGCATAAATTCCCTCTTCAAAAACCAGTATACTACGTATCCACTGTGTTAACCCCCTGCAAGTCCCGTTACCCGCACTATCAGAAGATAGCATACACGGTGTTCATGGCATCCCGGAAGCTCCGACACTACTTTCAAGAGTGTTCGATAATAGTGGCCTCTGAAGTACCACTTAACGACATTATAAACAACCGTGACGCGAAGGGCAGGATTGCAAAATGGGCCATTGAGCTCTTACCATTTGATATAACTTACAAACCTCGGCGAGCTATAAAGTCACAAGTTTTAGCTGACTTTGTTGCTGAATGGACCGAAGCCGAACTCCCTAAAGAGTACGGCGCATACTCCAATTGGATTATGCACTTCGACGGCTCTAAAATGTTAGTCGGATTGGGGGCTGGCGTCGTATTGACGTCCCCGACCAGGGACATAGTCCAATACGTACTTCAGATAATGTACATGGACTCCAACAATGCAGCCGAATACGAGGCCCTTTTACATGGTCTCCGGGTGGCAATCTCCATTGGCATTCAACACCTAGAGGTGCGCGGGGATTCAAACCTCGCAATATCCCAAATAAACGGAGACTTTGACGCCAAAGATCCGAAAATGGCAGCATATCGCAACACTGTCCTAAAAATGTCAGCCCTGTTTGAAGGACTTGAATTCCATCACGTAGCCCGGGATAATAACCAAGCAGCCGACGTACTGGCACGCATCGGCGCAAAACGCGACGCTGTCCCTCCTAACACCTTCCTGGAACGGCTCTTCAAGCCATCCGTACTATGGGAAGAGGAGTCCGGAAATAACAAACCGGAACAAGCCGCACCAACCGGCGATTCAGCCGATGACATAACACCTTCAGCCCACGACATAATGGCAGTAATTGCCCCGTGGACAGAACCATTCCTCGCCTACTTGCTTAGGCAGGAGCTTCCCAAAGACCAAAATGAGGCCCGCTGCATTGTCTGGCGGTCTAAAGCCTACAAGGTCTATGAGGGAGAACTTTATAAGAAAAGCACAACCGGAGTCCTTCAAAGGTGTATCTCCGAAGAGGAAGGGCGAAACCTCCTGGCTGAAATTCATGTCGGACTAGGCGGACACCACGCCGCAGCTCGGGCCCTTGTAGGAAAGGCATTCCGTACAGGATTTTATTGGCCGACGGCCCGAGCAGATGCTTAGGACTTAGTCCAAAGATCCGTCGGTTGTTAGCTCTTTGCTAATCAGAGCCATATGCCACCCACCGCCCTCAAAACTATACCCATTACCTGGCCGTTCGCGGTCTGGGGGCTTGACATGGTTGGACCACTTAAAGGGGGAACCCACAAGCAAAGGTACCTATTGGTCATGGTGGATAAATTCACCAAATGGATAGAGGCCAAGCCAGTTAAAACGGCAGAGTCCGGACCAGTGATAGACTTCATATCCGGGGTAGTACACCGTTATGGTGTCCCCCACAGCATCATCACCGATAACGGCACGAACTTCATGGCCAATGAGGTTAAATCATGGTGCAAAAATATGGGCATCAAGCTCGATTACGCTTCAGTCTATCATCCTCAAACCAACGGTCAAGTGGAATGAGTAAATGGTCTAATAATGAGCGGCATCAAACCCAGACTAGTGCGGTCCCTTACGAAATCTGACATGCACTGGGTAGAGGAGCTCGACTCCGTACTCTGGGGGCTGCGGACAACGCCTAACCATACTACCGGATTCACACCATTTTTTATGGTATACGGCGCAGAAGCAGTTTTGCCCTGCGACATAATTCATGACTCACCTCGAGTGCGCATGTACGAAGAAAGAGAAGCCGAGTCAGATCAGCAGGACAGCTTGGACGCATTGGAGGAAGAACGCGACATCACCAAGGCTCGTTACGCATTCTTTCAGCATCAGGCTCGAAGATACCAAAGCAGAGAAGTACAGGCCAAGACTTACAACATTGGCAAACTAGTTCTACGCCTGCCGGACAAGAAAAAGGACAAGCTCAAGCCCAAATGGGAAGGCCCCTTCATCATCAATCAAGTCCTGACCGGCGGAGCGTACCGTCTACGAAATGCATCAGATAACCGACTCGAGCCGAACCCATGGAATGCAGCCCGCCTCCGAAGATTCTATGCCTAGCGCCGGACTAAGAGTTCGTCCCTTTCCCCCCGTCCAAAATTTTTTTTAGCTGCCTTTTGTTTATCTTTTTTCTTCTCAACCCTATTCATCCAAGCCTTAAAGGGCCTACTTGCGCAACGTTCGCGCGCAATTGATGTGCTATCCGCACTCATTATACCTGGGGGCTTCTTTACCAGAAGCTTAATTATAAGGGCTTCATGCCCAGCACATGTGTCAAGCCTCCACATGTACCTTTTATTCACCATTATATGCATCGATATGACTTAAGTTTTGGCCAAGCTGGGTTGCCTGGCTCCTGTGCTTACCCCTACGTTCCCGATTGTTCGGCTAGGAGGTAAAGGGAGCACCTTTGCGATTGTTACTGCCGGGTCAGCCGGATGTGTACCTCAGACTGGGTGAAGCCGAAAGCTAGCGTTCTTAAGGGAATATTTGGTTGGTGACTTAAAAGATGATTTTTTTTATCCACTTATTTATCTGCCCCAGATGTTTTTCTGCTTTTTTCGCAATCCGGACATGCACTTTAGGGCATGCCACCCCCAGAGGAAAGGAACCCTTAACGGAACTATTCTCCCTGGAAGATGTTTCTTACTACCCATGTAATATAACATAACTAGTTGGGCACTTGTCTGATAAAGCACTAATGACCCCTACGCCTGGTCTCCATGCATAGCCCGGTTGTTTCATAACCGAGAAGGTATTCGGACACACTCCGGACTCTAGGGTCCCGAGGTCGAAGCGAAAAGGTCGGCAAAGACAAACGATCTACAATCCGGCTAGAAGGCATTTTATATGTCATTTTATAATACATTGTCAAATCGACTGATTGTATTCTTCCTCAATCCCGTCTAACAGGTTGTCTAATTTACAGTCCTGTTGGGAAAATTTAGCGGCCAGCTCTACCTGGCCGTATACTAAACTCACAGGGATCTCCTTCCCATCAGGCCCCACAGGTCCGACTTCGGCCATGTGGTTGGGATCCGCCTTCTTGTACCGCGTCTTTACCATGGCCCAGGCCTCCCTGGCACCTTGGCGGCAGGCCGAAATCTTCCATAAATGGAAGCGCTGCCGCACTTCCTGAAGCTTCTCCGCAAGCTCCCCAAGACCCTCGAGTAAGGAGAAGGCTGGCCATAAAGCCTGGATGACGCCGCTCATTGCCTGCCGAACTCGTTCGATCAGTTGCAACAATTTGGGAAGTTGATCACCCGTTGATACGGGCATCTCCTCCGCAGGGCGACCTGTGAGCATACCTGCAGACATATTCTGTCAAATTGACTTCCTCGCCGAACTCTTATTTTCAAAGGAGTTCGCTCAAGCACTTACTATAGATGCCGCGACGAAGCCGCTGATTCTCCTTAACGGAGCCCGACAGCTCGGCCCGAACTCCTTTCAGCTCTTCTCCAAGCTGGGCATGGGCATCCTGGAGCTTGTTCCTTTCATGCTGCACCTTATGCAGCACCCTCTCGCCGGCCTTTAGTTGGCGCAGAAGTTCTTGCCTGTCCGGATCTTCTCCGGCAGCACCTGCAACGTCATTTTTTAGACTCGCGCAAAGGCCAAACGCTACTTATCTTTCTAAAATAATGCATTACCAGGAGAGGTCCCTGTGTTTCCTCCTGCGCCAGAGAGCGCGGCCTCAAGTTGGGCCTTGCACTCTTGCAGCTCCTGAGACAGTTGGGTATTCTTCTCGGTAAGATCCTACGTTTCATATGATCCTTAAATCAGTTAATATAACTACTTTAAGTCTCGGGGGCTACTGGCATATACAACTATTAAATTCTCTTACCCGTATGTCTTTTACATACTGCTCCGTGGCTCTGGTAAAACCATCTTGAGCAGCACGAAGGTGCGCGTCCCCCGCGTTAAAGGCATTCAACGCCTCGGGGGAGAAGCACGCGTCACGAAATACTGTCCGGCGGCGCCTGTGATTCAGGGCACTCTCCACCTCAGACTTGGTGGCGGACAGTCTGTCGGCATCCTCCGTCGGAGGAACGTCCGGCTCGCGCCTTGCGCTCGCCTCCCCCTCCAGACCAGGTGTTGGAGCCTGGCTAGTAGAGGTTGGATTGGCAACCTCCACGCCCGTAGTCCGGCGGACGCTTTTTTCCCTACAAAAGTCATGAGCACTCAAACGCTTCCTAGGAACGTTGCTCTAAATAATGAATTGTGAGCTACACCTTTGCGGCGATGTTTCAGTCCGCGCCGCGCTCCTCTTCCGCCTACTGGTCCGGGCTGGCCTTTGTTGGCCAGCCACCGCGGGCTCGGCTTCTCGCCCTAGGGGTGCCTCCTGCACAGCGCCATCGTATACGGTGGTCAGAAATAAGCAAGGAAGGAATGACGGTGTCAGGACTTCAGTCGCAATCACCTGGGAAGCCGGATATAGTCCGGGATAGTCGGCCGTGATGGCGACTAAAGCATTGTCCATGCTGAGCTGGTGGAACACCCCGTCGATTAGCTCCACCATTATGTCTGGATCCTCTTCGGAGGCCGGATCCCGGGATCTCTCTGGATCCTCGGGCTGCGGAGCTGGACTTAGCATGTCCTCCACGATCCGGCGCAGTTCCTGCGTCGAAAGAAGAACACAATATAAGAAACTTAAGTTTCAAAAAGCATGGGTCGGGCATGCAGAGTGTTCGCTTACCCAAGGCCGGGGATTATTCATGGAGAACCCATTTAACGGGTTCGTCCGAAGGAAATCCTCCTTCTCCCCCTTATACAGGCCGGACAGGATCGTCACCAGATCTTCGACCGAATCCGGCCCTTTGCGGCCGTGACGGGTGGCATCGTCCTCCCCGTTGAAATCCCACATGGGGTGGCCCCTGTATTGTAGTGGCTGCACCCCCCGCATAATGCATGTGGCCATGACTCCAATCATGGTCAACCCGGCATGGGCCAGTAACCTTATTCGGCCCATCAAATAATGGACGCTCTTGTCTTCCTCCAGTTGGGGGCTTCGCGGACGCCAACTAAGGCGTTTCCTCAGAGGAGCATTGGTGAACTCCGGGAGGCCGATCCAAACAGGGTCCGGCAGCGAAGCGTCTTCTATATAAAACCATTCCGAAGGCCAGTCTTCGGACGCCTTCTTAGGGGTTCCGGATGGATATCCGGTCCCGGCAATGCGCCATATTTCGGCGCCGCCCACTTGATATATGGACCCCTCGTGAGAGCGGGGTACAAGGCAGAACAACCTCTTCCACAGCGCGAAGTGGGGCTCGACGCCCAGGAATAGCTCGCAAAGAGCTACGTAACCCGCAATATGCAGGATTGAGGCGGGCGTGAGGTGATGAAGCTGGAGTCCATAGAACTCCAGGAGCCCGCGAAGGAATGGATGTACAGGAAATCCGAGCCCCCTTATCAAATAGGGGACAAAGCATACCCGCTCCCCTTTGTTAGGATTTGGGGTAACCTCCGCTTGCTTCCCACCTTTGTAGGTGGCCAGCCCGGCTCGAACCGGAACCATGAAGGCCGGAGGGAGATATCCCCTCGCTTGGAGCTTTACCAGCTCGTTGTGCGGAATAGAGCATCTCCTCCAATCTCCTGGCAAAGGGCTGGGAGCGCGAGAAGAGGAGCCGCTTGACGGTCCATGATGGAATGGATTCTTGGTCGAAAGCGCTCCGATGAGTATTTGCGGGAAGAAGATGGTGATTTGGATCTGGATTCTTGCCTCCCTTATAGGCAGATTATTCGCACAACTAGGGGGTAAAACATAAAAGACACCCTGGCTTTTCACATTCGTGCGACGCGTGGAAGGAGGCTGTTATTGGGCGTGGAAGCCAAGACGCGCAACATTGATGAGGAAGCCGGACACTGTTCGGCAGGTACGTAAAACTTGAAGGAGAACCCGCCTTGCAACGCCGAAGACTACACACATGTTGGACTTATCGTCATTGAAGCCTGGTTCGGGGGCTACTGAGGGAGTCCCGGATTAGGGGGTGTCCGGATAGCCGGACTACCATCATCAGCCGAACTATCATCGGTCGTACTATCATCATCGACCGGACTCCAAGACTATGAAGATACAAGATTGAAGACTTCGTCCCGTGTCCGGATGGGACTTTCCTTGGCGTGGAAGGCAAGCTTGGCGATACGGATACGTAGATCTCCTACCATTGTAACCGACTCTATGTAACCCTAGCCCTCTCCGGTGTCTATATAAACCGGATGGCTCTAGTCCGTACAACGACCATTACAATCATACCATAGGCTAGCTTCTAGGGTTTAGCCTCCTTGATCTCGCGGTAGATCCACTCTTGTAAACATCCACAATATCAATATCAATCAAGCAGGACGTAGGGTTTTACCTCCATCAAGAGGGCCCGAACCTGGGTAAAACATCGTGTCCCTTTTCTCCTGTTACCATCCGCCTAGACGCACAGTTCGGGACCCCCTACCCGAGATCCGCCGGTTTTGACACCGACAGCAGGGGTGCATCCTCTTTGCCCGTACGGGGGATGGCCTAAAGGCCTGCGGTTCCCAGCGGGTCGTCTTGGTTTTCCAGGCGCTTTCCATTGCGCAGTACTTTCGTACTATGTGTGCCAAATCGGCAAAGTGAAGTACGCGACAGCGGTTGAGGGCATTAAGGAATCCCTCATCCATGCAAATGTTGCAAAATATCGAGATCGCGTCGTTGTCACAGCCATCCTTGATTTTGTTTTTAACAAGCAGGAATCTAGCCCAAAAGTGGTGGACTATTTCCGAAGGCTGCTACCGCACATACATTAAGTCGCATATATCCGGAGGACCAGAGTAGCGTGGGGAATATTACTTGTGGTGGGTGGGTAGGATCGAATCCGAACCCTGACCCATTGAGATGTCCATATTCTAAAGAATTTCTGAGGCTACAGGCCTGGGCTCCGGAGCATCTGGTGCGTTTTTAGGCTCAGAGCCTAATTCAATGTTCGGAGGACAGGAAGTGTCTTCTAGAAGAGGGGAGTCTGGTTCTCCGGGTTCGGAGACCCGAACATACTTTGTTCTCAACGTACGAGAAGAGCCATTGCCATCTTGTTCCTCCATGATTGCCACATGATGGGTGATCGGTGGAGATCTGATTTCTCTCTGATCGGGTTTAAGCCCAATCCGATCATAGTCGGTTACGACCCCCAGGGTGGCGATGCGATCTAGCAGTTCATTTAAGGCCTATACATCTGCCAGATCCATCTTGTCGTAGTATTCAGGGCTGACGCGGAGGCAATTTTTGGCGATGAGTCGGGCTGCTTCAGGCTTAACGGTCGGGCGAGCGCCCATGAGGAAGCTGCCGAGCCGAAGGGTTGGCCCTAAAGCTAGGGCTTCTTCGGAAGTGACGCTGTCTTTCATGACAAGGCGAGCCATCAATCCTTCTGTCAACGGCATAGAGGAACTCTCAATGAAAGCACCAATGTCGGTGTCAAAACCGACAGATCTCGGGTAGGGGGTCCCGAACTGTGCGCCCGACCGTTAAGCCCGTGTCCAGATGGGACTCTCATTTGCGTGGAAGACAAGCTTGGCGATCCGGATATTATTTTTCCTTCCTTGTAACCGACTCCATGTAAACCCTAGCCCTCTCCAGTGTCTATATAAACCGGAGAGGATGGTCCTTAGAAGGGCGATCACAATTACAATCATACCATCATAGGCTAGCTCTTAGGGTTTAGCCTCTACGATCTCGTGGTAGATCTACTCTTGTACTACTCATATCTTCAATATTAATCAAGCAGGAAGTAGGGTTTTACCTCCATCGAGAGGGCACGAACCTGGGTAAACATTGTGTCCCTTACTTCCTGTTACCATCAGCCTAAGACGCACAGATCGGGACCCCCTACCCGAGATCCGCCGGTTTTGACACTGACATTGGTGCTTTCATTGAGAGTTCCTCTGTGTCATCGCTTCAAGGCTTGATGGCGTCTTCAATCGCCAACAACACGGTCCAGGGCAAGACTTTTCTCCCCGGACAGATCTTTGTGTTCGGCGGCTTCGCACTGCGGGCCAATTCGCTTGGTCATCTGGAGCAGGTCGACAGCTACGCCCCTGGCCACCAGATCAGGTTCAGAAACTTGAACTACATGGCGGACATTCGCGGAGACTTGATCTTCGATGGATTCGGGCCTGTGCCAGGAGCATCGGACGGTCACGACAAGCACAGCTTAGACCTGCTGTCAGACAGTACTCAGGAGATCACCCCTGCAGCAGCACCGGATCTAAATCCGGAGCAGGTTGCATTGCCCAAGGACGGAGGGGTGGACCCCGCCCCGCAGGTCGCACGCTCATCGGCGGTGGATCCGAACACAGGTCGCATCTCTGTGGAGGCCTGTATCCCCGGGGCCCCGGACTCGTATCCGGTCTTTGGTCCCGGTCCGCACACTCCCGAGCCATCCGAGCCAGGTTGGGCTCTGGTAATGGAGTTTACCGCTGCGGACATCTTTCAGCACTCGCCCTTTGGTGACATGCTGAACTCATTAAAGTCTCTCTCTTTGTCAGGAGGCTCTGAGCCAAACTATGTCCGGCTTGAGTGGAAAGCAGGCGACGAAGAAATTCGCTGCTCACCCACCACCCACTTCATTACCACGATCGATGATTTAACCGACGTGCTTGACTTCGACTTCGAAGACATCGACGGTATGGACGACGATGCAGGAGACGTACAGGAGCCACCGCTCACAGGGCGGTGGACAGCCACCTCTACATATGATATATATATGGTGGACACTCCGAAAGAAACTAACGGCGATGAGGCAACGGAGGATAACCCCTCCAAGAAAAAAGCAAAGCATGGACGTAGCCAGCACCGCTCCAAGCCCCGCCAAGGCAATACCGGTACCGGAGACGAAAACAATTCGGACGGTGCCGACGATGAATACAACCCCGAACAGCCCGCCTTCGAGCAGGCCGAGCAGGAAGATGGGCAGGACAGCCCAGATGAACAGGCGACGGATGGGTATCCGGAGGAGGACAACTACATGCCTTCCTCCGAAGACGAGATTAGCCTCGGCGACGACGAGTTCGGCGTGCCCGAGGACCCCCCGGAGCAGGAGCGCTTCAAGCGCCGGCTTATTGCCACTATGAGAAGCCTGAAGAAGAAGCAGCAGCAGCTTCAAGCTGATCAAGACCTGCTCACAGATAGATGGACAGAAGTCCTAGCAGCTGAGGAATACGGACTCGAGCGCCACACGGCTGACTGGCCGCCTCGAGGTTGGGATAAAACGGCACATCAGCCAAAATACCAGCCCGCACCCCTGCGCCAGTTTACTACGGCCCGGGGCAATACTCAGGACCTGCGTGATAAACTGGATAACGCCGCAAGACAACCAAGATAGATCTACGGATCACGGGGGCGCGCTGCAACACATGACGATGACCGTCATACCGGATACACTAACAGCAAATCCGGTCGGGCTGAATATAACCAGTCAGACACAGCTGTACTGCGTCGCGACATAGCCCGGCACAGAAGCGCCGCACACCCCCTCTGCTTCACCGATGAAGTGATGGATCATGAATTCCCAAAAGGGTTCAAACCCGTAAACATCGAATCATACGACGGCACAACAGACCCCGCGGTATGGATTGAAGATTTCCTTCTCCACATTTACATGGCCCGCAGAGATGATCTACATGCCATCAAGTATCTTCCCCTTAAGCTCAAAGGACCCGCATGGCACTGGCTAAACAGCCTGCCCGCAAATTCCATTGGCAGTTGGGAAAACCTAGAAGACGCATTTCTTGAAAACTTACAAGGCACATATGTGCGACCTCTGGATGCTGATGACTTGAGCCACATTACCCAATAGCCTGGAGAATCAGCCAGGAAATTCTGGACTCGATTCCTAACTAAAAAGAACCAAATAGTCGACTGTCCGGATGCCGAAGCCCTGGCGGCCTTCAACCATAGTATCCGTGACGAGTGGCTCGCCCAACACCTCGGCCAGGAGAAACCCAAGTCTATGCCAGCTCTCACGACACTAATGACCCGCTTTTGTGCGAGCGAGGACAGTTGGTTGGCTCGCAGCAGCACTATGTCACATTCTGGCATGTCAGATGTCCGTGACAATAACGGCAAGCTACGGCGCAACAGACACAAGCGACGGAACAACGGCGACAACACCGAAGACACGGCGGTCAATGCCGGATTCAGAGGATCCAAATCCGGTCAGCGGAAGAAACCATTCAAATGCAACAATCAGGGACCGTCCAGTCTAGACCGTATACTGGAGCGCCCGTGCCAAATTCATGGCACCCCGGACAAGCCAGCCAACCACACCAATGGAGACTGCTGGGTATTTAAACAGGCCGGCAAAATAAACACCGAAAACAAGGACAAGGGGATGCACAGCGACGATGACGAGGAGCCCCGGCGTCCGAACATGGGGGGACAAAAGAAATCCCCCCCCCCCAGGTGAAAATGGTCAACATGATCTACGCCACCCACATCCCCAAGCGGGAACGGAAGCGAGCACTACGGGATGTCTACGCGATGGAGCTAGTCATCCCCAAATTCAACCCATGGTCAGCTTGTCCGATCACCTTTGATCGTAGGGATCATCCTACTAGTATCTGTCACGGCGGCTCGGCCGCATTGGTCTTAGACCCAATCATCGACGGATTCCACCTCACGCGAGTCCTCATGGACGGCGGCAGCAGCCTGAACCTGCTTTACCAGGACACAGTGCGCAAAATGGGCATCGATCCTTCAAGGATTAAGCCCACCAAAACCACCTTTAAAGGTGTAATTCCTACAGTAGAGGCCCGTTGTACGGGCTCTATAACATTGGAAGTGGTCTTCGGATCTCCAGATAACTTCCGAAGCGAAGAGCTAATCTTCGATATCGTCCCTTTCTGTAGTGGTTACCACGCACTGCTCAGACGAGCCGCATTCGCTAGACTCAATGTCGTACCACACTATGCATACCTCAAGCTCAAGATGCCAGGCCCGCGCGGGGTCATAACAGTCAACGGAAATATGGACCGCTCTCTCCGTACAGAAGAGCACACTGCAGCCCTTGCGGCAGAAGTACAATGCGGCCTCCTCCGGCAAACCACCAATCCGGCGACGACAACCTCAAGCTCCGTCAAGCAAGGGCGGAACACCCTGCAACAGGATCAGCAGGCATGCCAAGACCATGACTAGCAGTCCGGCCTCCGCTCAAATCCCATCAAAGCAGCATTCGTGCCACGCGTACACAATTACGCACTCAAATTACCATGGGCACAGGCGGAGGCGCAGCAGTGGCTCAGTCAACAGTACGGTATTGCTTCATAACCTTTCCTTTTACCTTTAAGGACACTACTTTAGTGCGGCTTCTCCAGAAGAGCCGGATTGTCGGACTTACATAGGAGAGAAAACCAAGGAGGCAACAGGCTTTGCGCACAGAAGGAAACACCCAGGTGGAATCTATTTACGATCGTTATACCTGCTTTATCTATCTGTACCTAACCTGCCTCTGGATAGGATATGTCAAATAATCCTATTTATCTCCGCTTAATGCATTCATTGTAAACATACGCCTAAACGTATTATTCATCAATGGGAGATCATATACAGGATCAGCTTATTATTCTTATTTGAGCATTTTTCTTACAAATGTCTATTTGATTTTGCATCCGTACACTTTGGTACATTCAGTTTGCCAGGAGCTTCTTATCGCGCCCCATAATACGGTAAGACAAGTTCGAACACTTTCAATAGTGCGGCACCCCGAACTTATAGCATTATATGCATCAGCTCTGAATCATGTCTTGGGTCTACAGTTGGGATAGCCCAGCTCCCTTGTTTTGGTGCCTTACGTTCCGTTATATCGGCTAAGGTAGCGCAGGGAGAACTACTTCGATTGTGCCCTGGTTCTTCCGGACGAGCACCTCAGTAGAGAAAGCCAAAAATGGGCCGGCATGATGTGGCGAGAGCTGGTCGCTGTTTGAGAGGTCTTAAAATCCTTAAAGATTTTTCCGCTTTAGGCGATAATTCGGCTTCGTCCGATCTAGGCATATATAGCGCCCCAATTCGGCCTTCCGGATTATAGGGGCTTCGCCGAAATTTAAAATTGTAGACTTCTATGGCTAAGTGAAGTTATAAAGCCGCATAGTCCGATTGCCTTGTTCGCTACGTTGGACACCTCCTTAAGGGACCAAACATTTGGATAAAGAGTGTTTGGGTTTTCCACGAACACCCCAGTACTAGTTACATGGGGGCGGAAGCCGACGACTGGCCTACTTTTAGATTTTGATAAACAGCCGCACAGGAGGTAATATTTTAAATAACGAAAGTGTTGCATAGCGCAAGTAACTTCGTCTTTAAATTACAAACATGACAGAGGTGAATTCATTCAAAAATTATGTCCTTGGTACATTCATCGGTCACGAGGCAAGCACCCTTCATAACGCCATCATAATACTTCTCGGGAACGCGATGCGGCTTGCCCTCTGGCGGCCCGTCCTTCACCAGCTTCTCCGCATCCAGCTTGCCCCAATGCACCTTCGCACGGGCAAGGGCCCGACGGGCACCCTCAATGCAAACGGATCGCTTGATGACCTCCAGTCGCGGACAAGCATTCACCATCCGCTTGATCAGGCCGAAGTAGTGGTGGGCAGGGGCTCACCAGGCCATATCCGGACTATGAAATCCTTCATAGCCACTTCGGCCGCCTTGTGGAGTTCGACCAACTGCTCCAGTTGGTCACTCAAAGGCGTTGAATGTTCGGCCCCAGCATACTGGAACCAGAACAGCTTCTCTGTTAAGCTCCCCTCCTGGGCACAGTAGAACTCTGTGGCATCTGATACGCTGCGTGGCAAATCTGCGAATGCCCCTAGAGAGCTCCGGACTCGGGTAAGTAAAAGAAACGCCTCCTCCACATGTTTGCTTTGCATAAAGAATTTCCTACCCGCCGTTATCTTTTTGGCCTCCTGGATTTCCTGTTGTGCCCTCTCGGCTTCGGCTTTGGCGTTTTTTATACTTGTAAGGGCCTTCACAAGCTCGGCCTCTTTTTCTTTAAGCTCATGCTCCACAGACTCGAACTTCTTGCCGAGCTCCTGGAGCTCTTCTTGTACTTCGCCCACTCGGGCTTCTTGCTTTTTGCGCTCCTTGCGTTCCAAGGCCACCTTGTGCTCGGCCTCGGACAGCGCTTTCTTAAGAGATGCCACTTCGGTGGTGGCCTCTGTTACCAAATCACGATGCCTCGTCGTTAGAATAACCAATTTTTCTATACTTTACTATATGAGAGAGGGGAATCATTCACCTTTGCCCTCCTGGAGTTGCCTCCTCGTGAGGCCGAGTTCTCCCTGCGCCCGCTCCAAGTCCTACTTTAGGCCGGCAATTTCGGCCGTACAGGTAGCGGCGGCCAACAGCACAGCCTGCTTATTCAAATTCAAACTTATTGTTAAACTCCTGCAGATTATAATTGATCCTCCGTTTGGTTTTTCCTTCCGAACACCAAACAGAATATCAGGGGCTACTACCTATCGGGTGGTAATTTCACACATTTTCACTACTTACCTCAAAGCCTGTTAGGAGGCTGGTGCAGGCTTCGGTTAGTCCGGTCTTGGCGGACGAAACCTTCTAAATCACCGCACTCATGAGAGTACGGTGCTCTTCATCTATGGAAGCGCCACGAAGCGCTTCCAGCAGACAATCCGGCGCCTCGGGCGCAACGGAAGTCCTCGATACAGACGGCCCTCCTTCCCTAACAAGGGGTTGCCCGCCTGAATCCAGAACCACTGAAGGCTCCGGGATAGTGTTCGGCTGAGAGACCGACTTACCGTGGCTCTCATCAACACGATCCACAGGGATCTTGAACCCCGCGTGTCCGACGCTTGGAATGCCGCCTTGGGGCGTCTCCAGATCCACCTCCCCCGCTCGGGGAGCCTTTGGGACAACACCTTTGTGTCATCCGCTGGCCGGGGAGAAGTGGCCGTCGGGAGTGAGTTCATTGCTGACTCACTCAAGGACCCGTCCGAAGACGGCACCTTGGGATGGGCCCTGGCCGGACTGCATACATGTTTGGCATTATAACAAAACTATGAAGCAAAATTTTGATGGAGTGCGGATACTTACGATCGCACTAGGGGCTTCTTCCTGGGCAGCCACCCTTCCTCGCTATCGGCGGCGGTGGCGGAGTAGTTCGGAAGGGACACCTTTCCCTTCTTGGACGTCCCAGTCTCTCCCACCGGGGCGGCCTTCCTCTTCCCCCCCCCCAATACGGGGAGGTGGAGTTTCTTCTTGTTCCTCCCCGCCTCCGCGGGAGGAATCTGCCTCGTCGTCATCGGACGACAAGGGTATGACGGCCTTGCACCGGGGGCCTCTCCTGGTCCCCTGGTCCGCCGTCTCAGGCCCCCCATCCTCTCTGGATGGGGCGGCCTCCTCTTTTTCTCCTTCTTCCCCTTCGGGGGAGGAGTCTTCCTCATCCTCTTCGGACGAGGCTTTTGGCGCAGCCTTACGCCGGAGACCCTTTCGGGTCCCTGGGGCCTTCTTATTGGCCTTCTTCTCCGGCCCCTTGTAGGACGCTGGGACCAGCATCTTCGTCAGGAGATCAGTAGTTGGGCTTTCCGGCAGAGGAGCCGGACAGTCTATCTGCTCCGCTGTCTCCACATAATCCTGAACAAATATACACAATTCTTAAGGCTCCCTGTAGGTGTCAAAACCGGCGGATCCCGGGTAGGGGGTCCCGAACTGTGCGTCTAGGCGGATGGTAACAGGAGACAAGGGACACGATGTTTTACCCAGGTTCGGGCCCTCTTGATGGAGGTAAAACCCTACGTCCTGCTTGATTGATATTGATATTGTGGATGTTTACAAGAGTGGATCTACCACGAGATCAAGGAGCTAAACCCTAGAAGCTAGCCTATGGTATGATTGTAATGGTTGTTGTTGTGTCCTACGAACTAGAGCCATCCGGTTTATATAGACACCGGAGAGGGCTAGGGTTACATAGAGTCGGTTACAATGGTAGGAGATCTACGTATCCGTATCGCCAAGCTTGCCTTCCACGCCAAGGAAAGTCCCATCCGGACACGGGGCAAAGTCTTCAATCTTGTATCTTCATAGTCTTGGAGTCCGGTCGATGATGATAGTCCGGACGATGATAGTTCGGCTGATGATGGTAGTCCGACTATCCGGACACCCCCTAATCCAGGACTCCCTCAGTAGCCCCTGAACTAGGCTTCAATGACGATAAGTCCGGCGCGTATATTGCTTGGCATTTCAAGGCGGGTTCTTCCTACGAATGATAGAAGATTGTGAACACCAGGATAGTGTCCGGCTCTGCAAAATAAATTCCACATTCCACCGTAGAGAGAATAATATATACACAAGTTCAATCTGCTGACGTTTTTTGCGGCTTGACGTCACGCCACTACCAAGCCATTACTTGAATCGTTTTTTACTCTACCACCTCAGCGCATTTAGCGAAGCGGTTTCCTTGGCACGTCTTGTCGAAGCAGAGATCGTGTTCCCCCTTAATTCGAGATTCTCATCAATACGGACGTGGGTAACCCAACCGCGCCATTGATGGTGACGCTTGGGGGATAAGCGAGTTTTACCAGGCCGGTGGGGGACGCGTAGACTTCGTCCGCCCATATAAGGGATAAGGATTCACCTTTTCACCTACGCTTTCTTCCTCCTTTGCTTATCCATCTCCGCGCACTCGAGCTCCAGCGCCCAAGCCCGCACATCTCGTCTCAACCTTCCCCAGTTATGTCCGGAGCGGGAGGCAAGTGGATGACCTCCTCCGTTACGGAGGAGCACATCGAAAGACTGCGCAGCACCGGCTACCTGTCCGGCGACATCGCGCACCGGCTGCCCGACGAGGGGCAGCTCATCCCCACCCCCAGGCCCCATGAGAGGGTCGTTTTTCTTCCCCACTTCCTCCGCAGACTGGGTTTTCCACTTCACCCCTTTGTCCGAGGGCTCATGTTCTACTACGGCCTGGATTTCCATGATCTGGCGCCGAACTTCATCCTCAACATCTCGGCGTTTATCGTCGTGTGCGAGGCCTTCCTCTGCATCCAGCCCCACTTCGGCTTGTGGCTCAAGACCTTCAATGTCAAGCCCAAGGTAGTGAAGGGCACTCAAGCGGAGTGCGGAGGCGCCATGTTGGGCAAGATGCCCAATGTCCTTTGGTTCGAAGGGGCCTTCGTGGAATCCGTCAAGGGGTGGCAATCGGGGTGGTTCTATATCACCGAGCCGTGCGACCCTAAGTGGGCGGCGGCCCCCGAGTTCAGATCTGGTATCCCCACGTAGCTCACCTCCTGGAAAGAGAAGGGCTTGCTGTGGGGTAGTTCGGAGGAGCTGACGGGACTCCAAGCCTGTATCCAGAAGCTGGTGAAGAAGCTCAGGCTGGTTAACGTGGTCCAAGTCATGCTCGTCCGCCGGATTCTCCCATGCCAAGAGCGGGCATTCAATCTGTGGGAGTTCAATCCGGAACAGCACCAGGCGCTGAGCGGGCTCTTCGACACGACGTACGAAGGCGCCTGGAGGGTGCTGTTTAAGGGTGCCGAAGCCCCCGCATCCGCGACTGAAGATCGCGGATTTCGCTCGCAGCGCCAAGCCGACGAGGTAAGTGATTCTACCCCTTTACGGGACACTTGCTTTTCATAGTTTGACTCTATGCGGGTTTTAATTTCCACTTTTCCTTTGATAGGACTGGATGAGGAAGGCGGAGCAGATTATCTGCTCAGCTCCTATGCCAAAAAACCCAGTAGACGCCCGTCTAGCGAGGCTACTGGTTCCGGCACCGCACGTGGTGCCGAAGAAGAAGGCCAAGAAGGAGGCCACGGGTGCTCGAAAGAGTTCCCGTTTTCAGGTGTCCGACGACTCCGGGGTGGACTCCTCCACCGAAAACGAGGAGGAGAAAGAGGACTCTCTCCCAGAGGAGGGAGAGAGGAAGAGGAAGGCTTCCCCAATAGGGGAGGTCGAAGGGTCCAAGAGGGGAAGGACTATTCCCCCGGACAGCTCCGCCAACATCAACGTTGGCGAGGAAGAATGGCCTTCAAGGGCCAGGCCTCTAGCGAGATCGTAAGTATCCGGATTCCTGAGTGGTTTATAATTTCTTTTTCTGTGTCACATAGTGTCATTCTGATACCGCATGCTGCCTGTAGTCCGGCCAATGATGATCTCCCCGCTTCATCGAGCGGGTCGTTGGCTCCGTCGGATGTAGATTCCATCCCGACCGCCTCCACCCCTCGCGACACCGAGGACGCCGAGGTGGGATCCCAAGAAGGGACCCATCAGGGGGAGGCTTCGGAGGCTCCACAAGGCGTCCTCCCAGACTTTGCGCCGGACTCCATATCAGAACCCATAGTGGTTCCGGAGTCCGGCCGGCGGCCCCTTCGCACGAAGGGCAAGACCGTGACGCCGGCGGCTTCCGTCCAACCGGAGGCGCCGGACAATTTGTTGGAGGCGCTCCAGAGCGCTTCCATCGAGGAAGAACACCGCACTATTATGGGTGCGGTGATTTAGAAGGTACAGCTCGCCAAGAGCGGGCTGACCGAAGCCTGCAGTAGCCTTCTATCAGGCTTTGAGGTAAGAAGTTAAAAATATGCAATGTAATACCGCATAGACAGTAGCCCCTGATGCTCGGTTCGGTGTTCGGAAAGAAAAGCCGGACTGAGGATCTGAAAAAAAGAAGATATACGCAGGGTTGCTAAAAAATTATGTCAATATGGGTTGCAGGCTGCGCTGCTGACCTCTGCCGCACTGACTGCGGAGGTCGGTGCTTTGAAGCAGGAGCTCGAGCGGTCTGGGCAAGAGCTCGGCCGCGCCAAGAAGAAGCTCCAGGACAAAGAAGGTGAGTAACACCACTTTGGACTTGTACCTTACAGAAAAGGATTTAGGTTGCAACAAAAAATAACAAGGATAACATGGGTACTGCAGGGGCCACGAACGAGGTGGCGACCCTGAAGGAGGCCGTGTCTGCGGCCGAACGCAATGCGGCCGCGGAACGGGCAGAGCGAGAAAAGCAGGAGGCGCGGGTGGCGGTGGTTTAGCAAGAGCTCCAGGCTCTCATGGAAAAGCATGAGAGTTTGGAGCGTGACTCAAAGACTCGAGAGTCCGAGCTTGCCTCGGCTCTCGAAAGTGCCAAGACTGCCAAGGCTGATGCCCATAAGTCCCTTCAGGAGATTGAGTTGGTGAGGAAGATAGCGGCGGGTAAGGCATTTTTCATGCAAAGCAAGCATGTGAATGTAAATTACGTGTTACTTACCCGAATTCGGAGCTCTCCAGGGGCGTTTGCAGATCTGCCTCGCAGCGTGTCTGATGCCACCGCATTCTACCGAGCCGAGGAGGGGAGCTCGATGGAGAAGGTCTTCTGGTCTCAGTATGCTGAAGCCGGCCAACCGGTGCCCCCTAGCGACCAGCTGAAGCAGCTGGTCGAGCTCCACAAGGCGGCCGAGCAGGCCATGAAGGGCCTCATAGTCCGGCTGTGGCCTGGAGAGGCCATGCCTGGGAGCTACTTCGGCCTCGTGCGACGGTTGGTGGATGCGTGCCCCTGCGTGGAGGTTATCAAGCGCTCCGCCTGTATTGAAGGTGCTCGTCGGGCCCTTGCCCGCGCAAAGGTGCATTGGGGCAAGCTGGATGCAGAAAAGCTAATCACTGACGCGCCACCAGTGGGCAAGGAATATCGTACGCCCGAGATGTACTATAAGACTGTTCTGAAGGGTGCCCGCAAGATTGCGGATGAGTGCCCCAGGGATGTAATTGTTGAGTAAATTCGCAATGTGTTATCCTGTGCGCTGAAAACTTTGTTCATATGCGCTAAGCAACGCTTGTTAATTTAAAATATTACCTTCTGTGCGGCCGTTTATTAAATCTGAGAGATGGCAAGTCGTCGGCTTCAGCCCCCATGCCACGAGTGCTGGGGTGTTCGGGATAAACTTGAGCACTCTTGTTCCCATTTTTGGGTCCATCTAGGGAGGCGCTCAACACAACGAACAAGGCAACCGGACTTATAGTGCTTGAACACTCTCACTTAGCCATAGAATTCTATAATTTTAAATTTCGGCGAAGCCCCTAGTATTCGGAAGACCGAATTCGGGGCGCTATCCACGCCTTCGTCGGACATTATCCGGAACTTCGCTCGAAGCGGTGTAGGTCTTGAAGGACCCGAAAAGACCTCTCGAACAGCGACCAGTCTCTCGCCTTATCATGACAGTCAGTTTTAGCTTTCTCCATTGAGGCGTTAACCCGGCTCAACCGGGGCGCAATCGCAGTGGTTCTCCCAGTGCTACCTTAGCCAATAGAACGGAACGTAAGGTGCCAAACTTGGGAGTCGGGCAAACCCAACTATTGACCCAAGACATGATTCGGAGCCGATTCATATAATGCTATAAGTTCGGGGTGCCGCACTTGTGAAAGTGTGCGGACTTTATCACACCATAATGCGGGGAACATAAGCCCCTGGTGTATTTGTCCGTACCAAAATGTACGGATGCGACATGTCGTAAATGAACATATATATATAATGTAATGCAAGTATGGGCAAAAAGTGCTGCATTTTATTCAAGAAGATATGCTATGAGTGCGGAATGATACAAATAGTGCGGAAAGCAAGGGATTGGACGAATTAAAGGCGTCTCCCTCCAGGGGTAGGCCGCGGAATGGTGTATTTAACAAATTTTAATGCTCGTAATGGAGACCACCTGAGTGTTCGTCGTAGCCTTTGTCCCTCCCTGGTTGTTGCATCATGAGTTCGGCAGGTTCGCCGCCGGACAGAGTTTTGTATAAAAAAGAGAGAAATAAAAGATAAAAAGAGCGACACACTTGGGAGCCCTGGTGTGGTCGAACCGCACTCTGGGTCTGTTGTGGTTGTGCCTCTCCCCCTATGCCCATGGTATCTCCAGGGCGTAATTATGTACGCGGAGAGTTTGTCTTACAATTGTGCGAGGGCTGGGGTTGAGGCTGCATTGCTACGCGTGCTCGGAACGTGCCAGGTGGTCTTGGTTGATGTTGCTCCGGGCGCATTTGGCCGTGTCCGGTCGTTTAACGGCCGGACTCGAGAATTGCCTTAAAAGGCTGCTCTGTACTTCTGCCGCGGGAGCCGCTGTATGTTCCTCCGTTCGGAGGGAGCGTTCCCTGTTTCCATTGACCGTGATGACTCCACGAGGGCCTGGCATCTTGAGCTTAAGGTATGCATAATGCGGCACCGCGTTGAATTTTGCGAACGCGGTTCGTCCGAGCAGAGCGTGATAGCCACTGCGGAATGGGACTATGTCAAAGATTAACTCCTCGCTTCGGAAATTATCCGGGGATCCGAAGACCACTTCCAGTGTGACTGAGCCTGTACAACTGGCCTCGACACCTGGTATGACACCTTTGAAGGTTGTCTTTGTAGGTTTAATCCTTGAAGGGTCTATGCCCATCTTGTGCACTGTATCCTGATAAAGCAGGTTCAGGCTACTGCCGCCGTCCATCAGGACTCTCGTGAGGTGAAATCCATCGACGATTGGGTCTAAAACCAATGCGGCGAATCCGCCATGGCGGATACTGGTCGGATGCTCTCTTCAATCGAAAGTGATCGGGCAAGAGGACCATGGGTTGAATTTTGGGGCGACTGGCTCCATCGTGTATACGTCCCTTAGTGCACGCTTCCGCTCCCTCTTCGGGATATGCGTTGCGTATATCATGTTTACTGTCCGAACTTGAGGGGGGAATCCCTTTTGTCCTCTGTTGTTCGGCGGCCGGGTCTCTTCCTCGTCATCGCTGTGTAGCCCCTTGGCATTGTTTTCGGCGATTAATTTGCCTGCCTGCTTGAATACCCAACAATCTCTGTTGGTGTGGTTAGCTGGCTTTTCGGGGGTTCCATGTATTTGACAGGAGCGGTCGAGTATTCGGTCCAAATGGGACGGGCCCGGAGTGGTTCTTTTGAAAGGCTTCTTCCGTTGACTGGGCTTGGAGCCTCGGAATCCGGCGTTGACTGCCGTATCCTCATTGTTGTCGTTGTTAATGCGGCGTTTGTTTTTGTTTTGACGCGACCTGCCATTGCGGTCCTTGGTATCCAGACTGCCAGCATTTTTGCTGAGGTTGTTGCTGCGAGCTAGCCAGCTATCCTCTCCCGCACAGAAGCGGGTCATGAGTGATGTGAGGGCTGCCATGGATTTTGGCTTTTCCTGTCCTAGGTGCTGGGCCAGCCACTCGTCGCGGATGTTATGTTTGAAGGCAACGAGGGCCTCTGCATCCGGACAGTCGACAATTTGATTTTTCTTTGTTAAGAACCGTGTCCAGAATTGCCTGGCCGATTCGTCTGGCTGCTGGATTATGTGGCTTAGGTCATCTGCGTCCGGTGGTCGCACATACGTGCCCTGGAAGTTATCGAGGAATGCGGCTTCCAGGTCTTCCTAGCATTCAATTGACTCTGCGGGCAGGCTGTTAAGCCAATGCCGAGATGGTCCTTTAAGCTTGAGCGGGAGATATTTGATGGCGTGAAGATCGTTGCCGCGGGCCATATGTATATGGAGGAGATAATCCTCAATCCAAACCGTGGGGTCTGTTGTGCCATCGTAGGATTCGATATTAATGGGTTTAAACCCTTCAGGGATTTGATGATCCATTACTTCATCAGTGAAGCATAGTGGGTGTGCGGCGCCTCTGTATTGAGCAATATCGCGACGTAGCTCGAGAGAGCGTTGTCTGCTATGTTCGGCCCGGCCAGAGTAGTTGTGGGTCTTGGGGTGCCCACGTGATCCATAGATAGATCTGGATTGTCTTGCCTTGTCCTCCAATATATCCCGCAAGTCCGGCGCGTTCCCTTGTGGCTTCATGCTTTTTGAGCGATGCCGGGGTACGGTTTTGGTGGAGGGCTTGCATGCCTCTCTGTCGCGGCCACGAGGTGGTCGGTCTGCCGTATTGTGCGCTGGTGATGCAGGTTTGTACGCTTCCTCCTCTAGTCGGGGGAGCAACTTGCATTTTGGGTAACTTTTGGAGGGGCGTTCGAGTTCATACTCTTCGGCCGCGAGGACCTCGGTCCATCTGTCGGCCAGTAGGTCTTGATCAGCTTGAAGTTGTTGCTGCTTTTTCTTTAGGCTGTTTGCCGTGGCCATTAGCCTGCGTCTGAAACTCTCTTGTTCGACGGGATCCTCAGGCACGACGAATTCGTCGTCGTCGAGGCTTGCCTCGTCTCCGGAGGGAGGTAAGTAATTATCATCCTCGACCTCTTCGTCTGACGCCCTCTCGTGAGGGCTTGCTTCTGCCTCCTCCTGCGCTGGATCGTGCTGGAGGGGGTTGTCTTCGGCACTTTCTGGGGTGTTATTATCTCCTGTGCCGGAATCTCCATTCTTGATGTGGCGGGATTTAGAGCGGCGCCGCTGACGTCGGCGCTTAGGCTGTTTCTTTAAGGAATCGGCCTCCGTTGCTTCTTCACCGTCCCCATCTTTTGGGGTGTCCACCATGTATATGTCGTATGACGAGGTGGTCTTCTAGTGTCCTGTAGGCACTGGTTCTTGATAGTCTCCAGCATCGTCGTCCATACCGTCGATGTCTTCGGAGTCGTAGTCGAGTACGTCGGTTAGATCGTCGACGGTGGCTACGAAGTGGGTGGTGGGTGGGCCCTGAATTTCTTCATCGTCCGCATCCCAACCATCCTGGCCGTAGTTCGGCCAGGGCTCTCCGGATAGCAAGAGATGCTTCAGCGAATTTAAGATATCGCCGAAGGGTGAGTGCTGAAAGATGTCCGTAGCGGTGAATTCCATGATCAGCGCCCAGTCGGATTCGACCGGCAGGGGCGCAGGAGGTTCGGAGTCCGGTAGAGAGTCCGGCACCTCGGAGTCATGAGCTTTATGCAGGACAAGGTAAGTGTTCGGCTCCATCGCCATAGAAGTTGCAGCTCCTGAGGCGGTGTCCAGCCATCCGTCCTCAATCTGAGCGATCGGCTCCGGACTATGCGTCGGAGCGGATTCATGTGCGGCCTCCAGGGTGCCGTCCGGCGACAGAGTTAGGTCGTGCCCATCGTGACAGCGCGGCACGCTCGACTGTGGCTCAGATCCATCGAAGATCAAGTCCCCGCGGATATCGGCCGTGAATTTTAGGCTTCCAAACCTGACCTGACGGCCAGGAGCGTAGCTTTCGATCTGCTCCAGATGGCCAAGTGAGTTGGCCCGTAGTGCGAAGCCGCCGAATACGAAGATCTGTCCGGGGAGAAAAGTCTCACCCAGGACTGCGTCGTTGTCGATTGAAGAGGCCATCAAGCCTATCGGTGACGACACAGAGGAACTCTCAATGAAAGCACCAATGTCAGTGTCAAAATCGGCGGATCTCGGGTAGGGGGTCCCGAACTGTGCGTCTAGGCGGATGGTAACAGGAGACAAGGGACACGATGTTTTACCCAGGTTCGGGCCCTCTTGATGGAGGTAAAACCCTACGTCCTGCTTGATTGATATTGATATTGTGGATGTTTACAAGAGTGGATCTACCACGAGATCAAGGAGGCTAAACCCTATAAGCTAGCCTATGGTATGATTGTAATGGTTGTTGTTGTGTCCTACGGACTAGAGCCATCCGGTTTATATAGACACTGGAGAGGGCTAGGGTTACATAGAGTCGGTTACAATGGTAGGAGATCTACGTATCCGTATTGCCAAGCTTACCTTCCACGCCAAGGAAAGTCCCATCCGGACACGGGGCGAAGTCTTCAATCTTGTATCTTCATAGTCTTGGAGTCCGGTCGATGATGATAGTCCGGCCGATGATAGTTCGGCTGATGATGGTAGTCCGGCTATCCAGACACCCCCTAATCCAGGACTCCCTCACTCCCCCTTGAATATATTGGGAAGAACCAGACCCGGTGGCAGCCTGGGAACTCACCTGAATAGGATGCTGCGCCGCGTGGAGCCCACGGTCCTCAGATATGAGAGGAGGTACTTCGGAAGCCTTGAACAACACCTTCCACGTGTTTTTGTGCTTCTTGTCGTAGAGCCTCTGGAGCGTCTGGTGTTCGGCTGGAATGAACTCCCACAGATTAAATGCCCGCCTTTGGCACGGCAAAATCCGGTGAATGAGCATGACCTGGATCACATTGACAAGCTTGATGTTATTGTCCTTCATGCCCTTGATGCAGTTTATGAGTCCGGCCAGCTCTGTAGATTCGCCCCATAACAGGCCCTTCTGTTCCCAGGAGGTGAGCCGCATAGGGGTTCCGGATCAGAACTCGGGGGCCGCTGCACAGTAGGCGTCGTGCGGCTCGGTGATGTAGAACCACCCCGACTGCCACCCCTTCACGGTTTCCGTAAAGGAGCCGTCAAGCCAGGTGACGTTAGGCATTTTTTCCACCATGGTTCCTCCGCACTCCGCTTGCTGGCCGCTCACGATCTTCGGCTTCACGCAGAAGGTTTGCAGCCACAAGCCGAAATGAGGCTTGATGCGAAGGAAAGCCTCGCATACGATGATGAACGCCGAGATGTTGAGGATGAAGTTCGGGGCTAGATCATGGAAATCTAGCCCGTAGTAGAACATGAGCCCGCGGACGAAGGGGTGGAGTGGAAACCCCAGTCCACGGACGAAGTGGGCAAGGAACACGGCCCTCTCGTGGGGTCCTGGAGTTGGAATGACCTGCCCGCTGTCTGGTAGCCGGTGTGCTATGTCTGCGGCCAAGTATCCGGCCGCCCGAAGACTTGCGATGTTCTTCTCCTTCACGGTGGAAGCCACCCATTTGCCTCCTGCTCCGGACATGTTTATCTGTGTGGAGAAGACTTGGACTAGGGCGCTGGAGCTCGAGGGGGGCGAGAGTGGGCAGAGGAGGAAGAAGGCGTGGGTAAGAACGGGGAACTCTTATCCCTTTATAGGGCGACGAAAGCGGTGCGCCTCCCCTCTAGCCTGTTGAGAATCGCTTACTTCCCAAGCGCCACGATTGATGGCACGGGGGGATTACCCATACCCGTATTGATGAGAATCCCGTGATAAGGGGACACGATCTCTGCTTCCACAAGACGTGTCAAGGAAACTGCCTCGCAATATGCGTTGTGGCTGGTTGCGAAAAAACGGTTCAAATAATGACCCGGCCGTAAGGACATGTCACGTCATTTAAAAAGTTGTCAGCTGAAGTATCATTCTCTCTACGGTGGTATGTGAAGATCATTTTGCAGATCCGGACACAGCCTACGTGTTTGATAATAACCTTGGAGTATTCGGAAGGAGGAACCCACCTTGCAATGTCGAAGACAAGACTGCGCACCAGACTCATCGTCATTGAAGCCTGGTTCAGGGGCTACTGAGGGAGTCTTGTATTAGGGGGTATCCGGACAGCCGGACTGTATACATCGTCCGAACTGTTGAAGCGTGAAGATACAAGACTCAAGACTTCGGCCCATGTCTGGATGGGACTCTCCTTTGCGTGGAAGACAAGCTTGGCGATCCGGATATTATGTTTCCTTCCTTGTAACCGACTCCATGTAAACCCTACCCCTCTCCGGTGTCTATATAAACCGGAGAGGATGGTCCTTAGAAGGGCGATCACAATTACAATCATACCATCATAGGCTAGTTCGTAGGGTTTAGCCTCTATGATCTCGTGGTAGATCTACTCTTGTACTACTCATATCTTCAATATTAATCAAGCAGGAAGTAGGGTTTTACCTCCATCGAGAGGGCCCGAACCTGGGTAAACATTGTGTCCCTTGCTTCCTGTTACCATCAGCCTAAGACGCACAGATCGGGACCCCCTAGCCAAGATCCGCCGGTTTTGACACCGACACTCAGGGGGTGCACCAGCCCCTTGTGGCTGGTGCATTTACCCTCTTGGCCCATAAGGCCCATATCTTTTGCCGGGGGTGCCCGGAACCCCTTCTGGTGACTCGATATGTACCCGGTACCCTCCGGAACACTTCTGGTTTCCAAATGCAATCCTTCTGTATATAAATATTTACCTCTCAACCATTTCGAGACTCCTCGTCATGTATGTGATCTCATCCAGGACTCTGTACAATATTCGGTCACCAAATCACATAACTCATATAATACTATATCATCATCAAACGTTAAGCGTGCGGACCCTACGGGTTCGAGAACTATGTAGACATGAGCGAGACACCTCTCCGGTCAATAACCAATAGCGGAACTTGGATGCTCATATTGGCTCCTACATATTCTACGAAGATTTTTATCGGTCGAACCGTTATGACAACATGCGTAATGCCATTTGTCCATCGGTATGTTACTTGCCCGAGATTCGATCTTCAGTATCTTCATGCCTAGTTCAATCCCATTACCAGCAAGTCTCTTTACTCATTCCATAATACATCATCTCGTTACTAACTCCTTTGCTTGCAAGCTTATGATGTGTATTACCGAGAGGGCCCTGAGATACCTCTCCTATACTCGGAGTGACAAATACTAATCTTGATCTATGCCAACTCAACAAACACCTTCAAAGATACCTGTAGAGCATCTTTATGATCACCCAGTTACGTTCTGTCGTTTGATAGCACACAAGGCATTCGTCCGGTATCCGGGAGTTGCATAATCTCATAGTCGAAGGAATATGTGTTTGACATGAAGAAAGCAATAGCAATAAACTGAACGATCAATATGCTAAGCTAACAGATGGGTCTTGTCCATCACATCATTCTCCTAATGATGTGATCCCATTATAAAATGACAACACATGTCCATCGTTAGGAAACCTTAACCATCTTTGATCAACGAGCTAGTCTAGTAGAGGCTCACTAGGGACACAGTATTTGTTTATGTATTCACACATGTGTTTAAGTTTCCGATCAATACAATTCTGGCATGAATAATAAACCTTTATCATGAATAAGGAAATATAAAATAACAACTTTATTATTGCCTCTAGGGCATATTTCCTTCAGTCTCCCATTTGCACTAGAGTCAAAAATCTACTCCCTCCGTTCGGAATTACTTGTCTCTGAAATGGATGTATCTAGAATTAAAATACATCTAGATACATTCATTTCTGCGACAAGTAATTTCGAACGGAGGGAGTAGTTCACACCGTCATGTGATTAACACCCATGGTTCACATTTCCATGTGACCAATACCCAAAGAGTTTACTAGAGTCAAGAATCTAGTTCACATTGCTATGTGATTAACACCCAAAGAGTGCTAAGGTGTGATCAAGTTTTGATTGTGAGAGAGGTTTAGTCAACGGGTCTACCACATTCAGATCTGTATGTAATTGCAAATTTCTATGTCTACAATGCTCTACATGGAGCTACTCTAGCTAATTGTTCCCACTTTCAATATGTATCCAGATTGAGACTCAGAGTGATCTGGATCGGTGTAAAAGCTTGCATCGGTGTAACTCTTTACGACGAACTCTTTATCACCTCCATAACCGAGAATTATTTCCTTAGTCCTCTAAGGATAATTTTGACTGATGTCTAGTGATCTACTCCAGGATCACTATTGTACCCCTTGCCAAACTCATGGCAACGTACACAACAGGTTTGGTACACAGCATGGCATACTTTATAGAACCTATGGCTGAGGCATAGGGAATGACTTTCATTCTCTCTCTATCTTCTGTCGTGGTCGGGCTTTGAGTCTTACTCAGCTTCACACCTTTCAATACGGACTAGAACTCCTTATTTGACTGATCCATTTTGAACTCCTTCAAACTCTTGTCAAGGTATGTACTCATTGAAAATCTTATCAAGCGTCTTGATCTATCTCTATAGATCTTGATGCCCGATGTGTAAGCAGCTTCACCGAGGTCTTTCATTGAAAAATTCTTATTGAAGTATCCTTTTATGCTATCCAGAAATTCTATCATTTCCAATCATCAATATGTCATCCACATATAATATTAGAAATGCTACAGAGCTCCCACTCACTTTCTTGTAAATACAGGCTTCACCGTAAGTATGTATAAAACCATATGCTTTGATCACCTCATCAAAGCGTATATTCCAACTCCGAGATGCTTGCACCAGTCCATAGATGGGTCGCTGGAGCTTGCACACTTTGTTAGCACCTTTAGGATTGACAAAACCTTCTGGTTGCATCATATACAACTCTTCTTTGAGATATCCATTAAGGAATGCAGTTTTTCCATCCATTTGCCAGATTTCATAAAAATGTGGCAATTGCTAACATGATTCAGATGGACTTAAGCATCGCTACGGGTGAGAAAGTCTCATCGTAGTCAACTCCTTGAACTTGTCAAAAACCTTTTGCGACAAGTCGAGCTTTGTAGAAAGTAACATTACCATCAGCGTCAGTCTTCTTCTTGAAGATCCATTTATTCTCTATGGCTTGTCAATCATCAGGCAAGTCCATCAAAGTCCACACTTTGTTCTCATACATGGATCCTATATCAAATTTCATGGCCTCGAGCCATCTGTCGAAATCTAGGCTCATCATAGCTTCTTCATAGTTCCTAGGTTTGCCATGGTCTAATAACATGACTTTTAGGACAGGATTACCGTACCACTCTGGTGCGGAACGTGCTTTGTTTGACCTATGAAGTCCAGTAGTAACTTGATCTAAAGTTTCATGATCATCATCATTAGCTTCCTCTCTAGTTGATGTAGGCATCACGAGAACGGATTTCTCTGATGTGCTACTCTCCAATTAGAGAAAAGGTACAATTACCTCATCAAGTTCTACTTTCCTCCCACTCACTTCTTTCGAGAGAAACCCCTTCTCTAGAAAGGACCCATTCTTAGCAACAAAGATCTTGCCTTTGGATATGTGGTAGAAGGTGTACCCAATAGTTTCTTTAGGGTATCCTAGAAGATGCACTTCTCTGATTTAGGTTCGAGCTTATCAGGCCGAAGCCTTTTGACATAAGCATCACATCCCCAAACTTTAAGAAACGGCAGCTTAGGTTTCTTGTCAAACCAAAGTTCATACGGTTTCGTCTCAACTGATTTGGATGCTGCCCTATTTAACGTGAATGTGGTTGTCTATAATGCATAACCCCAAAACGATAGTGGTAAATCAGTAAGAGACATCATAGATCGCACCATATCTAATAAAGTATGGTTACGACGTTCGGACACACCATTACGTTGTGGTGTTCTAGGTGGCGTGAGTTGTGAAATAATTCCACATTGTTTTAAATGAAGGCCAAACTCGTAACTCAAATATTCGCCTCCGCGATCAGATCGTAGAAATTTATTTTCTTGTTACGGTGATTCTCCACTTCAATCTGAAATTCTTTGAACTTTTCAAATGTTTCAGACTTGTGTTTCATTAAGTAGATATACCCACACCTACTCAAATCATCTATGAAGGTCAGAAAATAACGATACCCGCCGCGTGCTTCAACACTCATCGGACTGCATACATCGGTATGTATTATTTCCAATAAGTCATTAGCTTGCTCCATTGTTCCGGAGAATGGAGTTTTAGTCATATTGCCTATGAGGCACGGTTCGCAAGTATCAAATGATTCATAATCAAGTGATTCTAAAAGTCCATCCGCATGGAGTTTCTTCATGCGCTTTACACCAATATGACCTAAACGGCAGTGCCACAAATGTGTTACACTATCATTATCAACTTTGCATCTTTTGGTATCAATATTATGAATATGTGTATCACTACGATCGAGATTCAATAAACCATTTATATTGGGTATATGACCATAGAAGGTTTTATTCATGTAGATAGAACAACAATTATTCTCTAACTTAAATGAATAACTGTATTGCAATAAACATGATCCAATCATATTCATGCTCAACGCAAACACCAAATAACATTTATTTAGGTCCAACACTAACCCCGAAGGTAGAGAGAGTGTGCGATGGTGATCTTATCAACCTTGGAATCACTTCCAACACACATCGTCACCTCGCCCTTAACTAGTCTCTATTCATTTTGCAACTCCAGTTTCGAGTTACTAATCTTAGCAGCTGAACCGATATCAAATACCCAGGGGCTACTATGAACACTAATAAAGTACACATCAATAACATGTATATCAAATATACCTTTGTTCACTTTGCCATCCTTCTTATCCGCCAAGTATTTGGGGCAGTTCCGCTTCCAGTGAACATTTCCTTTGCAGTAGAAGCACTCAGTTTCAGGCTTGGGTCTAGTTTTGGGTTTCTTCATGGGAGAGACAACTTTCTTGCCATTCTTCTTGAAGTTCCCTTTCTTTCCCTTTGCCCTTTTGTTGAAACTAGTGGTCTTGTTAACCATCAACACTTGATGCTCTTTCTCGATTTCTACCTTCACCGATTTTAGCATCACGAAGAGCTCGGGAATCATTTTCGTCATCCCTTGCATATTATAGTTCATCACAAAGTTCTAATAGCTTGGTGATGGTGACTAGAGAACTCTGTCAATCACTATCTTATCTGGAAGATTAACTCCCACTTGATTCAAGTGATTATAGTACCTAGACAACCTGAGCACATGCTCACCGGTTGAGCTATTCTCCTACATCTTGTAGGAAAAGTACCATCAGAGGTCTCATACCTCTCGACACGGGGATGAGTCTGAAATACCAATTTCAGCTCTTGAAACATCTCATATGCTCTGTGGCATTCAAAACATTTTTGAAGTCCCGGTCTAAGCCGTAAAGCATGGCGCACTAAACTATCAAGTAGTCATCATATCGAGCTTGACAAACGTTCATACCATCTGCATCTACTCCTGCAATAGGTCTGTCACCTAGCGGTGCATAAAGGACATAATTCTTCTATGCAGCAATGAGGTTAATCCTCAGATCACGGACCTAGTCCGCATAATTGCTACTATCATCTTTCAACTTAGCTTTCTCTAGGAACGCATTAAAATTCAAGGGAACGGTAGCACGGGCCATTGATCTATAACATAGATATGCAAATACTATCAGGACTAAGTTCATGATGAATTAAGTTTAGTTAATCAAATTACTTAAGAACTCCCACTTAAATAGACATCCTCGAGTCATCTAAGTGATACGTGATCCAAATAAATTAACCCATGTCCGATCATCACATGAGATGAGGTATTCATCAATGGTGAACATCTCTATGTTGATCAAATCTACTATATGATTCACGTTCGATCTTTTGGTCTCCAGTGTTCTGAGGTCAATACATGGTAGGCTCGTCAAGTTTAACTCGAGTATTCCACATGTGCAAAACTGTCTTGCACCCGCTGTATGTGAACGTAGAGTCTATCACACCCGATCATCATGTGGTGTCTCAACACGACGAACTTTTGCAATGGTGCATACTCAGGGACAACACTTATACCTTGAAATTTAGTGAAGGGATCATCTTATAATGCTACCGCCGTACTAAGCAAAATAAGATGCATAAAAGATAAACATCACATGCAATTAAAATATGTGACATGATATGGACATCATCTTGTGCTTTTGATCTCTATCTCCAAAGCATCGTCATGATCTCCATCGTCACCATCTCGACACCTTGATATCCATCGTAATGTCGTGGTCGTCTCGCCAACTATTGCTTCTACAACTATTGCTAACTCATAGCGATAAAGTAAAGCAAATACATGGCGTATGCATTTCATACAATAAAGAGACAACCATACGGCTCATGTCGGTTGCCAGATATCTTACAAAACATGATCATCCCATACAATAATGTATATCTCATCATGTCGTTACCATATCACATCACAACATACCCTACAAAAACAAGTTAGACGTCCTATACTTTGTTATTGCAAGTTTTACGTGGCTGCTACGGGCTTCTAGCAAGAACCATTCTTACCTATGCACAAAATCACAACGGTGTTTCATCAAGTTTGTTGTTTTAACCTTCTTTAAGGACCGGACATAGTCAAATTCGATTCAACTAAAGTAGGAGAAACAGACACCCGCTAGCCACCTTTATGCAAAACTAGTTGCATGTCTGTCGGTGGAACCGGTCTCATGTACGTGGACATGTAAGGTTGGTCCGAGTCACTTCATCCCACAATACCGCTGAATAAAAATAAGACGTTGGTGGTAAGCAGTATGACTATCACCGCACACAACTCTTTGTGTTCTACTCGTGCATATCATCTATACATAAACCTGACTCATGATGCCACTGTTGGGAACCGTTGCATGGAAAAACAAAAAAATCTACGCACACGCAATGATCATTCCATGGAGATGCATAGCAATGAGGTGGGGGGGAGTTTGTCTATGTACCCTCGTAGACCATAAGCGGAAGCGTTTCACAACGCGATTGATGCAGTCGAACTTTCTTTGCGATCCACCGATCAAGTACCGAACGTACGACACCTCCGAGTTCTGCACACGTTCTGCTCGGTGACGTCCCTCGCCTTCTTGATCGAGCAAGACGTAGAGGTAGTAGATGAGTTCCGTCAGCATGACGGTGTGGTGATGGTGATGGTGAAGTGATCTCCGCAGGGCTTCGCCTAAGAAGTATGAAAATATGAACGAGGAAGTAAACGGTGGAGGGCGCCGCACATGGTTAGGCAATTGTCTGGTATGTGCTAGGGGTGCCCCCCCCCACATATATATATATTTGCGAGGGGGGGAGAGGTCAGGAGGTGCCCCAAGTAGGACCGGATCCTACTTGGGCTCCTCCCAAGCCGCGCGCCCCCGTGCCATATATATCGGAGGGGGAAAGAAAGGGGGGAGGGGGGAGGAAGGGGGAATCATATTCCCTTTCTTTCCTTTCCTCCTTCCCCTTTCCTTCTCCACTTTGGCCAGCCCATATGGGTGGCACACCAGCCCCTTGTGGCTGGTGCGTTTCCCCTCTTGGCCCATAAGACCCATATCTTTTGTCGAGGGTGCCTCGAACCCCTTTCGGTGACCTGATATGTACCCGGTACCCTCCGGAACACTTCCAGTGTCCGAATACCATTGTTCTATATATCAATCTTTACCTCTCGACCATTTTGAGACTCCTCGTCGTGTCCTTGATCTCATCCGAGACTTCGAACAACTTTAGGTCACCAAACCACATAACTCATATAATACAGTATCGTCATCGAACGTTAAGCGTGCGGACCCTACGAGTTCGAGAACTATGTAGACATGACCGAGACACCTCTCCGGTCAATAACTAATAGCAGAACCTGGATGCTCATATTATCTCCTACATATTCAATGATATCTTTATCAGTTGAACTGTTATGACAACATATGTAATGCCCTTTGTCCATCGGTATGTTACTTGATCGAGATTTGATCGTGGTATCTTCATACCTAGTTCAATCTCGTTACCAGCAAGTCTCTTTACTCGTTCCGTAATACATCATCTCGTGACTAACTCCTTAGTTGTTTGCTTGCAAGCTTATGATGTGTATTATCGAGAGGGCCCAGAGATACCTCTCTGATACTTGGAGTGGCAAATCCTAATCTCGATCTATGCCAACTCAACAAACACCTTCGGAGATACATGTAGAGCATATTTATGATCACCCAGTTATGTTGTGACGATTGATAGCACACAAGGCATTCCTCCGGTGTCCGGGAGTTGCATAATCTCATAGTCGAAGGAATATGTATTTGAGATGAAGAAAGCAATAGCAATAAACTGAACGATCAACATGCTAAGCTAACGGATGAGTCTTGTCCGTCACATCATTCTCCTAATGATGTGATCCTGTTATCAAATGATAACACATGTCCATGGTTAGGAAACCTTAACCATCTTTGATCAACCAGCTAGTCTAGTAGAGGCTCACTAGGGACACGATATTTGTTTATGTATTCACACATGTGTTTAAGTTTCTGATCAATACAATTCTAGCATGAATAATAAACCTTTATCATGAATAAGGAAATATAAATTAACAACTTTATTATTGCCTCTAGGGCATATTTCCTTCACAACTAGCTCGCAAACCTTGGTCAACAGGCAGCGTCCTCTAGGTGTACTTGGGACTCGCACTCCTTCTCTATTCAGCCAGGGATCAGACCAAATTTTGATCGATGTACCATCCCCAATAGGACAGACGAGGCCCTCTTACAGCAGTGCCACGCCCTTCAAGGTGCTTCATCGTGTATAAGAAAGAGTGTGTCTGAGCCTCAAGGATCAATGTGTGCGAGAAGTACCTCACCTTTAAGACCTGGGCACATAAAGACTCAGGTGTGGACAACATGCGCCATGCCTGCCAGGCTAGCATGGTCATGTTGAAGCCATAGATGTCGCGCAATCCCATTCCTCCATCCTTCTTCGGTCTTTGAAAGTGAAACTATCCCTAGGTGGTTTTGGTAATTCCTAACAACATATAGCTCATTGAGCCAATACTATTCCAAGACAAATATTTCAGGAAAGCTCAATGAATGGCATGGCATGGATGAGGAAAGTGGATCCCTCAAGATACTAAGGATAAAAGGATTGGCTCAATCTCAAAAGCTCAAGACTCTACATTTTATATTTTAGTGATCCAAGATCACATTGAGTCTACGGGAAAAGCCAATACTATCAAGGAGGGATGAGGTGTTACTTGATGAGTTTCTTGCTTCAAGTGCTTAGTGACATGCTCCAAAAACCCTCAACTACTTTCTCATATCCACATATGACCTAAACCTAAAGTCAAACTTGGCCCCACCGATTCTTTCTATCCGGCGCCACCGAGTTCAGATGTCATAGCCACTGCCACAAACCCTAGGCAAATCGGTCTCGCCGATAGGGATCTCAGTCTCACCGAGATGGGACTGTAATATCTCTGTTTCCCTTCGTAACGTTTCGGTCTAACTGAAGTGAGCAATCGGTCCCACCGAGATTGCAATGTAAACTCTTTGTTTCCCTTTCGTAACATTTCGGTCCCACCGAAAAGAGCGAATCGGTCCCACCGAGTTTACCTAACCAACTCTCTGGTTAGCTTATTACCAGAATCGGTCTCACCGAGTTTGTGTAATCGGTCTCACCGAGATTAAGTTATGCCCTAACCCTAACCATATCGGTCCTACCGAGTTGCATGTCGGTCCCACCGAAATCACTAACGGTCACTAGGTTTACTGAATCAGTCTGATCAATTTGTTGATTCGGTCCCACCGAGATTGGTAAATTGTGTGTAACGGTTAGATTATGTGTGGAGGCTATATATACCCCTCCACCTCCTCTTCATTCGTGGAGAGAGCCATCAGAACAAACCTACACTTCCAACTTACCATTTCTGAGAGAGAACTACCTAATCATGTGTTGAGGCCAAGATATTCCATTCCTACCATACGAATCTTGATCTCTAGCCTTCCCTAAATTGCTTTCCACTCAAATCTTCTTTCCACCAGATCCAAATCCTGTGAGAGAGAGTTGATTGTTGGGGAGACTATCATTTGAAGCACAAGAGCAAGGAGTTCATCATCAACACACCATTTGTTACTTCTTGGAGAGTGGTGTCTCCTAGATTGGCTAGGTGTCACTTGGGAGCCTCTGACAAGATTGTGGAGTTGAACCAAGGAGTTTGTAAGGGAAAGGAGATCGCCTACTTCGTGAAGATCTACCGCTAGTGAGGCAAGTCCTTCGTGGGCGACGGCCATGGTGGGATAGACAAGTTTGCTTCTTCGTGGACCCTTTTAGGTGGATCCCTCCGTGGACTCGCGCAACCGTTACCCTTCGTGGGTTGAAGTATCCATCAACGTGGGTGTACGATAGCACCACCTATCGGAACCACGGCTCAAAAATCATCGTGTCTCCAAATTGCATTTGAAATCTCCAAACCCTTCCCTTTACATTCTTGCAAGTTGCATGCTTTAATTTCCGCTGCTCATATACTCTTTGCATGCTTGCTTGAATTGTGTGAAGATTGCTTGACTTGTGCTAAGATAGCTAAAATCTGCCAAAGACTAAAATTGGGAAAAGGTTAAGTTTTTAATTGGTCAAGTAGTCTAATCACCCCCCCCCCTCTAGACATACTTCAAGGTCCTACAAGTGGTATCAGAGCCTTGGTCTCCATTTGCTTTGATTTCCATAGCTTTTGGTGGTCATAGCCTTGGTTTCACAACCTAGGAGAGTATGGCGTCTAGCGAGGGAAATTATCACCGTAGAGGTCCTTACTTTGATGGTACTAATTTTGCTAGTTGGAAGCATAAGATGAAAATGCATATTCTCGGACATAACCCCGCCGTTTGGGATATTGTGTGTATTGGCTTGCAAGGTGAATTCTTTGATGGGAGGGAACCAAACCGTGAAGCTAGTGCGAATGAATTGAAGATGTTGCAATACAACGCTCAAGCTTGTGATATTCTCTTCAACGGATTGTGCCCCGAAGAATTCAACAAAATCAGTCGTCTTAAGAATGCAAAGGAAATTTGGGATACTTTGATTGATATGCACGAAGGTACCGACTTTGTCAAAGAATCCAAATTGGATGTGCTCCAAAGTCAACTTGACAAGTTCAAAATGAAGGATGGTGAAGGTGTCGCTGAAATGTACTCTAGGCTTGCTCTTATCACAAATGAGATTGCGGGCTTAGGAAGTGAAGAGATGACAGACAAATTCATCATCAAGAAGATCCTAAGAGCATTGGATGGAGAATATGATACCGTGTGCACATTGATCCAAATGATGCCCAATTACAGGAATCTCAAGGCAACAGAGGTCATTGGAAGAATTGTTGCTCATGAGATGTCACTCAAGGATAAGGAGGAACTTCACAACAAGTCAAGTGGTGCTTACAAAGCCTCATGTGAAGCCCCTACGTCATCAAGTGGGAAACAAACCTTCAATGAAGAATTGAGCTTAATGGTGAAGAACTTCAACAAATTCTACAAGAGTAGAAGCAAAGAAAGAAGCTCCAAGTCAAGGTCCTACAATGACAAAAGATCTTCCAGTCGAGAGCGCAATTGCTACAATTGTGGGAGACCCGGACACTATTCCAATGAGTGTACGACACCCTACAAAAGAAGAGAAGATTCTCCCAAGAGAAGAAGTAGAAGAGAAGAATCATCGCCAAGAGAGAGGGGGAGTAGAGATGATCGTTATGAACGAAGAACATCCCGGAGAAGCAAGGATTCGGAAAGGAAGGACAAGTCATCAAAGAGCTACACAAAATGAAGACATCAAGCTCATGTTGGTGAATGGGTATCCGGTTCCGACTCTGAACATCACTCCGAGAGAAGCTATCACTCTGACTCCGAACATACTCAAGATGAAGGTGTTGCCGGTCTAGCACTTGTGTCGACCAACTCCTACGACATATTTGATTCACAAAATGAAGGAATTGGAAGATGCTTCATGGCTAAAGGCCCTAAGGTAACTCACCCCGAGTATGTTGATTTCAATAGTGATGAAGATGACTTGTTAGGTAATGATGATTTACTTATTGACAACTCTAGTGATGAATACTATGATGAAACGTCAATTAATCATGCTAAACAAGATAAAACGAATGACAACGATAAGGAGAAGATTGAGCTTCTAACTAAAGAACTAAACACTCTTAAGTTAGCTCATGAAACTATCTTAGGGGATCATCAGTAATTTTTGAGGACTCATGAGAAGTTACGCTTTGAAAAGCTCAATCTTGAGCAAGAGCATGAGTTCTTAAAAGCAATCAATGATGATCTTTGCAAGAAAATTTCTTCTTACATTGCCAAGCATTTAGTCTTATCTACTTACATGTCTCAAGTCAAGTCTAGTAACAAGAACAAGAAGGATTCTTCCTCTAGTAGTAACAATAATCATGCTAAATCCAATATTGTTGCTTCTAGTAGTTCTCTTGATTCCACTAATGATTCTCATAGCCAAGTTACACTTGAGCAAGAAAATAGCTTATTGAAGGGAATTATAGAGAAAGGTGTTTACAAGAGCCTTGCCGGGAGTAAGCAATTCGAGGAAATTGTATGCAAGCAAGGAAGGCACCGGAAGAATCAAGGTGTTGGTTTTGAACGAAAGTTCAATGCCAATGGAGTTGAGTGGGAAGAAGATCAATACCCCAAGACGAAGTTTGTTCCTCAACAAGAGAAGTATGATCCTACTTCCTTCAAGGGGACACAAGTTCAATATGATCTTCCACCACAAGACCACAAGCACAAAGGCAAGGACAAGCTTCAAGAGGAGATTGATGCATTTTAAGAAGCTCCTAAGGCCTTGGTCAAGTGAGTTCCCAAGACTACGTCAAGTTCTACTTCATCAAGCACAACTAAAACTCCAAGGATTCCCATCAAGATGATGTGGATCCCGAAGAAGAAGAACTATAAAGTTCTTGAGGGTGACTCCACCAACATTCTTCACTCATATCATTATGGCAAGGACAAGTGCAATCAACTTCCACATCTTGCACTAGTTCAAGGAGTCACAAACCCTCATGTTGGTAAGGCAAGGGACATGGTAACCTAATGCTTTCATGGACATCATCTTGTGTGTGCATCACTCTATGTCTATGGATATACTTGTTTGTTCCTTATGGGACTAACCCGTTTAGGTATTGAAAGTGCAACTCACTCCAAAGGATTGCTCCAAATGATCTTCATCAACATTGAGCATCCACATCTTCAACACCTACATGAAGTCATCATCGACAAAACCCAAGGTTAGTTCATCCCTCTTAGGGGGGATCTCACATCTAGGGGGAGCTTAACTCTAAGAATTGAGTCAAAGAAACTCTAATGATGTGAACACATCAATGCATTATGTAAAAGTGGTAACCCCACTTGAGCTTAAACGATGAGTATGACCTATGATCAAATGTTCTCATTTGACTCCTAAGTCAATATACTCATATATAGATTACCTAGTCATCGCCAATTGTTTGATAGATGCTAGAATTGGTTGTGCATGCTTTGCCACATATTTCATTTGCAATTTTATTGTGTGAGCATGTTGGTTGCATATTTAACTCATTCGAAGACATCCACTTGTTGCTTTGATTGATTGGCTTCTTTTTCTTTATCCAAGTGGATGAACAAGAATGCCTAAGAACCTTCTCTAGCTATCTATGCTTTTCTTGTCTCAAACTCTATTCATGCTACATCACAAAATTTGATCAAGTCAGATTCGAACTACTCTGTGTGAGGAGCACTCAGAGTCCCTGATTCGTCATAGACTTAAACTTCCAAAACTTCTTTGTGTGTTTCGGTCTGACCGGTTCTTCCATTTCGGTCATACCGAGATCACTAAGTCGATCTAGGTTTTCAATCTCGGTGCAACTGATTTGAACTTTTCGGTCTCACCGATTTGCTGTAACTGTCAACAGTTATGCATCTCGGTGCCACCGAGTTGTTCCACTCGGTCACACCGACAGGGTCGGGCTATATATACTCATGGGCAAAAATTTGGAAAACTTCTCCAAACCCCTTCGCACGCACATAGCTCGCTCTGCCTCCTAGGTCTCCGGATCGTCGACTTCGTCGCCAGCCGCCTCCAGTCGCTGGTCTCCGCCGCCGTCAACGGAATTCATCCCCGCCGTTGCCGCCATAGCGAGTTCATCGCCAAACTAGGGTATGGACTCGATCACAGTGCTATCCCCGTCCGATTCCTAGCACATTGTGTTCATTATGATTCTTGCCACGATTGAAACGCATCTATCCAGTCAAAACAATCCTTACATTAGATGTGAATTGAAAATTTAGGGTTAGGTTTCCGCCGAAACCATCTCACACCCATCGAGTTGAAAAACTCGGTTCCACCGGTTCGGCTAAGGCCATTGCACAAGTGATTCTCGGTCTGACCGAGAATTGCAAATCGGTGTGACCGATTTTAGAATTCTGTGAAACCCTAGCAGTCTCGGTGCCACCGAACTGTAACTCGGTCTGACCGAGATCACTAGTTTAGGTTCCAAAAGCTGCTTCAGTATCACCGAGTTTGCAAATCGGTTGATCTGAAATGCTTTCTGTGGAAAACTAAAACTAAGTTTTTGAATCATTCTTTTGCAAAAATCTCTGCATTCTGTGATGCTCATCCATTCTATCTCAACTACATCTATTCACAGGGTCAGAAGTCAGTGTTTGCAGCATGTCAGACCATAGTGACAGCCAGAACAGGGAAGAGGAGTAGATTCACATGAGTGAGGGCACTAGTCCCTCTAGTTCCTCAGATGATGGCAGCAGGAGCACTCCTAGCAATTTGCCCAAAGCAGCCATAAGAGCCAGAAGGAAGAGAAACTCAGACTCTGAAGATGAAGACTATGTGGCAGCTGAAGATGAGGCTACTTCCAAGAAGATAGTGCTCAAAAAGGAGCATGGCTCAGCTAAGACCACAAAGCCTAGACTAAACAGGAAGGTCCCTGCCAAGAGGACACCTATGCTGAAAGTCAGAGGATCAACTCAAGAACCTGAGAAACCTAATCCCAAAGAGGCTGCTGCAGAAGGAAAGAAGAGGAAGGAAAGGGTCAGAAAGACCATGGCCAGAGTTGTTGGACAACCTTCCATGATGGAAGAGGAGGAGGAAGAAGAGGTTGTTGCACCAGCACCCAAGGCACAAAAGCTGATGGGTGATGCTATAAGGTCAGGGGCTGCATCATCAAAGCCCAAAGAAGCACCCAAAGCTGCCTCCAAGGCCAAGTCTGCACCTAAGAGGAATACCAGGAGCATACCAGCTGCTGAGAAGAACAAGGCCCAGTGCCTGAAGTTGCTGCTGAGGAAGAAGATGAAGGACAAGTCCTGAGGAAGCTCAAACCCAAGATTCTAGACCACAATGATGCTCATCCAGTGGCTGAGAATATGAAGCTGAGGAAGGATGCAAGGCTCAGGCAGTGGAGATTGTCTGATCCCTACGCAATCAGAAGGAGGACTGTTGTTGATTACAGGTTCCACACTAAGGAACAACAGGATTTCTATGAGACTGTGTTGTTGGACAAGAAGCCCATAGTTTTTGTGACATGAGGTGGGTAGATTGGAAATACATGAAGGAAAATGAGGATCACTACCCAGGAGTATTTGACAGCTTTAAGGCTTGTGGAGTTGATGAGTTTGTTGGACAGAAGTTCATAAACTGGAATGATGGGCTAGTTATGCAATTCTACTCCACAGCTCACTTTTATCCTGATGGCAGAATAGTCTGGATGTCTGAAGGTACAAGGTACCAATCCACTATTGCAGAATGGTCTGAACAGATAAATGCACCAGAGGAGAGTGAAGATGACTTGGATGTCTACTCCAAGAAGAAGAAGGATCACAATTCAATGTCACATACGTACAAGGAGATCCCAGACAAGGCACTTGAGACTTTCAAGTTTGGGTCTGTCCATTTTCTTCTGTCAGGGCTGCCAACGATCAACTGGATCCTAAGGCACACTCTATTGCCCAAGTCAGGTGACCACAACATGATCAGAGGGCATGCAATAAATTTGCTACACATATTTGATGTGCCACAGAAATTCAAGGTCATGAGCCTCATAGTTGAGACTATCAAGAGGACAGCAGTAGACCAGAAGAGAAGTTGTGGGTATGCCCCGCAAATCCAGGAGCTGATCAACTCAAAGATGGGCACAGGCAAATACCTTTTGGATAAGGAACACTTTGTTATCTATCCAGATTTTGAGGACAATCAAGTTGTCATGAATGAGAATGAACCATCCTCAGTGCAAGCTCAAGAGAAGAAGGAGAAGGCAAAGAAGGAGAAGGCTGCCAAGATGCCAACTTTAGAGGAGGCATCTGAGTACTTTTTGAAGAGCAAGCAGGACCAGCTTGGTTACTTAATAGCATCAACTCTGAGGATTGAGAAGGGGTTGGCCACCCTAACTCAAAACTAGGAGAGCCTGGAAAGAATCATGGAACAAAAATTCTATGACCTAGATGTGAAAGTAACTGAGATTCAGTCAGTTGTGGAGCAGCTTCAAGATGACATGCAGGAGAGGAAGGGTAGGACAACCACTGATGCATTTGACAGAGTGCCTCGAGCTCAGAGATCAGTTGCAGAGCCTGTGACAGACACCAGAGCCACTTCATCTGCACCAGCTACAGCTCCAGTGCAACCAGCTCTAGCACCAACTCCTTCAGCTCCATCCACATCAACTGAAGTCTTCGTCCAAGGAGCCATGTCTACACCACCAACTGAAGACCAAGCATGAGAGACAAAATAGTACTATGCATTTTCTAGGAACTTTTTGGTAACTTGTTGCCAAAGGGGGAGAAAAATGTATAGATCATAGGCTTCGAGAGAGAGAGTTTACTTTTGTTCTCTCTTGTCTTTGTGGTTGAAATTTATTTGCTTTTGCTTGCTTGAGATACTACGCTATTGTCTGTGAGACATTGATGATCATGTGTTTGATCATAAGCTACATTTATGCTTGTTAGATGACATTATCTCATTTATCTTTATATGATCGTTCACTTTGCTTGGTGATGAGTGCATGTATTTAATCTTTATTATTTTGAGCACTCCACCAAGATGTATGTGACATGGAAGAGTGACCCATGAGCCTAACTCCTTGTGCATTTGCAGTCCAAAGCAAATCTTAAACTATGCACAAATTTAGGGGGAGCTCTTGCTTATCACATACTTCTCAAAGCGACGATGTTTTTCAATCTTATTATCATTTGTTGAAGCTTTGATCTATATGTTGTCATCAATTACCAAAAAGGGGGAGATTGAAAGTGCAACTATCCCTAGGTGGTTTTGGTAATTCCTAACAACATATAGCTCATTGAGCTAATACTATTCCAAGACAAATATTTCAGGAAAGCTCAATGAATGGCATGGCATGGATGAGGAAAGTGGATCCCTCAAAATACTAAGGATAAAAGGATTGGCTCAAGCTCAAAAGCTCAAGACTCTACATTTTATATTTTAGTGATCCAAGATCACATTGAGTCTATAGGAAAAGCCAATACTATCAAGGAGGGATGAGGTGTTGCTTGATGAGTTTCTTGCTTCAAGTGCTTAGTGATATGCTCCAAAAACCCTCAACTACTTTCTCATATCCACATATGACCTAAACCTAAAGTCAAACTCGGCCCCACCGATTCTTTCTATCTGGCGCCACCGAGTTCAGATGTCATAGCCACTACCACAAACCATAGGCAAATCGGTCTCACCGATAGGGATCTCGGTCTCACCGAGATGGGATTGTAATCTCTCTGTTTCCTTCCGTAACGTTTTGGTCTAACCGAAGTGAGCGATTGGTCCCACCGAGATTGCAATGTAAACTCTCCGTTTCCTTTTCGTAACATTTCGGTCCCACCGAAAAGAGCGAATCGGTCCCACCGAGTATACCTGACCAACTCTTTGGTTAGCTTATTACCAGAATCGGTCTCACCGAGTTTGTGTAATCGGTCTCACCGAGATTAAGTTATGCCCTACTCCTAACCATATCGGTCCTACCGAGTTGCATGTTGGTCCCACCGAAATCACTAACGGTCACTAGGTTTACTGAATCGGTCCGACCGAGTTTGTTGATTCGGTCCCACCAAGATTGGTAAATTGTGTGTGACGGTTAGATTTTGTGTGGAGGCTATATATACCCCTCCACCTCCTCTTCATTCATGGAGAGAGACATCAGAACAAACCTACACTTTCAACTTACCATTTCTGAGAGAGAACTACCTACTCATGTGCTGAGGCCAAGATATTCCATTCCTACCATATGAATCTTCATCTCTAGCCTTCCCCAAATTGCTTTCCACTCAAATCTTCTTTCCACCAGATCCAAATCCTGTGAGAGAGAGTTGAGTGTTGGGGAGACTATCATTTGAAGCACAAGAGCAAGGAGTTCATCATCAACACACCATGTGTTACTTCTTGGAGAGTGGTGTCTCCTAGATTGGCTAGGTGTCACTTGGGAGCCTCCGACAAGATTGTGGAGTTGAACCAAGGAGTTTGTAAGGGCAAGGAGATCGCCTACTTCGTGAAGATCTACCGCTAGTGAGGCAAGTCATTCGTGGGCGACGACCATGGTGGGATAGACAAGGTTGCTTCTTCGTGGACCCTTTTGGGTGGAGCCCTCCGTGGACTCGCGCAACCGTTACCCTTCGTGGGTTGAAGTCCCCATCAACGTGGATGTACGATAGCACCACCTATCGGAACCACGGCTCTAAAATCACCATGTCTCCAAATTGCGTTTGAAATTTCCAAACCCTTCCCTTTACATTCTTGCAAGTTGCATGCTTTAATTTCCGCTGCTCATATACTCTTTGCATGCTTGCTTGAATTGTGTGAAGATTGCTTGACTTGTGCTAAGATAGCTAAAATTTGCCAAAGACTAAAATTGGGAAAAGGTTAAGTTTTTAATTGGTCAAGTAGTCTAATCACCCCCCCTCTAGACATACTTCAAGGTCCTACAGTCTTGTTAGGAGTTCCCAGCTTAACCAATGCAAAGTATTATTTTTCTCTTACTTCGCCCACCAAAACCTGCATATCATCATGCATATCTCCTCACAAAGAGTTTTAGTAAGGTCAAAGCAGGACATAGCAAATGTTGGAATGGCCTGTGCACAAGCTTTGATGAGTACATCCTTCCCCATTTTTGACAGTAACCTTCCCTGCCAGCCTTGAATTTTTTGCCAAATCCTATCCTTCAAATATTCGAACACTTGCTTTCTAGCCTGGCCAACATATATCGGCAGACCGGGGTACCTCTCAGTCCTAGCCTCTGCTCGAATGTTTGAAGTGTCCAGAACCACTCTTTTTTGTGTCTACCTTGTATTTTTACTGAACATAACAGAGGACTTATCATAATTCACAACCTGTCCCGAGCAAACCTCATACAGTTGTAGCACTTTATGCGGAGATGTAGCACTCTCTCTCGGAGCTTTCATGAGTACTAGAGAGTCATCCGCAAACCATAAGTGGTTGAAACTCGGGGCTGCGTTGCAAATACGGATCCCCTTCAAAGTTCCATCTGCCTCTGCCTTATTCAGTAAAGATGAGAATCCTTCGACAACAATAAGGAACAAATAGGGAGACAAAGGACCACCTTGTCTCAATCCGTGTTGTGGCACAATCACACCAGTACACTCTCCATTTACCTTCACTTTGTAGGACACTGAAGAAACACAAAGCATGATGCGGTTTATCCATTGTTCATTGAATCCCAATTTCTGCATCATTTTCTCAAGGAACTACCACTCGACTCGGTCATACGCTTTACTCATGTCAAGCTTTACTGCTGCATATCCATCTTTACCTCCCCTTTTGTTTTGCATATAGTGTGTGCACTCATAAGCTAGCAGGATGTTATCCGTGATTAAACGCCCGGGTATGAAAGCACTCTGGTTAGGGGAAATAGTCTCTGGGAGAATTTGTTTCAACCGGTTGGCGAGAACCTTGGAAACTAATTTGTAGACAACAATACAGAGGCTAATCGGCATCAAGTCCTTCATACTTTCTAGGCTCTTTATCTTGGGGATAAGTACGACACATGCCTCGTTCCACCTTGCTGGCATAGGGCCGCCTTTCAGGACATTCATCGCCTCTTTCACTATGTCATCTCCCACCACATCCCAGTACTTTTTGTAGAAAACCGAAGGCATACCATTAGGTCCAGGAGCCTTCAAGTCCCCTATGCTTTGCAAGGCCTCGAACACCTCCTCTTGCGTGTACTCTTTCTGCAGCAGCTCATTTATGGCAGGAGTAACACGCGCCTCAATGTTGTCCAAGACTTCGTCATACCGTGTACCTGCATGGGATGTAAAGAGGTTAAGAAAGTACTTGGTGGCTACTTCCTTCATCTCCTCCACCTTCTCTACTAAACTTCCATCATCCCTTTTCAGTCTTTTGAGCCTATTTCTCCTTCTTCTTTCTGATGCTGCTGCATGAAATAACTTCGTATTGCGGTCTCCTCCTTTCATCCAATGTACATGAGCTCACTGCTTCCAATAGGTTTCCAGCTGCTCTTCTAGTCGGCTTAGCTTGAAACGCAGGATATGCTCACGGGTTACATGCTCTTGCCCAACATTCTTTCTTCTCACAGCTTCAAGATCCATCTTCACCCGATGGATTCTCTTCTCTAAATCACCCACGTATGTTCCTGCTCCAGTCCATTAATTCATTCATGACCTTAAAAGGGAATGCAACACGAGGACTTCCCAGGAGGTCACCCATCCTAGTACTACTCTTGCCCAAGCACACTTAACTTCGGAATTCTGATGGGATCCGGTGATCTAGTGCCCATATGATCGCATCCCCCTTTAGGGGCTTTTAGTACGATACAAAATGCATTAAGGTAATTAAGTTTGGGCCTAACTAATTATAACTCACTCTGGTCATTAGCATGTGTAAAAACTCTAGCCCAGGTTACTGTCAAAATGACTCCTTTCTAGAAGGTGTTAATGGGAACGAGAGCTGCTTTCTTCCACACAATCAAATTTGTTAACGGGAATGGTAACACGACTAGATTCTGGGAGGACACCTGGTTAGGGGAGACATCACTAGCCACACAATGTCCCTCTCTGTACAATATTGTGCAATATAAGGAAGCCTATGTTGCTACAATATCACAATCTGTCCCTTTGAATATCCATTCAGAAGGTCTCTAGTAGGAGATCGATGGGACAGTTGGTTACATCTCGTGTGGACGTTGATGGATGTTCAACTCTTTGATGAGCCAGACACGATACATTGGAAATTATCTATCAATGGGATATTCTTCGTCAAGTGTATGTATTTAGACCTAATAAACTCTAGTCCAATTCCAAAATCAAGTCATATTTGGAAGATTAAAGTCCCTTTCAGAATCAAGATATTCATGTGTTCGTTCACAAGGAGGTGATTCCAACAAAGAATAACTTAGTCAAACGAAGATGGGAGGATAGTAAATGATGTTGCTTTTGTAATCAAGATGAGATTATGAAACACCTCTTTCTCAAATGTCCTCTCACAAAACATTTATGGTGTACGATTCATGTAGCCTTTAATGTTAGCCATCCGTCTAGTATTAACATATTATTTGGATCGTGCCTAGATGGAGTGGAGCCAAGTATTGTAGGACATATTAGGATAGGAGTATGTGCATTACTTTGTCCTATATGGAACTGCATAAACAACGTGATTCTTAACAGAAAACCTCTTTAATTTTTTTGCAGGTTATATACAGAGCCACGGCTTGGATCTGTACGTGGTCCTTACTCAGTCATGCAGAAGCCAAGTAGCATATGACTATTGGGTGCAACCGTTGGGAGAAGGTAGCACGACATACTTAAAACCGATTTGGATGGCGGTCCAATAATAAACTAGGTGGTTAGTCTATATTTTCGCTGGTTGTGGCAATTTTACTTTGGCTTTTTTATGAGCGCCTTATGTAGCACAAACCTTATGTGCGACTTTTTTCTTAATAATATGGCTGCATGCATCATTCAGATGCAGATGCTGGTGTATTCATCCTTTTCAAAAAAAACTACCAAATATTAGGTGCTACGTTCCTACGCCCTTAGGAGATGAAGGAACCCTAGCACTTGCTGCATGGAAATTTTTAGTCCCCTTGCCTCCAAGTGTCATCTTGATGTTAGGAGGTGAGGGGTCTTGGATCTTCACGATTTTAATATTCTTTGTCAACATTTAGCAACCGTGTTCTTTTTTAGATAAATTACTCTCGATTTTTGTGGTGGTGTCATAGAGAGATAGAGTTCAATGTCTAGTTATTCGGATCTGATGAGTTCATGTTATCGTGTCATGTTTCTTTCGTTCAGTTAATTCCTGTGAAGTTGAAATCTTTCCACGACATTATGATGAAGATATTGTGGTTCGACGACCTGCACTTCTGGGGATCATCCCGGCCCAAACATGTTAATCACGGCTTTCCATCTTTTTGGATGGGCGACTCAAGGGGCATTCAAAAACCTTTATTCGTAATCAAGTTCATGCAGGCGAATGAGTAGTAGTAGCACTGGTCCAGTGCAATTGTAGTCTCTTTGCTGAAGTTTTGGTGGTATTTCAGCTTGCAAAGATTGATACTTTGTGATTTTCGCGTAGCTTTGGCTAACCCATAAGACATATGCCGTTTTAAACGTCTATATCGCATATGAGGAGTACCAGTCCCAGGTGGCATCTGAAGTGGTCGCTACATAGGACCGACCGCTTGCCTAGGGGTAAATATTTAAAAGGTAAAAAAAATGTGAAAGAACGGTCGTTAACTTAGATAAAAATTTGAGAAAATTCTATAAAATGGGGTGAATGCGTCGTAAAGTTGATCTTATAGTGGGTAAAGAATGGGATTCACTCTAATTTGCAACTAGGTGAATTATTTCTTTTATAAAAACAAGTTGTCTTACAAATGTAAAAGAACTCGAACTTTTACATACACATGAAAGAATTACTACTCCCTCCGTCCGGGAGTACAATGCATGCATAGCAGTATACAATAAATATTATTGATTTCTTATATAACATAACAAACAGGACAGGAAACATTTCAAGTGCATTCTCTTCTCGGGTCACTCATCCCCAGTCGAGAACCACCAGTAAAACATGGTTACCACGAGGCCGCCTCAGCCTGACGCAAGTATGCAACGCACTCTCTCCCTAATAATCCGGCCGCTCCAGGACAGGAGGCCCCCAAAAAACGAAGGGCAACAGCCACGTTCGTAGGAAAGGCCCCCTCGGCGATCGGGGAAACAACGAGAGAAAGAGATACGGCAGGGCATCGGCTAGCAGCAGGCCGACGCGCACGAGACACACGGCGAGCCCGGCCGCGACACACGGCCGGAGACGCAAACGAATCACTCCAGTAACACTCGCATATATGACACGTAGAGGTCCATGGATGGATGGCCTTCAGTCAGTCGCGGTAGCAGACGAGCAGCGCGACGCAGCGGCAGATGATGCGGAGCCTCGCCTTGTGCTCCCGCACCACCCTGCCCAGCCCCAGGCCCCGGCGCTTCCCGTGGCTCACGACGGCCAGCTCCATCTCCATCTCCGTCCTTCTCCTACGTCTCCGCTCCGGCGACGGAGAAAAACTCTGCGTGCTTGATGCGCGCGCACGTACTGTTGGATCCTAGGCTAGACGAAGCTAGGCGGCGGCGTTGCCAAACACTTTGGCCCCCTCAGGCTTTATACTGCACTGCACGCAGAGGGAACTGGGCAGTTCAGTGTATCTGTCGCACTGCTAGCTGTATAGGTACGCACGTACGTACGATGGTTTTGACCGCGTTGGCAGCTCACGGTGAGCGATCCCGTGCAGATACATCAATCCCCTTTTTTCTTTCGCGCCGGTCGGCCGGCCGGCCAGATTCATCCTCCCAAATGGATAGTGGATCCGAATCCGCGATCTTCAACGTTTTCCGCGCTCGGACTACTCGATCGATCGCCACCGCACGTTGCTGAATTAATAGCATCTGTATCTCCGTGGGAGGTTTTCATTGATTGCGTTTTATTCTGGCCCCGGATCCAGAGGCCCGGTATGGCTGGTCCGCCTTGCTCGTTGGTCATCGCCGACCATGCCTTGCACCGCGAGTTATCGGCATTCCTTTACACATTTGCAAAGAGCAAATACTTCCTGCCTGTCTGCGTGCGAGCCTTGACCGAGCAGCAAGAATCTTTCTTTCAGTCCAGCGCAAGGCAAACCATCTAATGATCTCAAGACTATATATCGTCAGCCGGAACAATGGTAGCTAATTCTGCTGTGAAAAGTACTTCCTGACGCACCGTGATCTATGGCTGATCCGTCCGTCCATTTCGGACTTGCGTTTTACCCGGCCAAAATTTGCAGGATTGGTGGTATGTGGTGTGGACGGCTGAGGACCGGCGTCTGTTGTTTAATAACTTACATAGTTGATCAAGCATCGGTGTTTACTCGTCCACGCGAGCGACAGAGTTGCTATCTTGGCGCGCAAGCGAGTTGACTGAAAACCTTGGACGCCAGAAATGTTAACGTTGGCAGAACAAAGCCACATCACATCCAAGTGTCTCTAAAATACTGGTCAAACAAAAGCTAGCTTGGTTTTGATGCAATCACAACGTACAAAACCTCTCAGTCAAAGCTACTAATAACCTGAAAGCGAAGGAGAAAAAGTACAGTTACATTTTGTTTATTTTGGAGTGAGAAACTGCAGATACACTCAATTTCATCTGAATTATCCTCATTGATATATGCCTGATAAGAATGCGGTGTCATGTCCAGTCAATAGGAGGTCAGATATATAAACTCGCAGGCATCATCCACCACAAGTGGTCACAAAATTGTGAATCTCGTTCCTTTTCTATGACAGCAAAAATGTGGAATGCATGCAACTTCTGCTGATAGCATTAAACAAAACGCAATCTGCTGTGATATACACATGTCTGCACAACTCAGTGCAAACGAGAACACAATGAGATCATTGATGACTAGAACATAGCGTTGGGACCATTGTTTAGGGAATCTTATCATTTGGACTCGTCAGGATCTCTCGGGTTGAGAGGAGAAACTAGGATATGTATGCCCAAGGCTAGACAGAACCAAGTTGGTGCCAACCAAGTGGGAATGTTAGCACTTAGCAGCCATACACTTGTCTAGACATATCACAGAGCGAGATATCTGTATCTGCATGCAATCAGAGCGGTTCATGAGCAGGCACTATGGTCCACAGATTATCAGAGCTGCTATTCCCTAGATCCTGCATTCAGGTTCGTGCAGTCAAGTTGTCAACTGCCTTGTGCACTGTGCCTGTGAAGTGGCAGCTGCCGACTTCAGAGAAAGGGGATTTGTTTACAACATCAAAGTGGAAGATGTTGTCACAAGCTACAGCTAGGCAAGGTAGCCAGTGATCTGGCACTTTTAGGTCTTCTCCCCTATATAAGCACACCAAATGCTATGAGATTAGGCACACTAAACAGAGGCAATTGACAACCCAATAGGTCATGTCTTTTTCTGAGCAGAAACCCCTTAATCGTTCAAACAGGATGAACAAGTCAAGGTGCCAGGACAAGCACAGAGGAGGCCTTCGCAGAATGATGAGAGAGCATAGGGCGAGGCTCTACATAATCCGAAGATGCATCGTCATGCTTCTTTATCACCACGACTAATCAGTGATCAGTGTGTTTTGTTCGAGTGAAAGGGCACCAATTTGTTTTTCTGGTCTCTGTCTCAGAATTCAGAGTGTAGGTCTTGACAATTCTTTGATGTGTATACTGAGTGGATATTTCATAGTTTTCAAACATTCTTGTTTTTTACACTGGGAGAAATCTTGACATTTTTGTTGTGCATTTAGTACATTATAATGCAATATGTGGATATTCAACTAGTGCTCACTTTTACTTGCACATTTGATGTGTGGGTGATACTGGTTAGTCAAATGTAGTGTGCCTATTTTCTCTCGATAAAGGGTGTTTCCACTCAATCGATATATCGAGGTGATACAACTGCATTGAGCGAATCCTAGGCATCTGCATAGCAATGTTGCACATATCCAAATGTAGTATATCTAATGGAACATAGTAGTTCCCCAAGACGTTCCTCTGGGAGGCTATCTCTTGGCGCACCACGCCGCCGTCTCTCCACTGGTATGTCGCCCTCCACCAACTTTGTTTATGTGGAAGTGCAGGGAGGCTCGGATCTACCGAATGGAACTGTAGAGTCCCCGGGTTTTTGTTGTTTGTTGCTTCGGCCCTTTCACCGAAAAAGGCTTTCGCCCCGCTTTATATATAAAGCAATGACCACTCCTTACAACCAACAGGACAACAGGAAACGGAAAATACAATCGACACGGATACAAAGCACTACGGAACAGCTAACGAGCTCCGAAGAACCCAAAAGTACTTCGGAGCCCACGACGGTTACAGATCATGACATGGACACGCCCGCGACAAGGGAACTAATCGTCGCCGGAGGCGAGCCATGCTTTGTCGCCTCCCAGGGCCACTCGGTTCACCATCCGAATCTGCCGCCGAAGAGGACACCCCCGCCCTCTCCGGAGGAGAGCCATGCTTCGGCCCTTTCGACGTCAGTAACCGGGGTGTACAAATAAAGTCTTTTGCGGCAGCACGTCGTTGGTGGGGGCCGCGGCACCGGCCCGGCGAATGAGGTCTCCTCAAGCCTCCCCATCTCGATAGCATATTTTCCCACCGAGTGAGGTTATGGTTTGCAAGGTTTGTTAGCGCGATGGTGATGGCTTCCCTTTGCAGTTTAATCCTCCGACCTCGTCTCCATCACACCTATGCAGCCTCCGGTGTCAACACGATGTACATGAGAAATAATGGAGGTTTGGCTCTTGGATCCCAGGCTCTTCCAGTGATGACAACTTCTTCTCCAGGACGCTTGTCGAGCCTTGATGACTTTCCGTTCATGATAGAAAATGACATGTTGACTTCGACGTCGGAGCTGCATGCGATGATGCCACATCGACATGTTCGGGAGGATGAAGACGGTGAAGCCCCGATAACTTCGATGCAATATCTTTTTTCCAAGGGTGATTATACTACTGAATTGATTAATCGATCTAAGTATTTTTCATGAAAAAATATAGATTATCCACAAGAAATTTGGAATAGTTTGCAACAAGGTAAGTGCATGTCATCTCATATATTCGCAATAGAGGATGTGCTATTCAACAGACCTGGGTATGTCGGTCTTGTGGTCGCCACATCGATTTCATGAGATCTAGGCTTTTCTACTCATTATGACTTTCACCGAAAACCTAGTGAATAAACTATGAATTTTGTAGCACAAAGTCATATTGATAAGGAAATCACTAGTTTCATCCTTTTCCGACATTACTCGTTATGACTTTCACCGTAAAACCTTGTGAATAAGCTATGAATTTTGTAGCACAAAGTCATATTGATAAGGAAATCACTAGTTTCATCCTTTTCCGACATTACTCTTTCTGATTTTCATGGTAAACCTAGTGGATAAGCTATGAATTTTGTAGCACAAACTCATATTGATAAGGAAATCACTAGTTTCATCCTTTAATTATTTTTTATTTTTTATTTTGTCCCTGGACTTTAGTGCCACACAAACTTTGCTTGCGTACTCTTGAAATCATTTGGTTCCATCTATTAGATCATTTCATGGTAGTGGCTTTTCACATGTGGTAACCCATTTAGTGTAATCAACAAAATATTATTGTAAAGCTAAGATAATTTTGGAAGGACATAATCAACGGAAATTAGAGCAGTTTGACTCTTGGAAACTGTAGGTTTACAAACAAATGGTAGGAAAAAATATGTCATGCACAAAAAAATCAGATTTTTCAAGAAAATATATGATAAAGATTCCAAAAGGTTGACTTCTGAAGAAATCAACATCAGTATAAGGTATTTTCAATTCTTGAGAATATTAACCCATTTCCATTTACTAGTTTGCATGCATACTTATATTATTTTTGGTTTTTACATTTTAGAATATTTTTCCAAAATTATCTAAAAAACCATTTAGTTAATATTATTATATTGGTAATTCTTTTGTAGTGTTTATTTTCTCACTGTTTTTTATGTTCACTTTATCTTTCCCTAGAATGGAAAATAACAAAATTATTAGTAATAGAAATGGCTTCATAAAGAAGCCAACAAACTTGTTCGGAATACTTGTGTAGTTTCCATAATATTTCTAAATTTCGAAGTTTCCTACTTGTTCCTCCATTTTGTCCCAATTTTATTGTTTCTTTGATATATTCTTCCTTCTGCTTCCAATTTCCCTACTTCTTCCTCTAAATACAGTTTCTAAAATATGTTTGTTGAATATTCTATCCGGAATACCATTCTACAAAAATTTCAGTCATATCATCCAAAACTACTTGCATGGGTTTGAAAGCGAAAATCCAGAAGTTTTAAGACTTTGAAACCAATGGTGTGAAAGACTGAGCCGACCTCCCCTCCCTTCCCCGACCCCGCGCCCGCACCGCCTCCCCGGGGGACG
>NC_041385.1:489027737-489120774 GCF_002162155.2 Triticum dicoccoides
GGGTGCCCTTTGGCTGACGGCGGCCCGGCGGCCTGGAGGCGGCTGGCGGCGGCCCGTCACGGTGGTGGCACCATCCTTTGGCGGTGTGGTGGCCTGGTTGCGCAGGGTGGTCGGCGGCGCGTCCTCGGCCCAGATCTGGGCCCTTAGGGCCCCATCTAGGTCCTAGCGGGCCAGTCCCTGGGCGTGGCCTCGTTGTCTACGGCGCGGTGTGGAGGAAGAGCGGCTCGGATTTGGGGCGGCGGCACCGCCGGCGTGCCGGCAGCAACACGAAGGCGGGAGATTTGTGGGCCCACGAGGGCTCGGCCGGGCCTATGGGCCCACGGGCCTGGTGTGCTCCCGCTATTGCGTCCGGACAGCTACCGTCGCGGACGGTGGAGGTGGGGCCCTCCCGCGTGCCGATGGTGCTGATGCCCTAGTCCCGGCCCTGACTCTTCGTCGTGCTATCCTCACTTCGCGGTGCCGTGGTGAGACGGCGTGGGGGCCTCATGACCGCGTTGGCGCACGATGGTGGTTGGTTTGGTGGCAGGCTCCGGGGCGCCCGTGGTGCGGGTTGGGATCGGGGGAAACCCCTGTCGGCATGGCCAACACCGGTGCGGTGGCGCCTGTGGGTGCCAGCTGACCTTCCGGGAGGGTGTCGGGGCTCCCTTCCTCTCGCCTCGTTGTGTACCCGGGGAAACCCTTGACAACAGCGTCGTCATCGTCGCGATCCTTCTTGGAGGTGTTGATAGGTGTCGGCGCTTCGGAGTCTTGGAGTCTAGTGGAAGATCCTGGTGGGCGATGTGATCGCGAGGCTTCTTCGTTTTTGTTTATCCGCCGTTGTCGGCATTCGTTTCTTTTGCTTTTCTCTGTCGTTTCTTTTGGGCGTGACTGTGCTGCTTTCGCCCTAGCATCTATCCATGTTTGGTTTGGTTGGTTGCTTTGTATACAAAGCGGGGAACCCTTTTTCGATAAAACCAATGGTGTCTATTATTAAGGAATATATCCACTCCGCACATTGTAGTTTGTGTTGATTGGGTATTAGATAACTGGCTCAAAACTAGGCATTGAAGATTACTCGTCTACGCGAAACATTTGCTATATTGGCGCGCAAGCCAATTGACTGATACCTTGGTGGCCACAAAAGTTAACGTTGCTAGAACAAAAGGCACATTGAAAATGTCAGTCGAACAAACGGTAGCTTTTGATGCAATCAAATAATACGAAGCTTCCTAATTCCTAAAGTTATCATAGTCAATGCTTCATACTTGAAAGAAAAGAAAAGCTTCCTGTTAGACAAAACTAGGGTTTGAACAATGCTCGATACCCTAAGCGGGTACGGTTGTCATGTATATATAGGAGAGAACGTACAGGTACATGTATTGTGTTATAACACGTATATCTACAATATACTTAGTCTAACACCCTCCCTCAATCTTAACTATGTCCTGAAACACTCAGGTGATTAAGATTGCGTCGACATCTTTCAAAAGAAGGTAAGGGCAAGTGTTTAGTGAAAATGTCAGCAAGCTGATCCTTAGAAGAAACAAACTTGATCTGAAGTAGCTTCTATGCAACACGTTCTCTCACAAAATGATAGTCAACTTCAATGTGTTTCGTTCAGGCATGAAATACCGGGTTGAATGAAAGATATGTAGCACCGATGTTATCACACCAAAGAACAGGCGGCTGAGCTTGAGAGAACTTCAACTCTCGAAGCAATGACTGCACCCATATGATCTCAGTTGTGGCATTAGCAACTGCTTTGTACTCAGCTTTAGTGCTACTCCGAGACACGGTAGCTTGCTTGCGAGCTTGCCAGGCGATCAAGTTAGGACCAAGGAACACAACATGTCCCCCCGTGGATCGTCTATCATCGGGACTACCAGCCCAATCAGCATCAGAGAAGGCTGAGATCAAACCAGAAGCCGCAGGCTGCAGATGTAGACCATACGAAAAAGTGTGTCGAACATAGCGCAGAATGCGCTTAACCACCGTCCAATGAGGATCACGCGGTGCATGAAGGTACTGACACACACGGTTAACTGCAAATGATATATCTGGTCGAGTGGCGAGCAAGTATTGCAGTCCACCAACGATGCTACCGTACTCAGTGGCATCCTCGGAGGAGAGCAAGTCCCCATCAAAAAGCTGATAATTTGTCTGTGGAGGACATAAGAGTCGTAGCAGTTTTACACTGCATCATACCCGCACGTTGTAACAGATCCTGAGAGTACTTCTGCTGAGTGAGAGTCAAGCCACTGTCAGAATGAAAAACCTCCAGGCCCAAAAAATAGTGCAGTCTCTCAAGATCCTTAACAGCAAAAACAGCCCCTAAAGAAGCCACAAGCCGATCTGCAGCAGTGACGGACGAACTGACAAGTATGATGTCATCAACATAGACCAGAATGTACATAGTCACCTCAGGTCGCTGAAGAATGAATAGGGGCGTGTCTGCTGTAGACGGTACAAACCCATGTGCACGAAGAGCAGCGCCAAGACGTGCATGCCACACACGAGGAGCCTGCTTCAGACCATAAAGAGCCTTGTCGAGGCGACATAGATGATGTGTCTGAGCAGGGTCAACAAAACCTGGTGGCTGACGCATATATACCTCTTCTTCCAAAACTCCATAAAGAAAGGCATTCTGGACATCGAGCTGACAAAGCGATCATCCTCGAGTAAAAGCCAGCGAAAGAAGAACACGAATAGTCGTGGGTTTGATAACAGGACTAAACGTATCTTCATAATCAAGGTCATACATTTGTTTAAATCCTTTGGCCACCGGTCGTGCCTTGTACCTTTCAGTGGACCCGTCAGCATGTTTCTTCACCTTGAACACCCATTTAGAATCAATAACATTGACATTGGATGGAGGTGAAACTAGGCGCCAAGTATTATTCTTTCGAAGAGCATGGATCTCCTGTTCCATAGCAGCGCGCCAGTGTGGAATGCCAAGCGCTGCCTGAAAATATCGCGGTTCCACCATAGGATCAGCCTCGGCACGAGCAACACAAGCCGCAAGCTATGCGACCGCACCATCCGTGTGCTGAAGAGGCTTGGCAATGCCACTTTTGCTGCGGGTACGAGGACGCAGTATGACAGGCGGCGGAGGTGATTTTCAATCGTTGATTCATCTGATGAAGTAATCCATGTTTTCACGTTTCGAGATGTACTGTCTCGTGGTGACAGCTTTGTCATTCTCACTTTCTCCGTGGTTCAGTCCCTCCTCTTTTTTTTCTGAAGAAAATGTGAAATGCATGCAGCCTCTACTTATAGAATTATAAGCAAAGTTCAACCTTCAGTAATATGCACTGATACACATGTCTGTACAACTCAATACAATTGATAAACACGGCGCGATCAGTTGCCTAGAAGACTGGAACTTATACACATGTCTGTACAGCTCAATGCAGCTGATAAGCACGGCGAGATCAGTTGCCCGGAGCTTGATTAGCCTTGATACCGTTGTCTAGGGGAACCTAGCGATCTCAACTCACCAGAATCTCTGAGATTGAGAATAGATAACTGAGATATGCATGCCCAGGGCTAGACAAATCAGGTCAAGTGGATGCCAAACAAGTAGGAATGTCTAGCGGTCAAACCATACATGCATGTGGGTGAGCAAATCCCAGCCGGAAATATCACTGTCACCGGAATCAGAACGACTAATGAGGCACCAGATGGTCCACAGATTTTGGAGACATGGCCCCCAAGATCTTGCATCAAAGTTCGCGCAAGATGTCAAGCTGTGCCATGCCATGCCCATGTGCATGTGGAGTGACAGCTGCCGTCTCGGAGAGGTGGCATATGATTTTTCTGAACAACGGAACATGTCGCTGCAAGCTACAACTAAACTAGCCAAGAGAGCCGGCGATCCGGGGCTCCTCCCCTATATAAAGCCCGCCAGATGATATGAGATCAAAGCACACTAGAGATAAAGGCTTGAAGAGCCCAGACTCAGCAGAAACAGGAACTGTATTCTGAAGCGAAACATCTTGACCGTTCTTCAACCAGGATGAGCAAGACGAGGAGCCAGGGGAAGCGGGGAGGAGGCCTCAGCAGGATGCTGAGGGAGCACAAGGCGAGGCTCTACATCATCCGGCGGTGCGTCGTCATGCTGCTCTGCCACCACGACTAGATCAGGATCAGTGATCGGCGTATTCAGTTCAAGCCCAAGACTCCCAGTTTTGCCCTGGCTTTCAGGCTTCAGAGTTAGGTCTTGACGATTCGTTCATGTGTAGTAGTACTTGGTAGATTTTTTTAGGGGATCCTTGCTAGATTTTTGACTTCTTTTTGGCGAGAAAGCTTGACATTCTTGCTGTGCGCTTGGTAGATCAGAAATGCAATATCTGAACTTGATCGGTTGATGTTATTGTGCTGTGGGAGTGTGGAAGTGCAGTATCGTGGGTTACTTTCTTTCTGCTCAAGGGAATTCGCAACCGCACGCACTTCGAAATTTGCCAAAAAAATCCGCACTTGAGTTGCCATCGAATCGTGATATTGCTGCCGATCTGCCCATGATACTTCTGTGACTCAGTCAGGCGACAAGTTTACCCAGAATATTTGCAGAAACAAATCGAGGCATCATGCCGTGTCCGTGCATATAATATGGCCTTAACTCCTTGCCAGATTAGTTTTTTTCAGATCTTTTCATATAGTTTGTGTACTAGTTGACGCATTCCTCATGCCAGATTGCCAGCTATTCATGCATGCTCGGTTGATTTGAGTTCGGCACTGCAGATGCTGTCATATGGACCGTTGCATCTTTCTAATCCAACGGCTCAAATTTAGTGGCTTGTGCTAAAGAAGCACGTGGCTGTATATAGACCACTAGATATGTCAATCTAACGGTCTACAATACAGGGATTCGCAGGGCGCCCCTTCCTGTGCTGCCATCCTGGCACTCTCGGATGCAGTTTGTAGGGTCACTGCCATCCCGAAATTTCTAGCAGACTCTCGTGGTAGAATGCATGCAGCGATATAGTAATACTCTACTAGCAACTACTCCCTTCGTCGGAGTTACTTGTCGCATAAATAAATGAAAATGAATGTATCTAGAATTAAAATACATCTAAATACATTCATTTCTTCAACAAGCATTTTCGGACGGAGGGAGTACTAGCAAGCTACCAAGTCGGCATCATTATGAGAGAGAGAAATGGCATTGCAATGGTGCGGCCTGGGTATAGGCATAGAAAGCCGTAAACAATATTATGCCCGTAGAAGGAATTTAACCGATCCAAGAATGACAAATAAAATAATAAAATATTATGTTTACAGCTAAATAACTTTTATTCTTTTTTGACGGGAAAGTAACTTTTACTTTCTCTCATAAATTTATTTTACAAATATTATCATCCTGTTTTTTGTACGAACAATTTCTGATCAACCGAACAGACATAAGCAATCTTTGATTGGTTATTTTATTTGTAATGATGAATAACTTGCAACGTAGTACTCTTTCCATTGCTGAATCTAGGACGTATTAAATTTTATTAAGACAAACATTTGAGGACGACGTGAGACTTTTTTTCTCGGTATTCCAAATTGTGTAAATCCGATATCGCACCGATGTATTACTAAATTGTTTATATCTTTATAATTAATGATTGATTATTGACAATTTGTGTGGCTTCAGCCATGGTAATTCAGATCATGATACTTAAAATTACACAAGTATGTGTGTTTATAACTCTCTCTACAAACTTTGGCAGAATTATTAACGTTCCATGTATAGAATGTGTGCCAAGAGGGAAAAAAATTACTCTGTGGCTCACACATTTGTATAGACGTGCATGTCTGTGGATCTTACTTGAAAAAAAAAGTGAATCAATATTAGCAATCTAATTATACGTGCATGTCGGTGTGGTTCAGGCCATCTTGCTGTAGGGATGTGCTCAAACTCCAGGTAAGAACCTTGCATCCACTATGTCGATGTCGGCGGCAGTGGCGTCTATGGACGTCGCCTTCCTCACAGGAGGTGCCATTGTGGAGCTCCAACACCTACAGTACTTTGCTTTGTGGTCACCGGGTGAAAACCTAAGATCGGACTCGCTGGATCGGATGATGGTGTTGCGTCTTCGAAGCACTTCCTCCTTGGAGGCGTCATCTTGGGGGCCCAAAGCGACGGTTCATGTTGCGGCGTGTGGTTGAGGGTGGTGTGTTTTGTGGTGGTGGTGCAACGAGCTTGGGGCCGACGGTGGTGTGTTTCTTCTTCATGTGTTTCTCTTTGGTTGTCCTTCGCGTGGTCTCCGTTCCGTTGTTGTGCATGCTCAAGACCCTCCCATGGTTGTGTTGGAAATATGCCCTAGAGGCAATAATAAAAGGATTATTATTATATTTCTTTGTTCATGGTAATAGTCTATTATTCATGCTATAATTGTGTTATCCGGAAATCATAATACATGTGTGAATACATAGACCACAACGTGTCCCTTGTGAGCCTCTAGTTGACTAGCTCATTGATCAACAGATAGTCATGGTTTCCTGACTATGGGCATTGGATGTCATTGATAACGGGATCACATCATTAGGAGAATGATGTGATGGACAAGACCCAATCCTAAGCATAGCACAAGATCGTGTAGTTCGTTTGCTAGAGCTTTTCTAATGTCAAGTATCTTTTCCTTAGACCATGAGATCGTGTAACTCCCGGATACCGTAGGAGTGCTTTGGTGTACCAAACGTCACAACGTAACTGGGTGACTATAAAGGTATACTACGGGTATCTCCGAAAGTGTATGTTGAGTTGACACGGATCGAGACTGGGATTTGTCACTCCGTATGACGGAGAGGTATCTTTGGGCCCACTCAGTAATGCATCATCATAATGAGCTCAAAGTGATCAAGTGTCTGGTCACGGGATCATGCATTACGGTACGAGTAAAGTGACTTGCCGGTAACGAGATTGAACGAGGTATTGGGATACCGACGATCGAATCTCGGGCAAGTAACATACCGATTGACAAAGGGAATTGTATACGGGGTTGCTTGAATCCTCGACATCGTGGTTCATTCGATGAGATCATCGAGGAGCATGTAGGAGCCAACATGGGTATCCAGATCCCGTTGTTGGTTATTGACCGGAGAGCCGTCTCGGTCATGTCTACGTGTCTCCCGAACCCGTAGGGTCTACACACTTAAGATTCGGTGATGCTAGGGTTGTAGAGATATTAGTATGCAGCAAACCGAAAGTTGTTCGGAGTCCCGGATGAGATCCTGAACGTCACGAGGAGTTCCGGAATGGTCCGGAGGTAAAGAATTATATATATGGGAAGTCGAGTTTCGGCCATCGGGAAAGTTTCGGGGGTCACCGGTATTGTATCGGGACCACCAGAAGGGTCCCGGGGGTCCACCGGGTGGGGCCATCCATCCCGGAGGGCCCCATGGGCTGAAGTGGGAGGGGAACCAGCCCCTGGTGGGCTGGTGCGCCCCCCCCCCTTGCCCCCCTGCGCCTAGGGTTGGGAACCCTAGGGGAGGGGGCGCCTCCACTTGCCTTGGGGGGCAAGGCACCCCCTTGGCCGCCGCCCCCCCTAGGAGATCCCATCTCCTAGGGACGGTGCCCCCCCTGGGGTCCCTATATAAAGAGGAGGGGAGGGAGGGCAGCCGGACCCTTGCACTTGGCGCATCCCTTCCCCCTTGCTACACCTCTTCCTCCCGCAGACGCTTGGCGAAGCCCTGCCGGGATCCCTGCTGCATCCACCACCACGCCGTCGTGCTGCTGGATCTTCATCAACCTCTCCTTCCCCCTTGCTGGATCAAGAAGGAGGAGACGTCACGCTGACCGTACATGTGTTGAACGTGGAGGTGCTGTCCGTTCAGCGCTAGGATCTCCGGTGATTTGGATCACGACGAGTACGACTCCCTCAACCCCGTTCTCTTGAACGCTTCCGCTCGATCTACAAGGGTATGTAGATGCACTCCTCTCTCTCGTTGCTAGATGAACTCATAGATTGATCTTGGTGAAACCGTAGAAAAAGTTTTATTTTCTGCAACGTTCCCCAATAGTGGCATCATGAGCTAGGTCTATGCGTAGTTCTCTTTGCACGAGTAGAACACAAATCTGTTGTGGGCGTAGATGTTGTCAACTTTCTTGCCACTACTAGTCTTATTTTGCTTCAGCGGTATTGTGGGATGAAGCGGCCCGGACCGACCTTACACGTACGCTTACATGAGACAGGTTCCACCAACTGACATGCACTAGTTGCATAAGGTGGCTAGCGGGTGTCTGTCTCTCCCACTTTAGTTGGAGCGGATTCGATGAAAAGGGTCCTTATGAAGGGTAAATAGAAGTTGACAAATCACGTTGTGGCTTTTTCGTAGGTAAGAAAACGTTCTTGCTAGAACCCTATTGCAGCCACGTAAAAGATGCAACAACAATTAGAGGATGTCTAACTTATTTTTGCAGCAATTGCTTTGTGATGTGATATGGCCAAAAGTTGTGATGAATGATGAATGATATATTGTGATGTATGAGATCATGTTCTTGTAATAGGAATCACGACTTGCATGTCGATGAGTATGACAACCGGCAGGAGCCATAGGAGTTGTCTTAATTATTGTATGACCTGCGTGTCAATGATTTAACGCCATGTAATTACTTTACTTTATTGCTAAACCATTAGCTATAGTAGTAGAATTAATGGTTGGCGAGCAACTTCATGGAGACACGATGATGGAGATCATGGTGTCATGCCGGTGACGAAGATGATCATGGAGCCCCGAAGATGGAGATCAAAGGAGCTATATGATATTGGCCATATCATGTCACTACTATTTGATCGCATGTGATGTTTATCATGTTTTTGCATCTTGTTTACTTAGAACGACGGTAGTAAATAAGATGATCCCTCATAATAATTTCAAGAAAGTGTTCCCCCTAACTGTGCGCCGTTGTGACAGTTCATTGTTTCGAAGCACCACGTGATGATCAGGTGTGATAGACTCTAACGTTCACATACAACGGGTGTAAGACAGATTTACACATGCAAAACACTTAGGTTAACTTGACGAGTCTAGCATGTACAGACATGGCCTCGGAACACAGAGACCGAAAGGTCGAACATGAGTCGTATGGAAGATACGATCAACATGGAGATGTTCACCGATGATGACTAGTCCGTCTCACGTGATGATCGGACATGGCCTAGTCGACTCGGATCATCTAACACTTAGATGACTAGAGGGATGTCTAATCTGAGTGGGAGTTCATTAAATAATTTGATTAGATGAACTTAATTATCATGAACTTAGTCTAAAATCTTTGCAAAAATTGTCTTGTAGATCAAATGGCCAACGCTCATGTCAACATGAACTTCAACGCGTTCCTAGAGAAAACCAAGCTGAAAGATGATGGCAGCAACTATACGGACTGGGTCCGGAACCTGAGGATCATCCTCATAGCTGCCAAGAAAGCATATGTCCTAGAAGGACCGCTAGGTGAAGCACCCATCCCAGAGAACCAAGACGTTATGAACGCTTGGCAGTCACGTGCTGATGATTACTCCCTCGTTCAGTGCGGCATGCTTTACAGCTTAGAACCGGGGCTCCAAAAGCGTTTTGAGCAACACGGAGCATATGAGATGTTCGAGAAGCTGAAAATGGTTTTCCAAGCTCATGCCCGGGTCGAGAGATATGAAGTCTCCGGCAGATTCTATAGTTGTAAGATGAAGGAAAATAGTTCTGTCAGTGAGCACATACTCAAAATGTCTGGGTTGCACAACTGCCTGTCCCAGCTGGACATTAACCTCCCGGACGAGGCGGTCATTGACAGAGTCCTTCAGTCGCTCCCACCGAGCTACAAGAGCTTTGTGATGAACTACAATATGCAGGGGATGGTGAAAACTATTCTTAAAGTATTTTCAATACTGAAATCAGCAGAGGTAGAAATCAAAAAGGAATATCAAGTGTTGATGGTCAATAAAACCACCAAGTTCAAGAAAGGCAAGGGTAAGAAGAACTTCAAGAAGGACGGCAAGGATGTTGCCTCGCCCGATAAGCCAGTTGTTGGGAAGAAGTCAAAGAATGGACCCAAGCCTGAGACTGAGTGCTTTTATTGCAAAGGGAAGAGTCACTGGAAGCGGAACTACCCCAAATACTTAGCGGACAAGAAGGCCGACAACACTAAAGGTATATGTGATATACATGTAATTGATGTGTACCTTACCAGTGCTCGTAGTAGCTCCTGGGTATTTGATACCGGTGTCGTTGCTCATATTTGTAACTCAAAGCAGGAGCTGCGGAATAAGCGGAGACTGGCGAAGGACGAGGTGACGATGTGCGTCGGGAATGGTTCCAAGGTCGATGTGATCGGCGTCGGCACGCTACCTCTACATTTACCTATGGGATTAGTTTTAAACCTCAATAATTATTATTTAGTGCCAAGTTTGAGCATGAACATTGTATCTGAATCTCGTTTAATACGAGATGGTTACTCATTTAAATCCGAGAATAATGGTTGTTCTATTTATATGAGAGATATGTTTTATGGTCATGCTCCGATGGTCAATGGTTTATTCTTAATGAATCTCGAACGTGATGTTACACATATTCATAGTGTGAATACCAAAAGATGTAAAGTTGATAACGACAGTCCCACACACTTGTGGCACTGTCGTGTTGGTCACATTGGTGTCAAGCGCATGAAGAAGCTCCATGCTGATGGACTTTTAGAGTCTCTCGATTATGAATCATTTGACACATGCGAGCCATGCCTCATGGGCAAAATGACCAAGACTCCGTTCTCCGGAACAATGAAGCGAGCAACCAACTTATTGGAAATCATACATACTGATGTATGCGGTCCATTGAGCGTTGAGGCTCGCGGAGGATATTGTTATGTTCTCACTCTCACTGATGACTTGAGTAGATATGGGTATGTCTACTTGATGAAACACAAGTCTGAGACCTTTGAAAAGTTCAAGAAATTTCAGAATGAAGTAGAGAATCAACGTGACCGAAAAATAAGTTCTTACGATCAGATCGTGGAGGAGAATATTTAAGTCACGAATTTGGTACGCACTTAAGGAAATGTGGAATCGTTTCACAACTCACGCCGCCTGGAACACCTCAGCGTAACGGTGTGTCCGAACGTCGTAATCGCACTCTATTGGATATGGTGCGATCTATGATGTCTCTTACCGATTTACCGCTATCATATCGGGGATATGCACTAGAGACAGCTACATTCACTTTAAATAGGGCTCCGTCTAAATCCGTTGAGACGACACCATATGAATTATGGTTTGGGAAGAAACCTAAGTTGTCATTTCTAAAAGTTTGGGGATGCGATGCTTATGTCAAGAAACTTCAACCTGAAAAGCTCGAACCCAAGTCAGAAAAATGCATCTTCATAGGATACCCTAAGGAAACCATTGGGTATACCTTCTACCTTAGATCCGAAGGCAAGATCTTTGTTGCCAAGAACGAATCCTTTCTGGAAAAAGAGTTTCTCTCGAAAGGAGTAAGTGGGAGGAAAGTAGAACTCGATGAAGTACTACCTCTTGAACCGAAAAGTAGTGCAGCTCGGGAAAATGTTCCTGTGGTGCCTACACCGACTGGAGAGGAAATTAATGATGATGATCAAGGTACTTCGGATCAAGTTGCTACTGAACTTCGTAGGTCTACAAGGACATGTTCCACGCCAGAGTGGTATGGCAACCCTGTCCTGGAAATCATGTTGTTAGACAACAGTGAACCTTCGAACTACGAAGAAGCGATGGCGGACCCAGATTCCAACAAATGGCTTGAAGCCATGCAATCCGAGATAGAATCCATGTATGAAAACAAAGTATGGACTATGACAGACTTGCCCGATGATCGGCGAGCGATAGAAAACAAATGGATCTTTAAGAAGAAGACGGATGCGGATGGTAATATTACCATCTATAAAGCTCAACTTGTCGCTAAGGGTTATCGGCAAGTTCAAGGGGTTGACTACGATGAGACTTTATCTCCCGTAGCGAAGCTGAAGTCTATCCGAATCATGTTAGCAATTGTCGCATACTATGATTATGAGATATGGCAGATGGACGTCAAAACGGCATTCTTTAATGGCTATCTTAAGGAAGAACTGTATATGACGGAGCCGGAAGGTTTTGTCGACCCTAAGAATGCTAACAAGGTATGCAAGCTCCAGCGATCCATTTATGGGCTGGTGCAAGCATCTCGGAGTTGGAACATTCGCTTTGATGAGATGATCAAAGTATTTGGGTTTATGCAGACTTATGGAGAAGCCTGCGTTTACAAGAAAGTGAGTGGGAGCGCTGTAGCATTTCTCATATTATATGTAGATGACATACTTTTGATGGGAAATGATATAGAACTCTTGGACAGCATTAAAGCCTACTTGAATAAGTGTTTTTCAATGAAGGGCCTTGGAGAAGCTGCTTACATATTAGGCATCAAGATCTATAGGGATAGATCGAGACACCTCATAGGTCTTTCACAAAGCACATACCTTGATAAGATATTGAAGAAGTTCAATATGGATCAGTCCAAGAAAGGGTTCTTGCATGTATTGCAAGGTGTGAGATTGAGCTCGGCTCAATGCCCGACCACGGCAGAAGATAAAGAAGAGATGAGTGTCATCCCCTATGTCTCAGCCATAAGATCTATTATGTATGCCATGCTGTGTACCAGACCTGATGTAAACCTTGCCGTAAGTTTGGTAGGAAGGTACCAAAGTAATCCCGGCAAGGAACACTGGACAACAGTCAAGAATATCCTGAAGTACCTGAAAAGGACAAAGGACATGTTTCTCGTTTATGGAGGTGACGAAGAGCTCGTCATAAAGGGTTACGTCGATGCTAGCTTTGACACAGATCTGGATGACTCTAAGTCACAAATCGGATACGTGTATATGTTGAATCGTGGAGCAGTAAGCTGGTGCAGTTGCAAGCAAAGCGTCGTGGCGGGATCTACATGTGAAGCGGAGTACATGGCAGCCTCGAAGGCAGCGCATGAAGCAATATAGATGAAGGAGTTCATCACCGACCTAGGAGTCATACCCAATGTGTCGGGGCCGATCACTCTCTTCTGTGACAACACTAGAGCTATTGCCCTTGCCAAGGAGCCCAGGTTTCACAAGAAGACCAGGCACATCAAGCGTCGTTTCAACTCCATCCGTGAAAATTTTCAAGATGGAGACATAGATATTTGCAAAGTACATACGGATCTGAATGTCGCAGATCCATTGACTAAACCTCTTCCGCAAGCAAAACATGATCAACACCAGAACTCTATGGGTGTTCGATTCATCACAATGTAACTAGATTATTGACTCTAGTGCAAGTGGGAGACTGTTGGAAATATGCCCTAGAGGCAATAATAAAAGGATTATTATTATATTTCTTTGTTCATGGTAATAGTCTATTATTCATGCTATAATTGTGTTATCCGGAAATCATAATACACGTGTGAATACATAGACCACAACATGTCCCTAGTGAGCCTCTAGTTGACTAGCTCGTTGATCAACAGATAGTCATGGTTTCCTGACTATGGGCATTGGATGTCATTGATAACGGGATCACATCACTAGGAGAATGATGTGATGGACAAGACCCAATCCTAAGCATAGCACAAGATCGTGTAGTTCGTTTGCTAGAGCTTTTCCAATGTCAAGTATCTTTTCCTTAGACCATGAGATCGTGTAACTCCCGGATACCGTAGGAGTGCTTTGGGTGTACCAAACATCACAACGTAACTGGGTGACTATAAAGGTATACTACGGGTATCTCCAAAAGTGTATGTTGAGTTGACACGGATCGAGACTGGGATTTGTCACTCCGTATGACGGAGAGGTATCTTTGGGCCCACTCGGTAATGCATCATCATAATGAGCTCAAAGTTACCAAGTGTCTGGTCACGGGATCATGCATTACGGTACGAGTAAAGTGACTTGCCGGTAACGAGATTGAACGAGGTATTAGGATACCGACGATTGAATCTCGGGCAAGTAACATACCGATTAACAAAGGGAATTGTATACGGGTTTGCTTGAATCCTCAACATCGTGGTTCATCCGATGAGATCATCGAGGAGCATGTAGGAGCCAACATGGGTATCCAGATCCCGCTGTTGGTTATTGACCGGAGAGCCGTCTCGGTCATGTCTACGTGTCTCCCGAACCCGTAGGGTCTACACACTTAAGGTTCGGTGACGCTAGGGTTGTAGAGGTATTAGTATGCAGCAAACCGAAAGTTGTTCGGAGTCCCGGATGAGATCCCGGACGTCACGAGGAGTTCCGAAATGGTCCGGAGGTAAAGAATTATATATATGTGAAGTCGAGTTTCGGCCATCGGGAAAGTTTCGGGGGTCACCGGTATTGTACCGGGACCACCGGAAGGGTCCCGGGGGTCCACCGGATGGGGCCACCCATCCCGGAGGGCCCCATGGGCTGAAGTGGGAGGGGAACCAGCCCCTGGTGGGCTGGTGCGCCCCCCTTGGGGCCCCCCTGCGCCTAGGGTTGGGAACCCTAGGGGAGGGGGCGCCTCCACTTGCCTTGGGGGGCAAGGCACCCCCCTTGGCCGCCGCCCCCTAGGAGATCCCATCTCCTAGGGCCCCCCCCCCCCCGGGTCCCTATATAAAGAGGGGGGAGGGAGGGCAGCTGGACCCTTGCACTTGGCGCCTCCCTTCCCTCTTGCTACACCTCTCCCTCTCGCAGACGCTTGGCGAAGCCCTGCCGGGATCCCTGCTGCATCCACCACGACGCCGTCGTGCTGCTGGATCTTCATCAACCTCTCCTTCCCCCTTGCTGGATCAAGAAGGAGGAGACGTCACACTGACCGTACGTGTGTTGAACGCGGAGGTGCCGTCCGTTCGGCGCTAGGATCTCTGATGATTTGGATCACGACGAGTACGACTCCCTCAACCCGTTCTCTTGAACGCTTCCGCTCGATCTACAAGGGTATGTAGATGCACTCCTCTCTCTCGTTGCTAGATGAACTCATAGATTGATCTTGGTGAAACCGTAGAAAATTTTTTATTTTTTGCAATGTTCCCCAACAGGTTGCCGTTGTGCTGCGGCGAGCTTTGCGCTCTTGGTGATGTGTTGGCTCATCTTTGCTCAATGGTGACGCAATGATGCCTCCCCAACCTGCTAATCGTTTCGACCACCCGTGGCGGATCTTCCAATCAAGGTTCGTGTTAAGGTTTGGCACTCGTTGATTATGGTTGATCATCTATAGTGTCGTGGGGCTCGGTACGCACGCCGGTGCAGTGCGTTAGGTTGTTTGCAGAGTCTTAGTATTGTGATCCCTCGACAGCACACTATATCTACTTGTGTCTCTCGTGGTGTTGGTCTTTGTGCCTGCTAGCTAGGTCTTGCCTTCTCCTGGGTGGCATTTTTTTTCTAATCTTTTGTAACCTTGTTACTTAGGTTTTCGACGCGGTTTTCCTCATAAATGGGGTCAACTTGTTTAGGTTTTTGATCCGGTTTCCCTTATAAACTGGATCAGCCAAAGTTAAGGGGTGACTCTTGGCTTTGGCAGCTTTTTGAGCAATATATTCAGGTGGGGATCCTCTCCCCCCGCGACCGTTCAAAAAAACAATCTAATTATACTAAATAATCAGCTTCCCCGCATAGTAAAATCAAATTGCCATTAGTCCTTCCCAGCATGCGACATTACACGCGCATGACACGTGCCATTTACCAGTGTCTACAGGTGCCAAAATGTTTTCTAGTGGTTCTGCCAGACAACCACATCCATCCAGCACTGCACACTCTACGCTCCTCTGTATTCTAGGCAATGTATATATTTCGTTGTCATTTTTTGCATTTATATGAAAAATACTCCCCTCGTAAAAAAATATAAGAGCGTTTAGATCAACTATATTTCTTCACAGAGGGAGTAGTAAACACATCAAATTAATATTTTTTGAAGAAAAAATACAAAATGGTGTGAAGATTTCATTTGTTTTCAACTATTTTGCAATTCAAAAATAGTGATTTTAACTATTTCACTTTTAAAAAAATAGGATTTCAACTATTCTAGAAAAGATGTCACTTAAATAGAGTAATTTCAATTATTTCACCACATCCGTAAATTTTTTAAATATGATTTCACCACATCAATATATTTCAATTATTTTCAAATACTGATTCCAATTACTTACAATAATTGATTTCAACTATTTAAAAATTGTGATTCCATCTATTTCAAAGAAGTGATTTCAGATGTTTTAAAATTGTGATTCCAACTATTTCATAGAAAGGATTTCAGTTACTAAAAAACTATTTTAAAATAAGTTATTCAATTTATTTCCTTATTAAAACCAGTGATTACACTTATTTTTAAGGGATATAAGCAAAAAACAAAAATGTGATTTTAATTATTTCAAAGAGCAAACCCACATATTCCATTATTTCAAAATGGTGATTACACCTATTTAAAAAAAGTGTTATAAAGAATTGCATTTACAAGATCGTCAATTCAATCATTTCAGAGAACTAACTAGTTCACAAATCACACTCATACTTCAGTAATTTAATAATCATATTCCACATATTTCCCGAATTTCATATACTAAAATCATATTTTCCATGAACATTTGCATACTAACTATTTCAGAGCATCTCCAACAGATGATGTTTGATGTATAATAGGCATGGTGCAAAAACCATTTTTAGGGCTTTTAGGCCGAAATTGGTTCTCCAACAGATGACGTATCTACAAATGGTGTTGCAAAAAAATTCCCCTCCCACTCTCTTTTTCTATTCTTGTGTTTGCGGGATCCAAAATACTAAATCAAATTAATTTGTGAAAAACTCTAGATTTATATTAAAATACCTCGGATGATACATACATACTATATCAATTAAATTAAAACCAAGTCTTTGGACAGCTAAACAAGGTCGGTCTCAAGTACAAGCTAAAAGCATGTCACCGTTGCCGCTCCATCGTCGAGTTTCGCCTGGCATTGTATCATGGTCAATAAGTCGTCACGCTAAGGTTTGGACCAACTCCCCGTAAGAGAATACGTCAATGTAGAAGCCCTACATAGATCGAAAAACCCACTATAAGTTTTTTTGAGTCTAAACACATTTTGTTCACTAATCATAGGCCAAATACATTGGATACAATTTAGATCCGGGGGATCGAGGAGCCACAGATGGCATCCTAAAGAAAGGCCTAATGTGTGCTTAGCAAGGCGATGAGCCTTAATATTAGTTTCATGTCCCTCGATGATGAAAGGACATGCCATGAACTGTGCCGAGATAGCTTTGATCTCCTTGACGACGCTCCCATATAAGCCTCCTGATTTTTTTTTTATTTGTAACAACCTCTTGGCAATCAGAAGCTATTATCACATGCGTAAGTAGGAGATCCCAGGCTAGAGAAAGAGCTCCTAGGTATTTGCCTGCTCCATCCCTACACACGACATTGAAAGATCCAGTACTTGAGTTCCTCGCCATTGCCTCATCTACCATGATCTAGCAAAACCTTACGCTGGGGGGTGTTCTACGTGGGCGAGATGCCCTTGCTATCGGCAATGGGTGTATCATGACTGGTTTACACCTGCCCAACTCTCGGATGTAGTTGTGTATGGAGTGATGAGATGCATGGGGGGTCTGAAAGTGTTGCTCATCGAGTGCTTTTGTACGTGCATACCAAATATCCCATAGTGTAACCACCACTTTAACAAAATCATCATGTTGCAAGCTATCAGTTAGTGCAAACATCCACCTTCTTGCTTCCGATTCCTTGTTGTTCCCAGCAATTTCAACTAGGTTTGGGTCTTCCAAAGCCCACACGCATCTTGCCATGTTATAGTGTACGAGAGCGTGCTGCCAAGAATCATCCCGTCCACAGAGTCCGCATGAAGGAACTGTTGACATGTTCCTACTCTTTAAGATATCAGATGTGGGTAGGGATTGTTGGGCTAACCTCCATAAGAAAATTTTGACGTTGGAGGGAACGTTGGAGGGATTGTTGGGCTAACCTCCACATGCTTGTCTAGTCCTTCGCACCCCTCTATGAGTTTGAAGATTCTGCTCTTCCCTCGAGCCATGCTTCACGGCGTAACTTCGTAGAGACTAACATTCAATAAGTCGAGCGGACTGAAAAAACCACGTTCTTCTCATGGGTCCAAGACTACAAATCATCCACCTAACGTGTGCATAGTGGAATAGAAGCAATAGCTTGTACATCTGTAGGCATGAAAATTTGAGCTAGCTTGTCCATGTCCCATGATGCCATCCGTCGTGATCAGTTCGGCCACCACTTGAGGCGGGTCCTGTACCATGCTTACAATGGGTCGCATGTTAAAGTCCCGTAGAATCCAATTATGGAGCCAGATCAACATGGATGCCCCGTCCCCTACTCGCCTAATAAGTCCATGTTTCATGGTGTCTCTACCATCCAATATTGATCATCAAGTCTGCAAAGGGAGATTCCCAAGATCAACATCAAGAAAATCTATAAGTGAATGGCCATACTTACCGTTCGGTTCCAAACCAATGGAGCTTTTGCAGTGGGTTCAAGTACCTGGCCCAATAGAAGAGAGATGAGCTTACTTTAAACCTCCTTTCCATGGGCCAGTAGTCTCCAACACCTACGCTAGACATGGGAAGAGTACCACCACCAACGGTAAGGAGGTCCTATTCTACCTTATGTGAAGGATATCCCTAATGGGGCACCCAAGGAGGGCATCTCCTCCCTTCGAAAAACAAAACCGTATTCATATGGTGTTGTAGAAATTATTTGCTTTCCTCCATGAAAAAACGGCAGCCCTCTCCTTTCGCAAAAAATGGTTTGCATTTTTTATATAATTAAAAAATGTTTATTAATTCATAAATTTTTATGGATTTCAAAAGGGATTATGAATGTAAAAATGTTCATGAATTTATAAAATAGTCACACTTTTTAAAGTGTACTAAATTTCAAATCCGATCAGGAAGTCATCATGCTAAGATTTGGACCAACTCCCCATAAAAGAAATTGTCATCGTAAAAGCCATCCATAGATAAAAAATCCGAAAGCCAAACCATATCCTAAACAAAATGTATGATGACTAGGCAATAGCGACAAGAAGAAAGTTGTTGCGAGGGAGAGGGTGATATGTTGCGTCGGTGAGACACACAAAAATTGAAGCCACTACCTCGTTAATGCCTAGTCCGTAAGGGTTACACTTCTGTCGTTGACTCCACTAGAATCCTGTAAAACTACCATCACAAAAAGGAGGAAGAAGGGGATCGTTAACTCGGCACCAACATGAAGACACATGAAGCAAACGTCAATATCCGAATGTCCCAAGAAGACGCAAACATTGCCCCCTGGATCGAACACCAATAGTCCAGAGAACTTTTGTGTATTGTGATGGGGGGTGGCAAATCTGTAACACGTTGAGAACTTTTATATAAACGAGCTGATACTTAGTGATTCATGAAATGTGAATTGTGATGTGTGAAATATGAACAGTCATATATAAAACATAGGAGTTCTTTTGAAAATATGAAATAATTGTTTCTAGGATTATTGAAATGGTTATCTCAAAAATCAACGAAATAATTCTATTTGTGTTTTTATGAAATTACAATTGAATTTTTTAAAATAGTTATTGAAACTGATAAAAACTAATGAGATCATCTACAAGAGATTATGTAAAAGTTGGTGCCCTAAAAAAGTTTTACGGCATGAGAGAGAAGGTTTAAGGGCACTACAAATTTTTCGGTTGTAATAGATGATGTAAAACAAGTGCCCTCAAACTTCCAAACTTTAAACATGATCATCTCATATTCCAATATTTGAAACTCTAAATTCGAAATGTTCAACATCCGAAACACTACTATGGACATACATGAAAATAACATGACCAGACACTACTATGTGATAATAGCTTATGATTGCCAAGAGGTTGTTACAAATATAAAAAACAATGCAGGATGCTTATATGGGAGCATCGTTAAGGAGATCAAAGCTACCTTGGCACAGTTCACGACATGTCCTTTCATCTTTGAGGCACATGAGACTAATATTGAGGCTCATAACCTTGCTAAGCACACATTAGGCCTCTCTTTTAGGACGCCATCTATGGCTCCTCGATCCTCCGGACCTAAATTGTATCCCAATGTATTTGGCCTATGATTACTGAGTAAATTGTGTTTAGACTAAAAAATACTTCAGTGGGTTTTCGATCTATGTAGGGCTTCTACATTGACATATTCTCTTATGGGGAGTTGGTCCAAACCTTAGCATGACGACTTCTTGACCACATGATACAATGTCAGGCGAAATACGACAATGGAGCGGCAATGCCAATGTGCTTTAAGCTCATACTTGAGATCGACCTTGTTTAGCTGTCTAAAGACTTGGTTCTAATTTAATTGATTTATAGGATGTATATATCATTAGAAGTATTTTAATATAAATCTAGAGTTTTTCACAAATTAAGTTGATTTGGTATTCTGGATCCCGCAAAACACGAGAATAGACAAAGAGAGTGGGAGGGGAGAAAAATTGTAGAAATATATCATCATATTTTTTATGCAAATAGCATGATAATTTACACCACATACGAGATAAATTATGTACAAACGCCATGTTAACTTTCACCCGGGGAAGAAATTTTTTTGTTGAAACACCCCCTGATAACTTCCTGTGTTAATATCATGGCAATTTATGCATTATAGACCTTGGTAACATACATACAAACAAATTGCTAACTTTTTATCCAAAGTTGTTGAAACATACTCCGATAACGTATGTGTACATAAGATGGTATTTTACACACCGCGGACCTAATAACTTACATATGAACACATTGATAACTTTTCACCATACCCCGGTAACTTCTATGTAAATAATATGGTATTACGCACCAGATACCTGATAACTTACATATAAACACATTGATAACTTTCCACCATGGGCAGAGAAGTTGTAGAAATATATCTTGATAACCTAAGTGTAAATAGCATGGTAATTTACGCAGCAGACATCCAATAACTTACATACGACACATTGTTAAAAGTTGTTGAAATATGCCCCGATAACTTCTGTGTTAATAGCATGGTCATTTATGCACTGTAGACCTCATAACTTACGTTTAGCCACCATGGTAACTTTGACTTCGATAAAAAAATGTTGAAACATAACTCCTCTGGTAACTTACATGTAAATTTATAATAATTTTACGCATCACAGACCTAATATCTTACATTTAAACACCACAGTAACTTCCATCCAAGGAAAAAGATTTTGAAACATACACCGGAAATTTCCGTGTTAAATTACCATAGTGCCTCATGGTAAAGTTACCGTGCTTCTCATAATATAGTCATTAACCTTCTTGCACTGTAGTTACCAGCCTTATCATGATATAGTTATCATGTTGCTCATGTCATAGTTACCACGCTGGTCATGCCAAAGTTACCAAGCCAATTTTTTTTCCTGATATGGTAGAAATGAGAAAGGTTCAAATAACCTTGCTTACTTCAACAAACAACAACTAAAGGTGGCATAGTTAGTTATTGGGATCAACAACTATTAAATGGACCTGGGTTCAAGTCCTCTTTAGAGCGCTTTTATTTTCTATTCATATTATTCAACGAAAAACCCCAGAAAAACCACTAGCACATTTTTACAAGAATTGGTAAATTGGTATAGAAAAAAATGTTAAACATGTATTATATTATTTGACATATACGAAAATGTAGAGTGAAAAGAAAAATAAACATAAGAAAAAATAAAATAAAACAAAAATGGAGAATAAAAAAGAAAACCAAATAAAAAAACAAAGAAAACCCCTAAAAACAAAAAACTTAAGTTTTATCTTGTTCCTTCTTTCTTTTTCTTTTTCTTTTCCTTTTTAAATTTTTCCTTGTTCATTTTTTTTCTTTTTCAAAATGCTTTAATTTTCTTTATCAAAATTGATGATTATTTTCAAATTCAAAGGAAAATTTTCAATTTCGATGATTTTTTTCAAATTCAATGAACTTTTCCCAAATTGATGAACTTTTATTGAATTTTCAAACTTTTTAAAATTCTATGAACCTTTTTCAAAATCAATGAACAAAATTGGATGAACTTTTTCAGAATCCGGGAAACTTTTTTTGAATTTTTGAACTTTTTAAAAATATTGATGGAATTTTTTCAAATTTTGTGTTTTTTTAATTCTTTGTTATTCTCAATGTTTTTAAGAATTCCCTCTCAAATTTATGCTTTTTTCAAATAATTTATATTGGACATATAATTTGTATTTATGTTGTGCTATAAAAGGTTAGATAGCATTGTTTCCTAATTACACACAACTAAGTGAACGCGGCCAGGTTATTATTGGCTACTGTTGTCATCGTTTGTGTGCTGAGTTCGAGTCATGTATCTTTCTTTTTCTTTTTTGGTTTTTCTTTTGTCATGTCTCCTTTTCCTATCCTTTTTTGTTTTTTTCTTGTTTCTTTTGTTGTTCATATTTTTAGAAAAAAATTGTACTTTCAAATTTTGCTCGCTCCTTTTACAAAAAATGTTCAAAACTCAAAAAAGTAAATAATTTCTTATTCATTTTTTTTGCATTTTGAAACTTTGTTCACAAATTCATTAAATGTTTGGGTATTGAAAATATTGTTCCCAATTTCTACTTTTTTTACAAATCCGATAAATTTCCATGTTTCCAAAATTAATTCTAAATTCAAAAAATGTTGGGGTAATTTTGTCACAAATTCAAAAGATGTTCGGGAATTTTAAAAAATGTCGCGATTTCCATATCTGTTCAGAGTTTCAAAATATGTTCATGTTTTGAAATTTTGTTCATAAATTTAAAACATGTTCATGTTTCACAAATTTCTCGCAAATTTTAAAATGTTCATGTTTTTAAAATTTGCTCGAAATTCATAAAATGTTCAAAGGAATTTTCAAAAATATTTTCCTTTTTTCCTTTTCTCATTTATTTTGTCATTTCAAAAAATGTTCTCGTTTAAATTTTGTTCATTTTTCTGCAAAAATGTTGAGTTTCCCAAAACGTGTTCGTGTTCTCACAAAATGTTTGAATTTTAAAAAAAATCTCAGAAATATGAAATTTTTCGTGATTTAATATGTACTTTTTTTAAGAAAACCAAATTGAAAAAAGTTGAAATATTTTGCATCTTATAGTTCATATAAGGCGGGCTGCAAATTTTGACATCAAGTGGTCCTCAGATCGACCCCTCAGACAGACTATACATTTTTTGATTTTTAGTTTTGCAGTTGTCGCGTGTTTCTTTAAGGACCGCATTGGAAATTGAACCTGAGAAGTTGTTAGTTGTAGTTGCTCAGACAGCGGGCGAAATTGGATGAAGTCACATGTTTGAGGCACGGTACTAATGCGCTCCTCTTTTTTTCTCTACTACTATTAGACAAGCAAACATTTTCATCGCTAAATGCACCCAGCCTAGACTACACACAACAACACGAAGGAATTACAGCCTTGGGATCAGATCACTAAATTTGATCTAACACTCAAGGTTACACTAACCCACATCCAAGACTGCGTTTAGCATTTCCCCCGGGCGGATGAAAACTCTGCCAATCCCACGTCTCACAGTACGGATCCCACACCCGCACAAGCAGCACAGATAGGAAACAAACATCTCCCCACATCCCGCCTCCAGCCGCCACAACCGGCCCAATCATCGCACGAAAATCATGCCGCACCCTGCCCCTTATCCTCGCTTGGGGAAGCCGCAGACTCAGGACGGCTGGAGCTACCAATCCGTCCGCGAGATCAGCGAGGAGATTGGTCGCGGCTGCTTCGGCGTCGTCCGCTGCTGCACTGGAGGACGAGGCGTTGATGCACATGGTGATGGTCTAATGGACCTCTGCACCGGCCCGGACCTGTCGACTGGGTTCGCCTCCGCCACGGCGCTCCCGTACCGGAGCCGGATGTCGCCGCTGTTGCCGCACTGCTCGCCGAGGCCCTCGAGATCTTCCACCGCTGAGACGCCGTCGACACACCAGGGACACGGGAGGGCAGCCAGCCCAGTAGAATCCCACCTTCTAACCCTAATTACCAGCGCTCTCTCTCTCTCTATCCGCTAGATTGAACAGGTCACGGGGTTGGATCGAGCGACCGCACGAGCTGCCGGTGCCGCAGCTGCGTGGATTCCAGTCACCGCAAGCCTGGAGCCGAACCGCCTGAAAGGTAACCTCTATCCTTAATCCCTGTTGTTCTCCGCTCTACCCGTGCTGTTGCCTCCTGCATGTTGTGCTGATCCTCTGGTGTGGTGAGCGCTGGGCACTTGCTGCTGCGTACGTGCTCAGGTGGCTGCCCTGGGCTGGTGCTGCGCTGGCCTGTTGCCGCTCTGCTGCTTTGTGTTTCTGTATAGTGTTGTTGCTTGCTGCCGCTGGTCTGCTGATGTTTTTGTTGTTCATGCTAGAAAATGACGAACCGAAATGGGACATGGCATCTCTAGAGCGTACCACAAGGACTTGGGAAGAGGCATGGATGCTACAAATAGAGCAGTGTGTTTATCTCATTTCACCCAATCAATTCTTCTTTGTCTTTATTGTATGCCATTTTATTAATTATTTGTATATATCTGCTGTATCGATGTACTGATGTTAACAGAAATTGTCGTATCCAGTATCCCTGTATCTGTATCACCGTGTCTTCTTTCCTGTATCGGTGCTTAATATTTAGCTGAGTTGGATCTCTACTTTTGGATTGGTTGTACATTGGAGACTAGCCTATTGGTTTAGATAAAATATAGGTTTTCAGGAAAGGAGTACGGAGTTGAATTCTACTTTTTATTATCGCGGGTCACAACGGCAAGAGGTATGGTATTACTTGACTACACATTTATATTATGATTATGTTGAACAACGTGTTTCAAAATATGGTGGACAATCATGCTTAATGCCAAGAGGTATGGTGTTACTTGACTACACACATTTATCTTGATTATTTTGAACAGCGTGTTTCAAATAGATTGACATAATAACGCACTATCTCACCCTTCTCACTAATTCTATTGGCATAGGTTATATCTATTTTGCCAGTCACCTGTTGCAGCTATTTCAAGGCATGGTGTTCTATGCTTCATGCATCGTTATTTTTTCTACAATACATCAGGATGACAATTCATGATGGTCCAGATTAAACATCTTCTATTTACTAAGTTTGTGCTTACCAGGGCAACAGGTTATACTTGCCACATAAAGTAATTTTTTTTTGGTTTAACCATGGGTGAAGTCATTTCTAGATCTTTTCACCTGGGTGGTGGAATCACTACAAGAAACAAACTAAGGTTCTTATTCGTAGAAATGATATTATTGTGTATAGTAGCAAAACTCAGGTTAGTTCTTTAATACTTGAGCATTGAATACAATTGCTCATGTAGAACATATTGAATCCAAATCTTTCTAGAGATAGTGGTTGGCTAATTTAACCATCATGAAACCATTATTCAGGTTTGTCTGTATGCATTTTTTATTAGGCTTGGAACTTTGGACCTGAAAATTGAGCTTGGCCAAAGTTACTTTAATAGAATGGAGCAAATATGTGATTAAAATTTACTGGAAGAACAATTCACTTATTTTCCAGGGGTTAACAACCTTCTTTTGCTGGTTGGTGTCAACATGGCTGCATGTGTTCTTGGGTTGTTGCACTCGCATCTTATTTTAGCTGAGATATATAATAATTTCGGTTTGCTAGCTACAGGTAGTAATATGTAAAGTATGGTACCATGTTGTATTATATATGAATGTATTCTTGCCTGTTTTCTGTCTTTATAATTTACACACACCGGCAGTAAATACTAAAAGTATATGGTAATATGAGTCATGCTTGCGAAGCGTCTTCTGTTTTTGTGAACAACTATGCAAGTATTGTTCTCCAGTGTTGCGTGCGGACCAATGAGCAGTTTCATACCTTTTCAGTAGTGAATATGGATAAATAGGAAGCACAGAATAAAATCTTGGTGAAGACATTTCAACAGAGATGCGATAGTATTGTACAAGTGGATTTATTGCTTGCTTTCTATATCGCCTTTCCAGATTTTTTTGCGGGAATTCCGGTTTATTATGCATTAGCGCCTTGTAATAGAAGATATCTAACAATCAGATTTGAAGTGAATCTAGATAAGTCACGAGATGGTTGGCCATTTTTGTCCAAAACATTATGTTTGATTTTCTCCAATACAATTTGCCCTTTGTTTGTGGTCATATGTCTTTTTTACCAATTGTTTATTTATTTTATATTACATATATTTCATGCGCATAGTCTTTTCACCAGCGATATATATGGACTCTATGCCCACTATTGATCTAATCTTGCGTGCTTTTAAATGCATGGCTATCATGGTTACTCAGGCACATGCAAATTGAGACGTGCGTTGCACGTGCAAGCTTACTAGTATAAAAAAAACATCTCACGAACGTGCCTCGTCGGGCCACTTCAAATGGGCGGCCCAGGTTAGGCTCTCCTGTGCGAAATGCCGGCACTTTGCCGCAAGGAGCGACATATAGGAGGTCCCTAGTTTATTTTTTTTGAGTAACTAGGAGGTTCTCAGTTATGAGAGCTCCCTTCTTCCCAGGGGCGAGCGAGCTGGGCCAGCCCACGAGCACGGGAGGCCACAAGCTCTTTTTCCTTTTTTATGTTTTATATTTTTACTTTCATTTTGTACTTTTGTTTAAACTTTAAAATATTCTAAAAATGTATATTACAAAAAATGCTCTTCAATATTTTTGAAAAATGTTGAAAAAAATGTTGAACAATTATTTGAAGGAATGTTGATTTTATATAGAAATGTTGAAAAATTATTTTAAAAATATTTGAAAAATGTTGAACAGTTATTTGAATTTTTTTATCATATATAAGAAATGTTGAACAAATATTTGAAAAATGTTTAACAAGTATGTAAAAAATGTTGATCATGTATATATTTTTTTTTGGAAAATGCTGGGCAAGTATTTGTATTTTTTAATCATGTATATACAAAATGTTTAACAAGTATTTGAAAATGTTAAAAAAGTATTTGAATTTTTTTGATCATGTATCCCCATATAAAAATGTCAAATGAAAAACGAAAAAGAAACAATATAAATGAAAGAAAAAGGAAAATAAAAAAACTAAAGAAACAAATGAAAAAACCCAGAAGAAAAAAAATACTTGTATATAAAATAATGGATAAGCAAAAGCAAAATAATGAAAAAAAGAAGATGAAAAACTGAAAAGAAAATGAAAAAAAAGTAAAAAAAACAAGAAAATCGACACGTCTTGCTATAAGATCGCACCCTCAGGGCTTCTTTGGATCACAGGATTAGAAAACAAAGGAATTCAAAAAACACAGGAATTTGACGGGATTGTAGGTGCAAAACAGAGGATTACAAAATAGAGGAAAACTAAAAGAATGGTCATTTGGATGGAACACAGGAAAAACACAGGAAAAGTGCCTCGATCCTACGCGAATCAGTGTAAAAAAGAGGTTATAGTGGATGTTGAAATTCCTATAGGATTGAGGTGTAGGAATGCATCCATAGGAATTTTGGAGGTGTGGTTCCTTTGATCCAAAGGGCTTCTTTAGGAAAAGATCCAATGAATTGGAATCCTCCAATATTCCTATGAAAATCCTTCAATCCAAAGAGGCCCTCAATGGCTAGTCGAGATTCCTATGTTTGCGGTGACTAGGGGTCCTAGCCACTGCCTCCCTGGTGCTCCCCTTTTCCCTTCTACTCCCTCTATTTCTAAATATAAAATATTTTTAGAGATTCGAATGTGCACTACATACGAAGCAAAATGAATGAATCTACACTCTAAAATATGTCTATATACATCTGTATGTAGTTGAAAGTGTCTTACATCGACTAGAGGGGTGAATAGGTGATTTTTATGAATTCTTCAGTGAGGATTTCAGGGTGAGGAAATTCCTAAGCGAAGAACTACTTGCAGCAGAATAAATACTCAGGTATAAGCATAGAAGGGCAACAACATAGTCATCATAATGAAATGAAAGATAAACACAGAGTACATAAAGCGTAAACACATGATAAGCAAGATGAAGACAAACTGACTGAAGAAATAGGATTGAGGAATTAGAGAAAGTCTTCAGTCAAAGTCTTCAAACAGTAATGATCAGGTTCATCAACACATAACTAAGGAAATGAAAGGGTTGAGGAAATAGAACCAGTAGGCTTGGTGAAGACCATGATTTGGTCGACCAGTTCCAACTTCTATGACAGTTGTACGTCTGGTTGGAGCGGCTGAGTATTTAAACTCGAGGACACACAGTCCCGGACACATAGTCCTCACAGTATTCTCCTTGAGCTAAGATCACGCAAATCTCGCCTAACAGTAGTGGTAAGTCTTCACAGGTGACTTCCAAACCTTCACAGACTTGGTCACTCGACAATCCACAATTCCTCTTGGATGCTCAGACCACGACGCCTAACTGTGTGGAGGATACACAGTCCTCAAAGGTGATAAGCGTCTGTTCCACACAGAAACAATCTCTTCAGTGATGCTCAATCACTTTGGTTTTGTAGGTGTTTGGGTTTGGGATTTGGTTTTTTCCTCACTTGATGATTTTCGCTCAAAGTCCTTAGAGGATGGGATGCTCTCAAATGACAAGTGTCAGTGTCTCTCAGAGCAGCCAACCAGCTAGTGGTTGTAGCGGGCGGCTATTTATAGCCTAGAGAGCAGCCCAACATGATAAGACATGAATGCCCTTCAAAGATATGACTGTTACATGGTAGGATATTTTGGACAGTTGGCGCGTGGCACAACAACGGTCGGATTTGAGGTTTGAATTCCTTAGGGCTATCAGGTTCCTCACTGTGTAGGCAATCCGCACTGGCGAATTCCTAACTCCTCAATCAGAACAAATTCCTTAGAGACTAGAAGATCTTCGTCTCTGTCACTGAAGAAATTGACTGAACTGATATGAGATTTCCAATGGCTTCACTCGAAGGATTTGGTAGGTGTAGGATTTTGAGATGAGCATCACTTGGAAATCAGTTTTCTTAGTATTACCTCGACCCCCTTTAACAGTACGGTGTTTCCTATGACTCAAGAAGAGGAAAACGAAACTATGAAAACAAAAGTCTTCGGGCTTCATAATCCTCGCATGAATATCCAAGTCTTCAAGGTCACACCAATTTCTTCACTTTGAAAGTCTTCAGGAGAACCAAAGTCTTCAGCCGAAGACATTCATTTTCAGGGGTCGACTTTCATTGTAAATATCAAACTCCTCATCGACTTATAGATCCTGTGTACACTCACAAACATATTATTCCCTTAACCTATAAGTCTTCAACACACCAAAATCACTAAGGGGCACTAGATGCACTTACAATCTCCCCCTTTTTGGTGATTGATGACAATATAGGTTAAGTTTTCAACAGGGATAAACATACCAATTGAAAGTACTCGATATTGAGGAATTTGATTGCAAGATATAGAAGAACTCCCCCTGAAGATGTGCATAGTGAGGAATTTGCTTTTGAAGAATTGCACACTTGAAGAGTAGGATCATGGAGGTCTCCCCCTATATCTTGTAATTCATACACGCATCTAACATATAGATTGAAGAATTTGAAATGCATGATGAAATATGGTGACTGATGTAATTCAACATGTGTGCATATCATATGTGAGGAAATAGCATGCAGAAAACAAGGAAAAAGTATCAGGTCACCATGGGACATAAGTTTACAACTCAATCAACAAACACTACAGAAGAGCGAGAGTTGCAACTTAACCAAAACAAAGCCCATATAGATAGACCCGCTTGAAGACTAACTCAAATTTCTCCCCCTTTGTCATCAAATGACCAAAAGGGACGGAAATGAGGACTAATGCCCCTGAAGAATTTCATCACGAAGTCGATGGAGGAGCGCCAGTGTTGTTGGGGTCGGTTGTTGGAGTAGGGCCTGCCGCAGTGTCGTCCAAATCTTCATTTTCATCAGTCTCGCGCGATGAAGAATATGAGTTGGGCACCAAAGGAGGAACTTCAACCTTCTTGAATTTCTTCGCTGGAGGCTTAGACCAGCCGAAGTCCTGCTTGAAACCCATTTGCTTGAGATCTTCATCACCATAGAGATGAGTTAGAACAGCCCAGTGTGATCGAAAACTTCATTGAGGTAATAATGGTTCTTCTTCACAAAATTATACATAGACGTCATATTGTGAAGAATTGCGCCAAACTGACGCTTCACCCATTTGTGATTGCAATCGACCTTCTGATGAAGACTGAGGAGAAGCTCACGATCAGTCATCACCCTTGGAGTTGTAGCTTGAGGACTTTGCTTTGTGGCATTGGCGGCCGAATCATGAGTAGTAGAGTCATCATTGGTGGAATATGAGGCAACTTTGCGGAGTTGTCCATCCAATGGATGAATGCCCTCATCAATAATTGCACTGGTCTTGCCCTTTTCATCACCTGATGAAAATGTCCATTTGAGGACTTCAATAGGGGGCAAGAAACTGCCATGGTTGAGTGTGTCAGCTTTGTAGTTGAGTGAAGACCTTGATCCGAGGAATCTCATAATCCAGGGCGCGTAAGGCTTCAACTCAAAAGGAGACATCGCAACATTTGCCAAAGTCCTCATGAAGAAGTCATGGTAGTTCACTGGAATACCATGCATGATATTGAAAAGCAGATTCTTCATGATGCCAACAACTTCTTCATTATTGGAGTTGTGGCCTTTGATAGGACTTAGAGTCTTGGTCAGAATGTGGTATACTGTTCTTGGCACATATTGCAATTCCTTCACAAGGAACTTTGTCCTTGAGGCTTGACCAGGCTTCAATGGCTTCATCAGAACTTGCATGAAATGATCAGACGGCTCAGTTTCAGAGTAGATAAGATGCACAACTTCTGGGGGAGGACTGACAGGCATGGCACGAAGCAATTCAGTGGCCGGTGCCTTATAGTGAGTATTTTCTGTCATCCAGTCCAACACCCATGAGTTCACATCTTCAGCATTGCCAGTGATGTGCAGCATCGCACAGAACTGAAGAATGAGTTCTTCATTCCAATCACAAATGTCCGTGCAGAAGTTGAGCAGTCCAACATCATGAATAGCAGCGAGGACTGGTGCGAAGCATGGCAGTGATTCCATATCAACATGAGGAATATGCTCACGGTCGAAGACTTTGTCCTTGTTGAAAAGCACAGAAGAATAGAAATTGGCTTGGCTGGCAGCCCAAAAGCGCTTCCTCCTCAGACGAGCAGAGTCATAGGGATTGTAGTCAGTGAAGAATACATGCTCATTGAAGAAAATGTCAGCCTTGCATTTTGGAGTTTTGGAGAATGGATTCTTCGGCTTTGGCTGAGGAGTATCAGTTGGTTGAAGAATAACCTCAGGAATCTCAATCTCCGGAGTCGCAGGCTGAGGAATATTAGCTTCTGCTTCAGTAGCAGCCTGGGCCTCCATTTCTTCATCAGCACTAGTGGATGGAATCTCTTCATGAATGGAAGGGGCAGTGTGAATTTCTTCAGAGCCCATTTGAACTTCTGTCGGTGCTGGGGACTGAGGAATTTGTTGTAGTGCTGTGAACAGAGGAGAGTTGGGGTGCTGACTGTCCCAAAAATCATCGTTCATTACTGGTGTGGTGCTCCCAATGTCCACATCCTCATCCTCTTCCATTTCATCAACGTCGGCCTCTTCAGTTGTGAACTGAGGCGTTGGCGATGATACGTGGGGAGTTGAAGTGATAACATCAACTTCAATTTCTTCATCCATCTGCTCTGAGGAAGCAGCAGAGGGATCTTCTTCAATAGATTCTTCAGGAATCTCATAATCTTCACCAAAAGGAACAAACTCCTTTGATGGCATGCTTGAGAGAGGAACATCATCAATAGGCTTCTCAATTGATCTTGTCAAAATCTTTACCTTCTTGGGAGCTGAAGATTCTGAGGCAGCAGATGTTTTCCTTTTCTTCGGAGCAGCTCGCTCTGCAGCCTTTGTTTTCTTCACTTCCAAAGCAGAAGGAAGAATTGGAGATGGTATTGGCGTTGGTGCAGGAGGAGCAGAGGAAATTGGTTCAATTTCTCCAGGCACAACTGATGCAGGTGGCCTTTCTTGAGCAGTTTCTTCAGGCACAGCTTCAGCTTCTTCAGCTGTCCTAACTTGCTCTTCATGCGCAACACTAGTGGTTGCCCTGGTAGTTTCTTCAGCGACTGGTATTTCTTCAGTCCTGGCGCTTGCAGTTTTATCAACAGCCTGATTTTCATCAGCAGTGCTGGCATCTCCTTCAGTCGGCTGGGCAGATGCTTTAGCCGAGGGAATCTCAATGTGCGATGGATCAGCAACATTGGAGGTGAATTTCTTCACCATTTTGATGAATCCGACTTTGGCTCCCAGTCATTCTACCTTGTAGGCGTCAAATTCATCACTGATCTTCTTGATCGCAGATTGCAGCGCAATGAGCTGCTCAGGCGATAACCTCAGAACATTATCCTTCAGATAGCATTGCTTCTTGTACTGGGCTTTCTTGGCTACTCTGGCTTGATCATATTTCCATTTTTCTTCAGAAATGAACGCCGTCAACATGTGACTTTGTCCAGGAGTGAGGTCTAGCTCATGCAATGGAGTGTTAGGATCTTTGTGCCAGAGATCAATGAAATCCAGGATCTTCTTCGGATCCAATAGTAGAGGCACATCACTTCCTTTGGCTCTGGTGGCCCTTTGTTGTCTATCTTTGATGATATCAGCTAATTCATCATTATCAGCCTCATCATCATCCGAAGGCACTTGAAAACAACTTGTTTCTTGTGAGGACTTGGTCTAGTGCCTCGTCTTGCAGTGGCCTTGGTCTTCAGCAAAGTTGGACTCTTTGAAGCTAGATGAGGAACTGAAGAACTTGCAGAAGCTCCTGAGGCAATAGAGAATCATGTGGTCCTTTGGCACGTGACGAGATGCACGGGTGCAGAGGACTTTGTCGGAGGAGCCGAGGGTTTTGAAGCCCGAGGAACTGCTACAGCTTGAGGAACTGGGGCAGCTTGAGGAATTTGCCTTGTTGGCACAGAGGAGCTTGGCCATGAGGGCGTTGCTGAGGAACTTAGCCGTGAGGGCATTGCTGAGGAAGTTGGTTTTCTAGCAGGCTTCTTGGGCATAGCCTTCTTGCTTGAAGAAGCCTCAGCAGTGGCAGCGGTAGCAGCAGAATCTTTGTTAAATTTCTTCACTACTTCTTTGGCCTGCTTGGCCAGCTTAGCTTGCCGCTTGGCCTATTAATCAGCATAATCCTCACCACGTTTAAGGCTTGTTGGATTAGCTCTTTGGCCAAGTGCCAATGGAGGTCTTGAGCATGGAGGGTTAAGAGCAAATTTCATCATATATTTAGGAGTAGCATATATGTACTCCCTCCATTCTCTTGCCCATCTTCGTTCAATCCTCTGTATGCGCACTTTGCGCTCGTTCTTAGTTTCCTTCCCGTGAGTTGCCTCATCAAGCGTGCAGTACCCTGCGTAAATGTCATCAGGGATTTCAAACGCTGTGTTGACTTCCAGTTTATTTCCTCCTTTCTGAGGTCTTTTACCATCTGCCATTTTCTTCAGCTGAGGAATTTGAACAATTGAGTTCTCTGAAGAAGTATGCAGCTTTTCTTCGAGGAACGCTGCAAATGAGTTAAGTTGATGAGAACCTAGTGATTCAGCAGTAGACATGTGTACCTGTGAATAGAGTATAGGTGCAAAGAATTTGGAGAGGTCAAATGTGTTCTCAGAAGGTTTTGTAAAAACTGAACAAGTTTGAGGAAATTGACCAGATGTGTCTTGAAGAATTTCACTAAGCGTTCTTTGACTTAGGTTCTAGAGTTGTGCGGATCGTGAGATTCACACAATTGAGGAATCTTGAGGAAAAACATCACTTAGAGAAACAGATCAAGAATAGATGATTGTGCTAGGTGTTTAGAGTGTGGAAGTTGAAGAATAAACACATTTTGAAGATTTGATGAAAATCATCAGTAGCAATAAGGGCAGTTAACGGTGTCCTGGACTAGGGGGTACTCAACGCCTCGTCTCCCGATCAGTTGGATTGGGCCGAGGACCCCCATGGCCGTATACTCATGGGCCAGTCCGGACAGCTGCCGCATACAAGGAAGAATCCACAAGACTTGGCGATCAAGACAAGGACTCCTCCCCCACCGGCGTATTCGGCTAGGACTCTTTATCCTAGGCCTCTGGTGCATTATATAAACCGGGGCCAGGCTAGTCGATAGAGATATACAACAACAATCATACCATAGGCTAGCTTCTAGGGTTTAGCCTCTCTGATCTCGTGGTAGATCAACTCTTGTACTACCCATATCATCAATATTAATCAAGCAGGAGTAGGGTTTTACCTCCATCAAGAGGGCCCGAACCTGGGTAAACATTATGTCCCTTGCCTCCTGTTACCATTGATCCTAAGACGCACTGCTTGGGACCCCCTACCAGAGATCCGCCGGTTTTGACACCGACATTGGTGCTTTCATTGAGAGTTCCGCTGTGTGATCGGCGAAAGGATCAATGGCTCGACTGCAAGTCAACTACGACGTCGGCTTCTTCGTCACCAGCTCGACTGGTCACCTTGGTTTGACCGAGGACTGCGCCCTACCTCCGATCGTCATGTTCGGATGAAGGACTTCATCAACACCAACTCCGATCTCTATCAAAGATCATGGAAGAGTCATCCATGGAGCTCGGGGGCTCAACGTCAACATTGCCCTCAGGCGACCATGTTGTTTTTCTGGACAACAAACTTGTATCCGCCGCCACTGCCTCCTCGAGTGTCGCTTAAACGATTACTTCGGTGGAATTATGCGGAATTAAGTCTACAACAACCCTGCAAAAATTTCGTTGAGTTCCGATGGAGGAATCTCCGGCAATCTCCGATATACCGAAGCCCTGTTGAATCTGGACGAGAATCCGGACGAGTTTAGGGCGTGGTATCCAGCATCTAGCTATGATGTCCTTTGGAGGATCCAACCGTTGATTTGTTGTGGAATTCCCATATCTACCACCTGCCAAAAATTCAGCTCGATTCGACCGTCCAAACTCCGGGAAACTTCCGATTAGTGCATCACCTTTTTGTTCTGTTTTTTGCGCGAGAACGAGTCCGACCCGAATTCATCTTCTTTATGAACGGGATCTCGGACATCCCTTTTGAAGGAAGTTTTCATATGGGGTGTTGTGTTTTATTCTCAAACACATCCCAGTAGTATTGAAAGTATTCTTGCAATACGAACTTCACCGTCACGCCGGTGTCAAACCAGCTCGACAACATCACTCCACGGTAGCCGACCTGCGTTAGACACGTCATCGCTTTGTTGAGCCGAGCTCAATTTCTTCGGATCATCATCTCGGCCAGCCGAACAATAGTTTGGCATCGCGAAGGATAAATCATCACCAACATCGTTGTCCCACGGATTACACGGAGCGGGCATACCGGCATCGCCGCACGGTCGCTTCTTCAAGCTGGCATCGACCACGTCACGACCTGCATCGGCAGGGCCGCACTATTGCTTCTTCAAGCTGGTGTCCATCACGCCGACCTACTTCGACATCTCGACTGGACCGGGGGCTTCGCCATCTCTTCATCAACCTACTCCGGACACTTCGGCGTCGCTAGCCGACCAGCTCCGTCACATTAGCTGGACCGAGGGCTTTGCCTCGGCGAGCCAACCTTTGCCAGCATCGCCATGCCATTGCTTTATCGCCCATCAGGCGATAGGTGTGCGGATCGAGTCCCAATTTTGGGAATCACCTTTCTTCAGATTGCTACAACAAATAAGCCAGGTGCTATTAATCCTAGTATTTTTTGCTTGATAGGGTTCATTTTTCCCAATGAATTATTACTCTAGTTTGTCCGTCATATGTACGCAGGTCTATCAAATGGTGGCCGCATTAACAACGGTCGCATGGGGGTTCGGTCAGTTTCTGTACATAGTCCGGCGAACGCCGCATCCGGAACTCAAACTGACCTGTGAACTCAGGCCTTGCTATGCCTTTACCGCATCACGTCGCCGCCCTGCATCGACATTGACTTCGGCGCCAGGCCATATTTCTTTTATTACTCACTTTGCATAAATTATTTGTTATGCAACGTTTTTTTTGGTTATTATTATTATTATTACTATTATCTCCGGTTTGCACTATTTTTTGTGCACATGAAAATGATCCAGCCGGACTATATTCTTTGGCGTTACCTCGGCTGGACGGGGGGCTTCGTCAACACTTCATTACCCCATGCCGGGGACTTCGGCATCACCCTGCCGTCCTGCATTGACCGTGCTATGTCGCCACTTCGAAGTGCCGAGCTCTTTGCTCTGCCACCTCGGGACCGGCTCGGGGATGGAACCTTGTCCCGCATCAAGTTCAGACCGCGTCATCAATACCGAACACATTAACCAGCTAAGTTGTCTTCATGCTTAAAGTTTTAAATTTTTAACTTGTGTTTGGCTCGACCAAGCATTATACTTTTTTGAAAAAAAGTTGCTTGTAAAATTTCCTTGTCCAAACTTTGTTTGTGACGCACAAGTTCAAATACCCCGTTTACTTGGGGGCTTCCTTCATGAAGCTTTTTTCTCTTGCATATGGTTATACTTGTACGGCTTCGTTCCTTGTTCGTGTATTATGCCATAATATGCACCATATTGACTTAAGTGATTTGCAAGCAGGGTTGCCTGGCTCCTGTGCTTACCCCTACATTCCCGATTGTTCGGCTAGGGAGTAAAGGGAGCACCTCTGCGATTGTCATGATCGGGTCAACCGAGCCGGACCTCAGACTGGGTGAAGCCGAAAGCTAGCGCTCTTACTGTTTTCAATCATGGTCGGCACACAACGGAACTCATGAGTACAAAAAATCTATTGCACAAGTCTCATAATAACAATGAGCACCGAAGAAAGGTATCGATGGGGGTACTATTTTCTTCGAAGATGCTTCTTACTCTTCGCAGTAATATAGCATAAGTTCCCTGAGCGCGCTTTGTCTGTTACAGCCTTATGGCCTGATTGCCTGGTTAATGGAAACACCGTCGATATTCTCGACAGATGGAGTACATAACACTTTTCGGTCCTTGACCGAAGAGGGAGAAGCCGACGGCCGGTTAAGACGCGTTTAAAGTTTGGTTGAACATAGATATGATATAAGTACTTTGGTACATGCAATCATTCTTTTACCCAAGTCACTTGGGGGCTCTTAAATTTATGTGAGCCGTTTTATCATAAGTGTTTTTTTCTTAGTCGTTGCAAAGTTTTTATTATTATTTATCACTCCTTTTTTCGACACAAGTGTGCGGTCACTAGCCGGGGAGCCTAATTTCTCTCTCAAAGCCGCTAAAGTTTAGTTTGCTAAACTGGCCCAGTAAGAAGTACTCCACCTTCAGGATAGGAGGTTGAAGCCGTAGGCTGACCCGCTTGAAGTTTTGAGATAGGATGTGTCATGTTAAAGCACGGCAGAAGCACTTTTTTTTTCTAAAGTCCATTTTTCGGATTGGCACCGAACACTTGATCTAGTTCGGACATTAACCTTTTGAATAAGTTTTTTGGCTTTTCGAGCCCATGGCACTTTTTAACTATTTGTGTGTTTTCAGCACAAGTCTCGCAGTGCAACGCCGGACACCTTTAGAGATTCGGCAAAAACATTCTCGGATATTGCTATATATGCATCGGTTTCGAATTGTGTCTTCGGTCAATAGTTGGGTTGTCCGGCTCCTGCACTTGTCTCCTATGTTCCGCTTTGTTCGGCTAGGTGTGCAAAGGGAGAACCACTGCGATTGTGCTTCCAGCCTACATGGTTAAGCACCTCAGTGGAGAAAGCTGAAAACTGGCTGTCACAATAAGTGTAAACTGGTCGGCGATCCGATGACGGCGTTAAACGACGGACCATTCATAATAATGGCCGAAGTGTTTCCGGCTTGACCTCGATTGTCGCCGAACACTACCGGGGGCTATTAACTGGCCTCCCAAACTAAATACTCGATATTTTGCTCTTACATTAGAGCTGAGGTTTCATGATCATGCTTAGCATGACAACCCAAAGAAAGGAATCGATAGTGGGACTATTTTCTTTGGAAGACATTTCTTCTGTTAAACAGTAATATAACATGTCTCTCTGCGTACCTTTGTTTATAAAACCGTATGGCCAGATTGCCTTTTTTGTTGTAAATCTTTGCCCTCATAAAGGCTTTATAAAGTAGGACAAACACTCCTCGGCTATTGGCCGAGGAGGTGGAAGCCGATGGTCGGTCAACACAGTTTTGTACAATGCGGATCCGAGCATTAATGATGTAAAGTACCTCGATACATAGAGTCATCACACATAATTTGTGATTTTACTATGGATATCGATCCTTAATTCGGCCTCCCGTGCCCGCATTAAGGCTCGGGGGCTACTGGGCTTCGGGCTTATTATTTACAAATATTAAAGAGGCACATCGATCCCCTGATCTGGTGTTGCCACCCGACCAGTGTCTTGGGGGCTACTGCATTGCCTGTTCTATGCAGAAAATTTTAAGTGCAATACAGTTTCCGAGGAGATTTTGATCCTCAAGTTGGTCGACCGCACCCAACCTGAGTCTCGAGGACTGAGCACGCCGCTTTTTGTATCCCGAAGTATTCTGCCGAGCTAGGACTTGATCCTCAGGCCGATTTTACAAATCAACCTGAGTCTTAGCAGTTATTGGGATCAGCGGTCTTATGTCATCCTTCATGTGCATCTCGGGTTTTAGACCGATACCCACCTTGAGGGCTACTGGCTATGTATCTCGGCAGAGAATAAATTGCACCAATCAAAAATATTGACAAAAATCGGCCCACATGCGGGGAGGTGCACCACCTCGGAAGCAGTCCGGCATAAAGCTCGGGCGCTAGTGGCTGGCTCCATAGAGGGCATTTCCGGCATTAAGCTCGGCTAAACTCCTTCAAACTTCTTTGAACCAAGGTGATTTACGACACCTCGGATATAGTCTGGCGTTGGAGCTCGGATACATAATCCGGCGTTGGAGCTCAGATACATAGTCCGGTGTTGGAGCCGGGAAGCAGTCCGGCATTGGTGCTCGGTTGCAAAAGATACCTCGAATGCAGTCCGGCGTTGGAGCTCGGACGCAAGAGGACGTTGCCGCCCGGGAACAACTTTAAACCCGAGGCATGGCATAAAAATAACAAGGCATTGATAAAGGCCGTAAACTTAAAGGGGCTCCTTGGATACCTGACGTGTAAACTCGTCGAATGCATTTCGGCGATCCTCAAGATAGAAGATGAGAAGATTTGTTGAACCAGTTTTCAAGACCGGCAACCGAAGATGAAGAACAGTTCAGAAGAATCGAGGAGCGTCCCTAACTTGAAGACCGGTTCAGGGGGCTACTGACGGTGTCCTGGACTAGGGGGTAGTCAACGCGTCGTCTCCCGATCAGTTGGATTGGGCCGAGGACCCCCATGGCCGTATACTCATGGGCCAGTCCAGACAGCTGCCGCATACAAGGAAGAATCCACAAGACTTGGCGATCAAGACAAGGACTCCTTCCCCACCGGCATATTCGGCTAGGACTCTTGTTATCCTAGGCCTCTGGTGCATTATATAAACCGGGGCCAGGCTAGTCGATAGAGATATACAACAACAATCATACCATAGGCTAGCTTCTAGGGTTTAGCCTCTCTGATCTCGTGGTAGATCAACTCTTGTACTACCCATATCATCAATATTAATCAAGCAGGAGTAGGGTTTTACCTCCATCGAGAGGGCCGAACCTGGGTAAACATTGTGTCCCTTGCCTCCTGTTACTATTGATCCTAAGACGCATTGCTTGGGACCCCCTACCCGAGATCCACCGGTTTTGACACCGACAGCAGTAAAAGTAAATTTTAATTACCCTTGACAAAGAACACAAGGAACAGGAGGTGTAGATTGAGAAGTTCGTCGGCTCGGATCTTCCACGCCCTAACTTGGCGGAGGAAGATGACTACGGCGGTGGCGGAGTGAAGAAATCCACGGCCGGTGCGAGTACGATGGCGACGAGGTCGAGGCAGTGAAGCTCTTCCTCACCGGCGACGATGAAGGTAGTGGCGGCGCTAGGGCTTGAGAGCTCGAGCGAGGGGAGTGAGGTCGAGCGGAGTAAATGAAGTTAGAGGAGGGTGAGGGGTATATATAGCCACGGTGAAAAACTGTTCGCCCGAAGAATTTGGACGAACGTGCCCCCGACCCTTCTCATCCTAGCGACATGTGTCACCCACGTACAGTGTGGTGGCGATCGTGTCAGATCGTGGGTGAATAGATAAGTTTATCATGGAATGTGTAACGGTTCGAGCGGCAAAAGCCGAAAATTCAAATTAAGAATATTTTAATGTTTCGTTCGCAATTTCTTCAGCTGACAAGGACACAGTGGACATTTTGAACGGGTTTCAAATAGAACACTGTCGGTGTCAAAACCGGCGGATCTCGGGTAGGGGGTCCCGAACTGTGCGTCTAGGCGGATGGTAACAGGAGACAAGGGACACGATGTTTTTACCCAGGTTCGGGCCCTTTCGATGGAGGTAAAACCCTACTCCTGCTTGATTAATATTGATGATATATGATAGAGGCGGGAGTGTCCCGATCTTTCGATGAGATGATAACTATCGATTTGGTGGAGTCGACTTTGACGATCCGACTACAAACGTGCACGACGTTGCGCCTTAGCAATCGCTAAACCAACTCCAAGAGGTTATTGACCACGCCGGAGCACAATCAACCTGACCACGAAGGTCTATTCCTGCAAGCAATCGAAGAACAAGCAAGAATATGATAAAAGCAATCTGAATATTGCGAATATGGATGAAGTATTGATAATGGTGGGGATCCGAAAGTGGTCTTGGTCTGGTCGTTGGACACAAACGAAGTACACGAAGTTGCAATGGCTAACTTTTAACTAAACAAATCCCCAGCAAAAAGCTATTAGATGGATCTACTTATAGGAGCAAGGGGTGGCGGCCTAGGAGGTGGGAGGACGTCCCAAGGCAGCCTAAAACTAACCCTAGGTCGTACAAGGCCAATGGGCCCAAGTAGAGGTGATGCAACACCTTTGGACTTGTTGTTTGACTCGGATTCTGCTGCAGCGTCTGATTGTTTCGTCGATATCTCAACGCTCCGGACGAATTTGAAGGTGAATCCAATTGGCCTGGAAAGAGCACAAAATCTAGAATCCAACAAAAAAAGAATCACCCAATTCGGATTCCGTATGAAAAAGTTGTTGGCGTTTTGAATCAGGTATGTCTGTGCAGTCCGAATCTGAATCCAGAACATGAGAGATTTGGACTCTATCTTCTCTTGGCCCAAAAGTGACGTGAGAGAACTTTTTGAACAGCACTTAAACATCTCTTTCTCCCTTATCTTCATATGTGAATTGTACAAATATCCCATACACCTGCAATTAGACAAAACACAAAAGTGTGTGAAGTATTTTTGTTCTGGATAACATAAATAGATTATTGAATAGTTTGCACTAGAAATCTCCTGACAAATATGCATGTATGCAATATTTTTGGTCGTATCCAAGGTAGTCATGTCCTCATCATCCTCCCTTTTTTGAAAACAAAGCCGTCCTCGGCGTTGCTTAATCTGAAATGTGGCTAACAAAAGAGACAAGGTATACATGTTGTATATGTATATGTCATCCATTTTTACTTCCCTTGATTTTTGCATATATGACACATGTATACATGAGTAACTTTCATAGATCATAAAATATAAAGCCAAAATATTATCATAAGTAGAAGGCATGAAAATATTGCAACTCAGTTTGCACATATAAGTGAAGCTCTTATTCCTATCAAAAGATTGACAATATTTATCACTAAACCATCCCAACATTGGTGAATAAACCTTACTTGCATCAAATTTACATACTACAACATGCTTAAATAAGCAAACATGCAGTAAGTCATTGGACACAGAATCATCACCAAGATTAGAGGTCATATCAAAATGATTAAACATTGGTTCTTTTGCATCAATAGTTAATTCAATGGGTGCACTCAAAATTGTTGGTATTTCAGTTGTTTGATCACATGATGCATTTATGATAGTAACATGATTCTCTAAAAATGGTAGCGTGCTCAAATCAACAGGTAACTCAACACATGATGTATTTAAGTTAATTAGGGATGCATCATTCTCATGTGAAGTTATATCATCAATACCTTTACTGTTACCTTGTCGCAAATATGTAGTTGATTTCGGTATGGACAATGACAATGTACCATACACTTGAGATGATGTCGCACTCACAATCTGAGGTGTGGCTGCTCTAGTAGGTGCAACGGTGGAGGAATCAACCGATGGTAGTGAGCATGAGTTGGAATAGTAGTTGTTGTAGTCACCCAATGCATCCTCCTGTAACTGTCTCTCAAAGGTACAAGCATGAACATACATACCAGTAATGCAATGAGGAATATACCTAAATCTTGCCTGAATATCATGGTTCAAACCACCAAAAAATCTATTCATTGTATCATCCTCAGATTCTTCTATGTCACAATGATGCATATAAGATTTGAATTGTTGGTAGTAAGCATGAACAGTGTTATTGCCTTGTTTATTGTTCAAATTTGCGAAGCAATTCATGACGATAGTAAGGAGGGAAAATTTGTTGTCTCATTACATGTTTCAAATCTTTCCAACTTGTGGGTTGGTTATCAATGTTTTTCTTACAATGCACACTCCACCAAACAGAAGCAAAACCAGTAAATGCTCTAGTGGCAGCTCGTACTCGCTCAAGTTCAGAAAAGTCATGGTAACTAAAAACTTGTTCTACTTCAAGCTCCCAATCTAGATAAATAGCAGGATTAAATCTACCCTCAAATGATGGTAAAGAGATAACCTGACCATGTGATTGTGTCTGTTGTCCCAACTCTTGTGATGGTGAAGATGTGTTCGTCGTCCAAGAACTTCTTTCTCCGAAACCTGTCATGATTAGTAGAAACAAGAAACAAAATTCGAGAATAATGTTCCTATGAACAACTAGGATGTGGTTGTAATGTGCTCACAGTAAAGCAAATATCAATATCTTACAAGTTCTTACCATGCGACAGGTGGTGACAGGCAACCAGCGGTGTCAAATAACTCCGAAGATTGTGTAAAACGATTGCCAGGGGAACGTACGTATACACGGTGTATAGATATGTGGAGCTGGGTTGGCTATATATGGTAGCAAAAGATTAGCAATAATCAATTCAAAGATGCAATGTTGAATAAACGCTCAACGGCGGTACTGTGCTGGTCCTAGGCTAGACCGGACTACAGAGGCGAGCCTAGAACACTAATGAGGTCACGGCATAGCACAACTAGCATCAATGAAGGATAAGTAGCTCTGGACAGCAAGATATAACTGAAGATCACGACGGCAGTAAAGATAATGATGAATAACAACTGCCAAGCAGGATATATAACAACACTCTCTCCAACTTTCCTCTTGAAAAGTTTGCTACTAACTCAAGCTTTCCAATGCAAAAAGAATCACTCAATTCCGAATTAATATGAGGAGTCAAAGAATTCTAAAACTGGCCTGAAAAACTGGAACAAACTGTATGCGCGAACTTAAGAGGGCAAAAAGACCTATTTATAAGCTGATTTTGAGACGCCAAATATTGAACTAGCTTTTGCAACTATTTAGATGCGTCTAGTCGCTATCTTTAATTTGAGTACTTGTGGAGCCAAAACGGAGTTCGTATGAGGAAGTTATGCTTTTTTTACTGAACAGTGCACAAAACAGATTCCAGTCCGAATTCAACTACGAGATTGAGTCTAGATAGATCCGAATTTTGTTTTTTCTCACACTTTTTTTCCACACTTTTTTTTCTTTCTCTCTTTTTTTCTTTCCTTTTTTTCTCTTTTTTTTCTCCGTCTTTTTTTCTCTCACTCTTTCCAAAACAAACTAGATAAGATGCAGATTGGATCAAGTGAAGATGTGATGATCTCAACTATGATTATGACAATGAACAATGGGTAGCACGTGGTGGAAATTGATGGATGGGTGGTGGACAGCGGAAGGGATAACGATGCAGCGGCGGCGTGACTAATGTGAGCAGAACTCGAAACTCTAAACGAACTATGCACTAAGACCAGCAACTCGACACGATGATGCAACCGATAATTCAATAATGCAAACAATGAAAAAAAAATTGTAAAGGCTCAGACCGGCTTGGACAAAGGATGAATAGATCTAACTTTTTTCTGTGGCTTTTTTTCTTGGACAATAGGTAAGAAAATAAATCTAATCTAGGGAAAACTGGAAATTCTCACCGAGCAACCTGAAAACTGATACCACTTGATAGAGGCGGGGGTGTCCCGATCTTTCGATGAGATGATAACTATCGATTTGGTGGAGTCGACTTTGACTATCCAACTACAAACGTGCACGACGTTGCGCCTTAGCAATCGCTAAACCAACTCCAAGAGGTTATTGACCACGCCGGAGCACAATCAACCTGACCACGAAGGTCTATTCCTGCAAGCAATCGAAGAACAAGCAAGAATATGATAAAAGCAATCTGAATATTGCGAATATGGATGAAGTATTGATAATGGTGGGGATCCGAAAGTGGTCTTGGTCTGGTCGTTGGACACAAACGAAGTACACGAAGTTGCAATGGCTAACTTTTAACTAAACAAATAGGAGCAAGGGGTGGCGGCCTAGGAGGTGGGAGGACGTCCCAAGGTAGCCTAAAACTAACCCTAGGTCGTACAAGGCCAATGGGCCCAAGTGGAGGTGATGCAACACCTTTGGACTTGTTGTTTGACTCGGATTCTGCTGCAGCGTCTGATTGTTTTGTCGATATCTCAATGCTCCGGACGTATTTCAATGTGAATCCAATTGGGATGGAAAGAGTACAAAATCTAGAATCCAACAAAAAAGAATCACCCAATTCGGAGTCCGTATGAAAAAGTTGTTGGCGTTTTGAGTCAGGTATGTCTATGTAGTCCAAATCTGAATCCAGAACGTGAGAGATTTGGACTCTATCTTCTCTTGGCCCAAAAGTGACGTGAGAGAACTTTTTGAACAGCACTTAAACATCTCTTTCTCCCTTATCTTCATATGTGAATTGTACAAATATCCCATACACCTGCAATTAGACAAAACACAAAAGTGTGTGAAGTATTTTTGTTCTGGATAACATAAATAGATTATTGAATAGTTTGCACTAGAAATCACCTGACAAATATGCATGTATGCAATATTTTTGGTCGTATCCAAGGTAGTCATGTCCTCATCAATATGAGTAGTACAAGAGTAGATCTACCACGAGATCAGAGAGGCTAAACCCTAGAAGCTAGCCTATGGTATGATTGTTATTCGTCCTACGGACTAAAACCCTCTGGTTTATATAGACACCGGAGAGGGCTAGGGTTATACAAAGTCGGTTACAATGGGAGGAGATCTACATATCCGTAACGCCAAGCTTGGCTTCCACGCCAAGGAAAGTCCCATTCGGACACTGGACGAAGTCTTCAATCTTGTATCTTCATAGTCCAGGAGTCCGGCCAAAGGTCATAGTCCGGCTATCCGGACACCCCCTAATCTGGGACTCCCTCAGTAGCCCCTGAACCAGGCTTCAATGACGACGAGTCCGGCGCACAAATTGTCTTCGGCATTGCAAGGCGGGTTCTCCTCCGAATACTTCATAAAAGATGTTTGAATGCAAGGATAGTGTCCGGCTCTGCAAAATAAGTTCGACATACCACCGTAGAGAGAATAATATTTGTACCAATCTAATCTGCTGACGTATCCAGCAGCGTGACATCAGGCCACGGCCAAGCCTTTATTCGAATTGTTTTACTGTCCCACCTCAGCGCGTTTAGCGAGGCAGTTTCCTTGGCACGTCTTGTCAAAGCAGAGATCGTGTCCCCTTATTCAGGGATTCTCATCAATACGGGCGTGGGTAACCCAACCGTGCCATTAATCACGGCGCTTGGGACATAAGCGAGTTTTACCAGGCTGGTGGGGGCACATAGTTTCGGCCGCCCATATAAGGGGATAAGAATCCACCCTTTCCATCTACGCCTTCTTCTTCCCTTGCTTATCCATTCCCGCGCACTCGAGCTCCAGCGCCCAAGTCCGCACTTCCCACCTCAACCTTCTCCAACAATGTCCGGAGCGGGAGGCAGGTGGATGGCCTCCTCCGTCATGGAGAGGCACATCAAAAAGTTGAGGAAGGCCGGATACCTGTCTTACGACATTGTGCACCGGCTCCCAGATGAGGAGCAGTTCATCCCCACCCCCAGGCCCCATGAGAGGGTGGTGTTCCTCCCCCATTTCCTCCACGGCCTGGGCTTCCCGCTTCACCCATTTGTCCGGGGACTCATGTTCTACTACGGCCTGGATTTCCACGATCTGGCCCCGAACTTCATCCTCAACATCTCGGCGTTTATCGTCGTGTGCGAGGTCTTCCTCCGCATCAAACCCCACTTTGGCTTATGGCTAAAGACCTTCAACGTCAAGACGAAGGTTGTGGGCGGCCGGCAAGCAGAGTGCGGAGGCGCCATGGTGGGCAAGATGGCCAACGTCACATGGCTCGAGGGCGTCTTTGTGGAAACCATCAAAGGGTGGCAATCGGGGTGGTTCTACATCACCGAGCCGCGTGACCCTGAATGGGCAGTGGCCCCCGAATTCCGATCTGGCATCCCCACACGGCTCACCTCATGGAAAGAGACGGGCCTATCATGGGGTAATTCGGTAGAGGTGACCGGACTCCAAACCTGCGTCAAAGACCTGATCGACAAGAAGGTTAAACTTGTCACTGTAGTCCAGGTCATGCTCTTCCGCCGGATCCTCTCGTGCCAACGACGGGCTTTCAACTTGTGGGAATTCGACCCGGCCCAGCACCAAACTTTGTCCAGGCTCTTCGATACAACGCACGAAGATGCTTGGAAGGTGCTTTTCAAGAGCTCCGAGGTTCACCCTCCCATTACCGAGGATCGCGGATTCTGTGCGAAGTGCCAAGCCAGCGCGGTAAGCTTGGTTTACCCATTACAGGGTACTTGTTTTTCATAGTTTGACTCTATGCAAGATCTGAACTCCCATTCCTTTAACAGGACTGGCAGAAGAAGGCCGGACAGATCGACTGTCCGGCTACTTTGCCCGAAGGCCCAGCAGACGCCCGCCTGGCAAAGCTGCTGGTTCTGGCACCTCACGTGGTGCCGGAGAAGAAGGCCAAGAAGAAGGCCATGGGAACTCGAAGGAGCTCCCGGCGCCTGGTGGTGTCGGACTCATCGCCCGACGACCCCAAAGCGCACTCCTCCTTTGAAGACGAGGAGGAGGAAGAAGAAGCCTCTCCCCCTCCAACGGGGGGAGGAAAGAAAAGGAAGGCCTCCCCAACTGGGGAGGCCGGAGGGTCCAAGAAGGGGAAGACCCTTCTTCCGGACTACGCCTCCGACGCCGATGACGGCGGAGAGGAGTGGCCATCCAGGGCCAAGCCCCTGGCAGAATCGTAAGTATCTGGATACCAGAATAACTCATGGTGTTCCTTTATTGCACAGTACCTTCTGACGCCAAACATAATCATGCAGTACGCCCAAGGCTCAGCTCAACGATTCGTCGAGCGGCTCCCTGGATTCATCGGATGTGAATAGTCTTTCACTCCCGACTGCTACCTCCCCTCGCCCTACGGACGATGCCGAGGTGGAGTCCCACAAGGGGCTAAGCCAGGAGGAGGTGGTCCTGGAGGCACCGCAAGGCGACCTCCCGGACTCCAGGCCCAAAGGGGATAAAGCCCCAGAGGGATCTAAGTTCGGCCCTGGGCCGGACACCGCACCGGAACCTTCAGTGGTTCCGGAGTCCGGCAGGCGGCCCCCTTGCAAGAAGAGCAAGCCTACGACGCCGGCGGCCTCCATCCAACCGGAGGCGCCGGACAATTTGCTGGAGGTGCTTAACGATGCCTCCATCGACGAGGTGCACCGCACTGTTATGAGTGCGGTGATCCAGAAGGTTCAGTTTGCCAAGAGCGGGCTGACAGAAGCCTATGCCAGCCTTCTAACAGGCTTTGAGGTATGTATTTAAAACATGTAAAAATGTTACCGCATAGACAGTAGCCCCTGATGCTCAGTTTGGTGTTCGGAAAGAAAAGTCGGGCTAAGGATCTAAAAAGATATACGCAGGAGTCTAACATAAATATGTCAATATGGGAATGCAGGCTGCACTGCTGACCTCTGTCGCACTGACTGCGGAGGTCGATGCATTGAAGCAGAACCTCGAGCGGTCCGAGAACGAGCTCGGTCGTGCCAAGAAGCAGCTCGAGGATAAGGAAGGTAGGTAGTACCTTATGTAAGTATATAAAAATACCTGGTTGCAAATAATAACAGGACCAGCATGGGTGTTATAGGGGCCACAACCGAGGTGGCGACCCTGAAGGAAGCGTTGTCCAAGGCCGAAGACAATGCGGCCGTGGAGCGCACCGAGCGGGAGAAACAAGAGGCGCGGGTGGCGGAGGTGCGGCGAGAGCTCAATGCTCTTGTGAAGAAACACGAGAGTTTAGAGCTTGACTCAAAGACTCGAGAGTCCGAGCTTGCCTCGGCACTTGAAAGCGCCAAATCTGCCAAGGCCGAAGCCCAAAAAGCCCTCCAGGAAATTGAGGCGATGAAAAAGATTGCGGCGGGTAAGGCATTCTTTATGCAAAGCAAGCACGTGAAAGTAAATTACCTGTTACTTACCCGAATCCGGAGCTCTCCAGGAGCATTCACAGATCTGCCCTGCAGTGTGTCCGACGCTGCCGCATTCTACCAAGCCAAAGAAGGGAGCTCGTCAGAGAAGGTGTTCTGGTCCTAGTATGGTGAGGCCGGACACCCGGTGCCCCTGAGCGACCAGCTGAAGCAGCTGGTCGAGCTCCATAAGGCATCCGAACAGGCCATGAAGGGCCTTATAGGCCGGTTGTGGCCTGGAGAGGCCATGCCTGGGAGCTACTTTGGGATGGTGAGGCGGCTGGTGGATGCCTGTCCATGGCTTGAAGTCATCAAGTGCTCCGTGTGCATCGAAGGCGCCCGTAGGGCCCTTGCCGTGCTAAAGTGCACTGGGGCAAGCTGGATGCTGAGAAGCTTGTGACAGAAGGGCCACCGGAGGGGAAGGAGCATGGCAAGCCCGAGATGTACTATGAGGGCGTCCTGAAGGGTGCCCGTCTTGTGGCGAACGAATGTTCCAAGGATTTAATTTTTGAGTAAACTCGCTCGTGTTTATCCTGTGCGCTGAAAACCTGTTCATATGCGCTAAGCAACGCTTTTTGAATTTAAAATATTACCTTCTGTGCAGTCGTTTATTAAATCTGAGAGATGCAAGTCGTCGGCTTCTGCCCCCATGCCACGAGTGCTGGGGTGTTCGGGATAAACCTGAGCGCTCCTGTTCCCATTCTTGGGTCCTTCGAGGGAGGCGCTCAGCACAACGAACAAGGCAATCAGACTTATAATGCTTTATCACTCTCACTTAGCCATAGAATTCTATAATTTTAAATTTTGGCGAAGCCCCTAGTATTCGGAAGACCGAGTTCGGGGCACTATCCACGCCTAGGCCGGACAAAGCCAGCTCCTCGCTCTAAGCGGCATAAGTATTTAGGGACTCGAAAAACCTCTCGAACAGCGACCAACTCTCGCCCTATCATGACGGTCAGTTTTAGCTTTCTCTACTGAGGTGTTAACCCAGCTCAACTGGGGCACAACCGCAGTAGTTCTCCCAGCGCTACCTTAGCCGATATAGCGGAACGTAAGGTACCAAAACATGGGAGCCGGGCAAACCCAACTATTGACCCAAGACATGATTCGGAGTTGATGCATATAATGCTATAAGTTCGGGGTGCCGCACTCGTCAGAGTGTTCGGTCTTCTCACACCGTATTCTGGGGTACTTAAGCCCCTGGTGTATTGGTCGTACCAAAGTGTACGGTTGCATAATGTCATAACTGAACATATTTACATAAAAATGAATGCAATAATAGACAAGAGCTATGTATTGTTTATTAAAGGGCTGCTATCAAAGCAGAACGATACAAATAGTGCGATAAGCAAGAGATGAGATTATTTGACATGTCCCCCTCCAGGGGCAAGCTGCGGGACTTTATGTAAGACAGGTATTTAGCTTGTTAAAGAGACCACCTGGACATTCGACGTAGCTTGCTGCCTCCCTGGCTGTTGCATCGTGTGTTCGGCGATTGTACTGCCGGACAGGCCTTCCGGAGAATGGAGTCCTAAAAGTAAGAAAAGAGAAATGACAAAATCGGGAGCCCCTAGTGCGGTTGAACCGTATTCTGGGCGTACCGTGGTTGTGCCCCTCCCCTTATGCCCATGGTATTTCCAGAGCATAATTATGTACACGTAGTACTGGTTTCGCAATCCTGCGAGGGCTGGGGTTGGGGCCGCACTGCTATGCTTGCTCGGAACGTGCGAGACGGTCTTGTTGTAGGTTACTTCGGGCGCGCTTGACGGTGTCCGGGCGTTTAACAGCCGGACTGGAGAATTGCCTTGAGAGGCTACTTTGAACTTCCGCCGCGAGGGCCGCCGTGTGCTCCTCTGTTCGGAGAGAGCGTTCGGTGTTTCCATTGACCGTAATGACTCCTTGAGGGCCTGGCATCTTGAGCTTGAGGTATGCATAGTGCAGCACCGCATTGAACTTTGCAAATGTGGTTCGCCCGAGCAGGGCGTGATAGCCACTACGGAATGGGACTATGTCGAAGATTAACTCCTCGCTTCAGAAATTATCCGGGGATCCGAAGACCACTTCAAGTGTAACTGAGCCTGTACAGCTGGCTTCTACACCTGGTATGACGCCTTTAAAGCTCGTCTTTGTGGGTTTAATCCTTGAGGGATATATGCCCATTTTCGCACTGTATCCTGGTAAAGCAGGTTCAGGCTGCTGCTGCCGTCCATGAGGACTCTAGTGAGGTGAAATCCGTCAATGATTGGGTCTAGGACCAATGCGGCGAATCCGCCGTGACGAATGCTAGTGGGGTGGTCCCATCGATCAAAAGTGATCGGGCAGGAGGACCATGGGTTGAACTTTGGGGTGACTGGCTCCAACGCATATATGTTCCTGAGCGCACGCTTCCGTTCCCTTTTGGGATGTGGGTTGCGTATATCATGTTCACCATCCGCACTTGTGGGGGAAAACCCTCCTGTCCTCTGTTGTTCGGCCGCCGGGGCTCCTCCTCATCATTGCTATGCAACCCCTTGTCTCTGTTTTCGATGCTTAACTTGCCTGCCTGCTTGAACACCCAACAATCCCTGTTGGTGTGATTGGCTGGTTGTTGGGGGGTACCGTGTATCTGGCACGAGCGATCGAGTATCCGGTCCAAACTGGACGGGCCCGGGGTATTTCTTTTGAATGGCTTTTTCCGCTGACCGGGTTTAGAGCCTCTGAATCTGGCATTGACTGCCATATCCTTAGTATTGTCACCGTTAATGCGGTGCTTGTGCTTGTTGCGACATGACCTGCCATTGTTGTCCTTGATATCCGAATTACCAGGGCTCTTGGTCATGTTATTGCTACGAGATAGCCAGCTGTCTTCTCCCGCGCGAAAGCGGGGCATGAGTGTCGTGAGGGCTGCCATGGATTTCGGCTTTTCCTGTCCTTAGTGCCGGGCAAGCCATTCGTCTCGGATGTTATGCTTGAAGGCTGCGAGGGCCTCTGTGTCTGGAAAGCCAACTATTTGATTTTTCTTGGTTAGGAACCGTGTCCAAAATTGTCTGGCCGATTCCTCTGGCTGCTGAATTATGTGGCTTAGGTCATCGGCGTCTGGTGGCCGCACATAAGTGCCCTGGAAGTTGTCAAGGAATGTGGCTTCCAAGCCCTCCCAGCAACCAATTGACTCTGCTGGCAAGCTGTTAAGCTAATGCCGCGTTGGTCCTTTAAGCTTGAGTGGGAGGTATTTTATGGCGTGTAGATCATCACCGCGGGCCATGTGGATATGAAGGAGATAGTCCTCGATCCATACCGCAAGATCTGTTGTGCCATCGTATGATTCGATGTTTACGGGTTTAAACCCCTCGGGGATTTGATGATCCATTACTTCATCTGTGAAGCATAGTGGGTGTGCGGTGCCTCTGTACTGGGCTATATCACGACGTAGCTCATATGAGCTTTGCCTTCCGTGTTCGGCCTGGCCGTATTTGCCATATCCGGCGTGACGGTTATCGTCACGTGTCATGGGGCGCCCACACGATCCGTAGATCAATCTTGTTTGCCTTTTCTTGTCCTCCAATATGTCTTGCAGGTCTGGTGCGTTTCCCCGTTCCTTGGTACTTTTTGAGCGGCGCCGGGGTGTGGCTTGAGTTGATGGCCGAAAGGCCTCTCTGTCGCGGCCACGGGGTGGCCGGTTGGCCGCGTCATACGCTGGTGATGTAGGTTTAGTTGCTTCCTCCTCTAATTGGGGTAGCAGGCTGCACTTGGGGTAGCTCTTGGAGGGGCGTTCGGGTTTGTACTCTTCGGCCGCCAGGACTTCAGTCTATCTGTCGGCTAGCAAATCTTGGTCAGCTCTAAGCTGCTGCTGTTTTTTCTTGAGGCTATTCGCCGTGGCCATAAGCCTGCGATGGAAATGCTCTTGTTCGACGGGATCCTCGGGCACGACAAATTCGTCGTCGTCGAGGCTTGCTTCATCTTTGGAGGGAGGCATATAATTATCGTCCTCTACCTCTCTGTCTGCCGCTTTCTTATGCGGGTTGGCTTCTCCATCCTCCTGCGCTGAGTCCTGGTGGAGGGGGTTGTCTTCGACACTGTCAGGGTATTATTGTCTCCGGTGCCGGAATCGCCGTTTTTGCTTTGGCGGGATTTAGAGCGGCGGTCATCCTCCGTTGTTCCATCGCCATTCCCTTCTTTTGGGGTGTCCACCATGTATATGTCATATGACGAGGTGGCTTTCCAGTGCCCTATAGGCGCTGGTTCTTGGTCGTCTCCTTCATCGGCGTCCATACCATTGATGTCTTCGGAGTCGAAGTCGAGCATGTCGTTTAAATCATCGACAGTGGCTACGAAGTGGGTGGTGGGTGGGCTTCGAATTTCTTCGTCGTCCGCATCCCAACCTTGCTGACCATAGTCCGACCAGGGCTCTCCTAATAAAGAGAGAGACTTTAGTGAATTCAGGATGTCGCCAAAGGGCGAGTGCTGAAAGATGTCCGCGACGGTGAAATCCATGATCGGAGCCCAATTGGGTTCGATCGGAAGGGGTGCGGAAGATTCGGAGTCCGGAAAGGAGTCCGGCACCTTGGAGTCATGAGCTTCACAAAGGACAAGGCTGGTATTCGGCTCGATCGTCATAGAGATTGCAGCCCCCGAGGCGGTGTCCAACCATCCGTCCTCGATTGGCGTAGTCGACTCTGAGCTAAGGGTCGGAGCGGACACCTGAGCGGCCTTCTGGGCACTGTCCGGCGGCAGAGCTAGATCATGCCCATTGTGATAGTGCGGCGCGCTCGGTTGTGGCTCGAATCCGTCGAAGATCAAGTCTCCGCGGATGTCAGCCATGTAGTTCAAACTTCCAAATCTGACTTGATGGCCAGGGGCGTAGCTTTCAATCTGCTCCAGATGGCCAAGCAAATTAGCCCGCGGTGCAAAGCCGCCGAATACGAAGATCTGTCCGGGGAGAAAAGTCTCACCCTGGACCGCATCGTTGTTGATGATCGGAGGAGCCATCGGGCCTAAAGGTGACAACACAGAGTAACTCTCAATGAAAGCACCAATGTCGGTGTCAAAACCAGCGGATCTCGGTAGGGGGTCCCGAACTGTGCGTCTAGGCGGATGGTAACAGGAGACAAGGGACACGATGTTTTTACCCAGGTTCGGGCCCTCTCGATGGAGGTAAAACCCTACTCCTACTTGATTAATATTGATGATATGGGTAGTACAAGAGTAGATCTACCACGAGATCAGAGAGGCTAAACCCTAGAAGCTAGCTTATGGTATGATTGTTGTTCGTCCTACGGACTAAAACCCTCCGGTTTATATAGGCACTGGAGAGGGCTAGGGTTATACAGAGTCGGTTACAATAGGAGGAGATCTACATATCCATATCGCCAAGCTTGCCTTCCACGCCAAGGAAAGTCCCATCCGGACACGGGACGAAGTCTTCAATCTTGTATTTTCATAGTCCAAGAGTCCGACCAAAGGTCATAGTCTGGCTATGCGGACACCCCCTAATCCGGGACTCCCTCAAACACACATGAAGAATTTGTGAATAGACTGGGTTGAGTTTAGCATATAGGGAAGCGGATCCGATCATATTCACTTAGCAGAAAAGTCAACTTGAAGAATTAGCAATAAGTGAATGTTGTAGAGGACATAAAAAACTCAAGTATATATAGAGTCAATGAAGAACAACGATGGAAGGAGTGAAGACTGTGCAAAGTTGAAGAATTTGAAAAACTGAGGAATTTCAAAAATGAAGAAAAACTCAACTTGAAGAATTTCAACTTTGGTTGGTGGTGTAACCCACCGTATAAGAAAGCTGATTTCAGACACTACGTACAATTGTCGTAAGGTTCTGAGAATCAATTTCTTCATTAATTTTTTCACACTTAGAGGGTTAGTCTTCATTGATTGAAGAAAAAGTTACTTCGTCTTTTGCACATCTAAGTCATCAAGTCAACATAAGTGTTAGGATGTGTGTCCTTTTCAAAGAACATTTGAAGATTCTGGGATATTTAGCTCACACCGCAACTTGCTAAATCTCTTCTCATCCAAGGGCTTTGTGAAGATATCGGCCAGCTGGTCTTTAGTACTTGCGTGGTCGATGGAGATGTCGCCCTTCAACACGTGGTCACAAAGAAAATGATGATGAATCTGGATGTGACTGGGTTGTGAGCAATCTTGATAGCACTCTCATTGTTGCAGTAGAGCGGCACATTCTTCACATTGATGCCATAGTCCTTGAGAGTTTGCTTCATCCATAGCAATTGAGCACAACAAGATCCGGCAGCAATGTATTCAACTTCAGCAGTAGAGAGTGATACACAGTTCTGCTTCTTTGAGGACCAACATGTCAAGGATCATCCTAGGAAATGACATGTGCATGATGTTGACTTGCGGTCCACACGATCACCAGCATAGTCAGAGTCAGAATATCCTATGAGATCAAAGGAAGAGCCCTTGGGATACCATAATCCAAGTGTTGGTGTGTGAGCTAGATATTGAAGAATATGCTTCACAGCCTTATGGTGTGATTCCTTCGGTGTAGCTTGAAATCGAGCACACATGCAAACACTAAGCATAATATCCGGCCTAGATGCACATAGGTACAATAAAGAGCCAATCATGGAGCGGTATACCTTTTGATCGAAGTCTTTACCATTTTCATCAGTGCATAGATGGCCATTAGTGGGCATAGGGATTTTGACTCCTTTGCAGTCTTGCATACCGAATTTCCTCAACATATCCTTGAGGTATTTCTCCTGAGATATGAATATGCCATTGTATTGTTGATGAATTTGAATACCTGAGAAGAATTTCAGTTCTCCCATCATAGACATTTGATATTCTTCACTCATCATATAGGCAAATTGATCACTATAACGTTGGTTGGTACAACCAAAGATAATGTCATCAACATATATTTGGCACATGAATAATTCATCATCATATGCTTTAGTGAAAAGAGTTGGGTCAAGTGAACCGGGTTTGAAGCCTTTCTTCATGAGGAATTTCTTCAGTGTGTCATACCACGCCCGAGGTGCTTGCTTGAGGCCATAGAGGGCCTTGTTGAGTCTGTAGACGTGATCTGAAAATTTTGGATCCTCAAAACCTGGTGGTTGAGCAATATATACTTCTTCCTTAAGCTTGAGGAATGCACTGTTCACATCCATTTGATGTAAGATGATATTATGATGGTTAGCATAAGTAAGCAATATGCGAATAGCCTCAAGTCTAGCAACAGGTCCAAAAGTTCATCGAAATCAATTCCTTCAACCTGTGTGTAGCCTTGAGCTACAAGACGAGCCTTATTCCTCACCACGAGGCCATTTTCATCTTGTTTGTTGCGGTAGATTCATTTGGTACCGATGATGTTGTGCTTGTGTGGGTCTGGTCGCTTGACAAGCTCCAACACATTGTTGAGCTTGAATTGATGCAATTCATATTGCATGGCTTGAATCCACTCAGATTCCATGAATGCTTCATCAACTTTAGTGGGCTCTGTGATAGAGACAAACACAAAATGCCCACAAAAAATAGATAAATGTGAAGCTTTTGAGCGCGTGAGAGGACCTGGTGCATTGATGTCATCAATGATCTTCTCGATCTGCACTTCGTTTGCAACGTGAGGATGTGCAGGTTGACAACTTTGCTTAGGCCCAACAATTTCTTCAGGACCAGTTTCTTTAGCAACACCAGCGTGATTTTCTTCACTATCTGGAATGACTTCTTCAGCAGATTCTTCGGTAGGGATGATACCCTCAGTAGCTTTGCACTTGATGGATTCCTCAGGTGACATTTCATCTAGCACAGGAGGTAGGTGCTCTCTTTGCAAGCCATTAGTTTCATCGAACCACACATCTACAGTTTCAACAATCTTGTGATGATTGATATTGAAAACTCTGTAGGTGTGTGAGTCCGTTCCGTAACCAAGCATAAAACCCTCGTGTGCTTTCGGTGCAAACTTAGAGTGATGGTGAGGATCTCTAATCCAGCATTTGGCACCGCAGACTTTGAAATAACTTACATTGGGTTTCTTGTCAGTGAGGAGTTCATATGAGGTCCTTTTGAAGAACTTGTGAAGATATACCATGTTGATGATGTGGCACGCAGTATTGATGGCTTCAGGCCAGAAGCGCTGATGTGTCTTGTATTCATCAAGCATGGTGCGAGCCATCTCAACAAGAGTTCTATTCTTGCGCTCCACGATGCCATTCTACTAAGGAGTATAGGGAGCAGATAACTCATGAGTAATACCAAGTATATCAAGATATTCATCAAGACCAGTGTTCTTGAACTCAGTTCCATTATCACTCCTGATATGCTTGATCTTCACATAGAAGTTAGTGGAAGCCCTTGAGGAAAAACGTCTGAAGACTTCCTGCACTTCATTTTTATAAGTGATGATATGCACCCATGTGTAACGAGAATAGTCATCAACTATGAAAAAGCCATATAATGATGCAGAACTAGAGAATGTGGCATAATGAGTAGGGCCAAAGAGATCCATATGAAGTAATTCAAAGGGACGAGAAGTGGTCATGATAGTCTTTGAGGGATGCTTGGCTCTGGTGATCTTTCCAGCCTCACAAGCCCCACAAAGATGACCTTTGAGGAACTTGACACCCTCGATGCCAATGACATGCTTCTTCTTCGCGAGTGTATGCAAGTTCCTCATCCCAGCATAACCAAGTCGTCGATGCCATAGCCAGCATTCTAAAGCTTTTGCAAGTAGACATGTGGCAGATTGTGGTCCTGCAGAGAAATCAATAATGTACAAGTCTACCTTCCCAAAGCCTTCGAAGACTTTGGAGTTGTGAGATTCCATTAGCACAATGCAATGATATTTGCCAAAGACGACAACCATAACAAGATCACAAAGCATTGAGACAGACATGAGGTTGAATCCTAAGGACTCGACAAGCATGACTTTGCCCATGTGTCGATCCTTTGAGATTGCGGCCTTATCTAGGCCCAATACCTTGCTTTTGCCTTTGTCAGCATAGGTGATATGCTTCAGATGAGATGGTGACAAATCAGTGTCCATCAACAAGTTCTGGTCACCAGTCATGTGGTTCGTGCATCCACTATCGAGGACCCACTCGGTAGCATTGGGTTGTTCGTCCTGCAGATGAATTAGTGCAACTTACGAACTCATATACTTCATCAGTGAAGAATATGATATCAATTTCATCAACAACAATAGTAATATGAGGACGTGAGAAATGAGTAATTCATTTCTTCATGATTAGCTTGCGTCCATTCAAGCACATTCAGGTCTCCAGTAAATTCTTCAGACGACTAAGTTCGTCTGGAGACCTGACCCTGCATAAGAGATTAGTTCTTTTTCTTCACCACCCACATTTGGAGGGGTGGCAAAGAATTCATCATTCTGCGAGCTCCATAAGAAAAGGATGGCATAGAAGCCAGTGCACTTCGTTTCACAGAAGAGTGGTTAGGGTAAGCATATGAATAAGAAGAGAAATTCTTCGAGGACTTATGAACATAATGGTTGAAGAATAATGCACATATTCATGGCCCTTAGACTTTCCCTGTGAAACAGAAGTGTTAGCACGATGATGTTCATATGAGGATTTTGATCCATGTGAGGAATTTGATCCATATGAAGAATTTGGTCCATATGAGGATTTGGATCCATATGAAGATTTTGATCCATATGAAGAATTTGATCCATATGAAAAATTTGATATGGGGTTCGTATTCTTCATGGGTGGTGTCATGATGACATTCACCTGAAGATTTTAAAGGCATCTTTTAGGAACCCAGATTTTCTTCATATGGGGACCGTTCCTGTAGTTAGTTCCAACATATCGAGCAAATACTTCACCATTCTGATTCTTAAACAGTTTGTAGTTGGAGTCAAGTGACTCATCAGAGGAATGTGAAGAATCACAAGTAAAGCCAGATAAAGTGCATGGATCTACAGGAGGTCCGTCTGTAGCAACCCATGAGGTTTTGGGATACTGCTCAGGTTTCCAGGAGGTCCCATCAGCATTGAGTTTCCTCTCAAAGGCAATACCCTCTTTCCTAGGGTTCCTGTTCAAGATTTGCTTTTTAAGCACATCACATAGAGTCTGATGCCCTTTGAGGCTTTTGTAAATGCCTGTCACATACAATTCCTTCAGACCTGCATTATCGTCAGTGATACTTGTGGTATCCTCAAATGAGGAATTTGTGACCACAGAGACAATTGAAGAATTTGCAACAATAGAAGCATTTGAACATTCAGGTGATGAATTAGCAGATTCACGCTCAATACATTTTAAACATGGTGGAATAAATTCTTCCTGAGCGGAACTGATATGTTAAGCAAGCAATGAATCGTTTTCCTTCTGAAGATCTTCATACCTCACTCTTAACTTCTCAAGATCTTGCTTTCTCTGAAGAAATTCATAAGAAAGCTTCTCATGATCAGTTGAGAGAGTGTTATGATGATTTTGAAGGTTGTCAAACTTAGTCTGAAGTCTCTGATGATTATCGGTCAGAGACCTGGTTCGATTCAATTCCTCACCCAACAGGTCATCGCTTCTGTCTAGTTGATTTTGAATCTTTTCTAAAGCCTTTTGTTGTTTAACCGCAATTCTAGCAAGTTTGGAATAGCTAGGCTTAAGATTGTCATCAGATTCATCCTCACTAGAGTTAGAGGGGGAATGTTTGAGTACCTTGGCACCTTTTGCCATGAAGCAATAGGTGGGTGCATAGTCATCGACACTTTTGTCAGCAGAGTTGGGGAGGTCATTTTCTTCAGTGTTGAAGATGGACTTGCTGACATAAGCAGTAGCGAGGGCTAAGCTCGCCACACCAGAGTCTGACTCCTCAGATTCCTCCTCTTCCACATTATCCTCAGATTCAGCTTCAGATTCCATTTCCTTGCCAATGAATGCCCGGGCCTTCTTGGAACTGCTCTTCTTTTGAGATGAAGACTTTGAAGATTTTGATGATGAAGACTTTGAGGATTTCTTCTTCTTCTTTGAGTCATCAGAATCGTCATCTTTATACTTCTTCTTCTTTGATTCCTTTTCCCATAGAGGACAATCAGACATGTAGTGACTAGGTTTCTTGCATTTGTGGCAAGTTCTCTTTTTGTAGTCACGGGATGAGGAATCATCATTTCTTGAAGACTTTCCAAAACGACCGCGGCGCGAGAACTTCTGGAATTTCCTCACGAGCATTGCTAGCTCCTGGCTCAGTTCTTCAAGATCACCAAGGCTGATACCAGAGTCTTCAGCTTCAGACTTAGAGACTGCCTTGGCCTTCAGTGCACGTGATCTTCCGTAGGTCGGTCCATAGAGATATCTCTTCTCAGTAAGCTGGAACTCATGTGTGTTTAGCCTCTTGAGGATATCAACGGGGTCTAATGACTTGTAATCAGTTCGCTCTTGAATCATCAATGCGAGGATATCGAATGAGGTGTCAAGTGACCTCAACAATTTCTTCACCATCTCATGATCGGTGATGTCAGTGGCACCTAGTGCTTTAAGCTCATTTGAGATGTCAGTGAGGTGATCGAAGATTTGCTGAACATTTTTGTTGTCGAGTCTTTTGAAGCGGTTGAAGAGATTGCGAAGAACATCAACTCGGGAGTCATGTTGAGTTGAGACTCCTTCGTTGACCTTGGACAACCTGTCCCAAATCAGCTTGGCAGTTTTCAGGGCACTCACTCTGCCATACTGTCCTTTGCTCAGATGGCCACATATGATATTCTTCGCTTGAGAATCGAGTTGCTTGAATCTCTTCACATCAACAGCATTCACAGATGGAGTGACTGAGGGAACATCATGAAGGAAATATGCCCTAGAGGCAATAATAAAGTTATTATTTATTTCCTCATATCATGATAAATGTTTATTATTCATGCTAGAATTGTATTAACCGGAAACATGATACATGTGTGAATACATAGACATACATATAGTCACTAGTATGCCTCTACTTGACTAGCTCATTAATCAAAGATGGTTATGTTTCCTAACCATAGACATGTGTTATCATTTGATTAACGGGATCACATCATTAGGAGAATGATGTGATTGACATGACCCATTCCGTTAGCCTAGCAGTTGATCGTTTAGTATATTGCTATTGCTTTCTTCATGACTTATACATGTTCCTGTAACTATGAGATTATGCAACTCCCGTTTACCGGAGGAACACTTTGGGTACTACCAAACGTCACAACGTAACTGGGTGATTATAAAGGAGTACTATAGGTGTCTCCGAAGGTACATGTTGAGTTGGCGTATTTCGAGATTAGGTTTTGTCACTCCGATTGTCGGAGAGGTATCTCTGGGCCCTCTTGGTAATGCACATCACTATAAGCCTTGCAAGCAATGTGAACAATGAGTTGGTTACGGGATGATGCATTACGTAACGAGTAAAGAGACTTGCCGATAACGAGATTAAACTAGGTATTGGATACCGACGATCAAATCTCGGGCAAGTAACATACCGATGACAAAGGGAACACCGTATGTTGTTATGCGGTTTGACCGATAAATATCTTCGTAGAATATGTAGGAACCAATATGGGCATCCAGGTTCCGCTATTGGTTATTGACCGAGAATAGTTCTAGGTCATGCCTACGTAGTTCTCGAACCCGTAGGGTCCGCACGCTTAACGTTACGATGACAGTTTTATTATGAGTTTATAAGTTTTGATGTACCGAAGTTTTTTCGGAGTCCCGAATGTGATCACGGACATGACGAGGAGTCTCGAAATGGTCAAGACATAAAGATTGATATATTGGAAGCCTATGTTTGGACATCGGAAGTGTTCCGGGTGAAATCGGCATTTTACCGGAGTACCGGGGGGTTACCGGAACCCTCCCGGGGGTTATTGGGCCTTCATGGGCCCTAAGGGAGAAGAGGAGAGGAGGCAAGAGGTGGGCTGCGCCCCCTCCCCTCCCTAGTCCTAATAGGACAAGGAGAGGGGGGCGCCCCCCCCCCTTTTCCTTCCCCTCTTCCTCCTCCTTCCCCCTTCTCCTACTCCAACTAGGAAAGAAGGGAGTCCTACTCTCGGTGGGAGTAGGACTCCCCCTTGGCGCGCCCTCCTTGGCCGGCCGCCCCCTCCCCCTTGGCTCCTTTATATACGGGGGCAGGGGGCACCCTAGAGCACACAAGTTGATCTACGGATCGTTCCTTAGCCGTGTGCGGTGCCCCCCTCCACCATATTCCACCTCGGTCATATCGGCGCGGAGTTTAGACGAAGCCCTGCGCCGGTAGAACATCATCATCGTCACCACGCCGTCGTGCTGACGGAACTCATCCCCGAAGCTTTGCTGGATCGTAGCCCGGGGATCGTCATCGAGCTGAACGTGTGCTGAACTCGGAGGTGCCGTATGTTCGGTGCTTGGATCGGTCGGATCGTGAAGACGTACGACTACATCAATCGCGTTGTGCTAACGCTTCCGCTTACGGTCTACGAGGGTACGTGGACAACACTCTCCCCTCTCGTTGCCATGCCATCACCATGATCTTGCGTGTGCGTAGGAATTTTTTTGAAATTACTACGTTCCCCAACAGTGGCATCCGAGCCAGGTTTTATGCGTAGATGTCATATGCACGAGTAGAACACAAGTGAGTTGTGGGCGATACAAGTCATACTGCTTACCAGCATGTCATACTTTGGCTCAGCGGTATTGTGAGATGAAGCGGCCCGGACCGACATTACGCGTATGCTTACGCGAGACTGGTTTCACCGTTACAAGCACTCGTGCTTAAAGGTGACTGGCGGGTGTCTGTCTCTCTCACTTTAGCTGAACCGAGTGTGGCTACGCCTGGTCCTTGCGAAGGTTAAAACAACACTAACTTGACGAACTATCGTTGTGGTTTTGATGCGTAGGTAAGAACGGTTCTTGCTAAGCCCGTAGCAGCCACGTAAAATTTGCAACAACAAAGTAGAGGACGTCTAACTTGTTTTTGCAGGGCATGCTGTGATGTGATATAGTCAAGACGTGATGCTATATTTTATTGTATGAGATGATCATGTTTTGTAACCAAAGTTATCGGCAACTGGCAGGAGCCATATGGTTGTCGCTTTATTGTATGAAATGCAAACGCCCTGTAATTGCTTTACTTTATCACTAAGCGGTAGCGATTGTCGTAGAAGCAATAGATGGCGTAACGACAACGATGCTACGATGGAGATCAAGGTGTCGCGCCGGTGACGATGGTGATCACGACGGTGCTTCGAAGATGGAGATCACAAGCACAAGATGATGATGGCCATATCATATCACTTATATTTGATTGCATGTGATGTTTATCCTTTATGCATCTTATCTTGCTTTGATTGACGGTAGCATTTTAAGATGATCTCTCACTAATTATCAAGAAGTGTTCTCCCTGAGTATGCACCGTTGCGAAAGTTCTTCGTGCTGAGACACCACGTGATGATCGGGTGTGATAGGCTCTACGTTCAAATACAACGGTGAAAGGATTGATATGGTTGACTAGAGGGGGGGTGAATAGGCAACTAACAATTTTTAAGCTTTTCTTTACCAAATTAAACTTTGCAACAAAATAGGTTGTCTAGATGTGCAACTAGGTGAGCAACCTATATGATGCAATAACAACTAGCACACAAGCAAGCAAGGATGTAACAACAAGTAGGCTTGCAAAAGTAAAGGCACAAAATAACCAAGAGTGGAGCCGGTGGAGACGAGGATGTGTTACCGGAGTTCCTTCCTTTTAAGGGGAAGTACGTCTCCGTTGGAGCGGTGTGGAGGCACAATGCTCCCCAAGAAGGCACTAGGGCCACCGTAATCTCCTCACGCCCTCACACAATGCGAGATGCCGTGATTCCACTATTGGAGCCCTTGAAGGCGGCAACTGGACCTTTACAAACAAGGTTGGGGCAATCTCCACAACAATCGGAGGCTCCCAACAAAACCACGAAGCTTCACCACAATGGAATATGGCCTCGAGGTGACCTCAACCGTCTAGGGTGCTCAAGCACCAAGAGTAATGAAATCCACACAAGAAAGTATGGGGGAAGTAGATATCCTTTGGTGGAAGTGTAGATCTAGGTCTCCTTCTTCAAACCCTAGCACATCAACAAGTTTGAGTGGCTAGAGAGAGAGATCGGGTAAGAGAGCTTGAGAGCATCAATGGTGGAGTGAGAGAGGTAAGAGATAGAGCGTGGTAGGTGGAGGAACCACCTTATATAGCAACCCACTAAAATCCAACCATTACTGTGTTTTCAGTATGCAGCGGTACAACCGCTCCTTGTCCTGGTACAACCGGGACTCACGATGCAACTGCAGAACCCTACCAGGCGGTACAACCGGGCCATCGGGCGGTAGTACCGGTCATTAGAAAATAAGCGGACCAACCACCCAGCTACCCCACAACTACCGCACCTAAACAGAACGGAGTCACCCTTGAGGGCGGTAGTTGGGCGGTGCAGGACCGGTGCAACCGCCTGGTCTTGATCGCTTGAGCGGCTAAGGAACGAGCGGAAGAACCGCTCGAACCTCCGGTTGTACCGGTTGAAAAGGATCAACTGGACCAACCGGGCCACCACCGCCCAGCCACCGTATCAGGACAGAACCCTGACCGGTACATGGGCGGTACATGGCCGGAACAACCGCTACTGGACTATGCAGAGTTAGATGGCGGTACCACCGCCCGGAGGCAGCGGTACCACCGCTCGACAGCAGCAGAGTAGTGTCAAGATCCAGCGGTACAACCGCTCGGACGAGCGGTACAACCGCTGGGAACACACAGCAAGGATTAGATGAGGAGGGAGGCACTCTCTCGACTAGAAAAGGAGGAAAGGATGTGAACGAGAATGGACTCCCCTATTCTATCCACAGAGGATTCCCTCTAGAGCGTACTGGAACCCTACGACCAAGGAGATAAAAGCGTAGAGGATCCCTTCTTCAAATGATTCCTTCGAGAGAGAACCACTAACCGATGAAAGCCTAATCATTGAGAACCTGAAATAATTAGCACAGGATTAGACCAACAAATGGTTGCCATCATCATCCAAAACATAAGATAGGGAAATGCCCTTACAATCTCCCCCTTTTTGGTGGATGATGACAACAACACGATATAAGATAGAAGACTATAGAATCTAGACGGAGCTCCCCCTAGATGTGAGCCCCAGGTCGAGACTCCCCCTAGATCCTATAGGCTAGACATATAAAGCATATAACAAGAAGGTAGCCAACACAAAGAAACAAGAGCAAAACTACCAAATAAGACCAACAAGCATAAGAAGAGATAGCAGGAGTGGCACAAACACCACACAAAACAAACGAGAACGACCAAAGTTCAACTGGAGACCACAGACAAGTTCGAAACGAGACACCACCCATGCAACTTCCCGAGTCCTATCACACTCTCTCCCCCTTTGGCATCAGGACACCAAAAAGGAAGAGAGCGAAGCTATCGCCCCAGGCTCAGTCGTCCTCCTCTGACTCCTCGGTAGCATCAAGGTCTTCATCATTGTCAGAATCTTCACCATCATCAGAAACTTCATCATCGTCCCGATCTAAGTCCTCCATGATATCATCAGCAGCAGTGACGGTGGTGGAGGGCTGAGGAGGGGCTTCATCATCAGTCCAAGTGTTGTGGGAGGATATCCAACGCTCCTCCGGTGTGATGTTCTTCTCAGAACCACTCTGAACTGACATGCTTAGGTGCCTCATCAAAGCAATTTGGCGACGCCGCGCAAGCTTCTCATTGACATGTGCCTCATACATCCTCTGCTGGATGTCAGACTGGAGGCAGAAGGTCTTCTTTACCTTAGCAGCGAGCTTGTCCACCCACGAGGGCTTGGCCCCTGGTTCCAACTCAAAACCCTCATCATCAGAAGTGGCATAGACATCCTCAGGAGCATTAGCCGGGAAACATGGCTCGGCGTGCTTCTTCTTCTTAAGGAGCTTGACTTCATGATTGGTAAGATTGTCAGGAGAGGTGAGGGCCTCTCCAGGACGGCGAACTCCCCATACTGAGTTCAGAAAGCACATGACAAAAGGAGCATAAATGGGGACCTTCCTGTAGATTACCATGTTGTACATCTCGGGCCACAGCCAGTTGGACACATCAAACGTCACCCCAGATCCAACCTTGGTCTTCATAGCAACCATCAAGTCAACAAGATAGCCATGGATTTCATCTTGATTCCCCACTTTGGGCAGAAGCACATTGCGAAAGACACGATGCATGATGTCATAGACCTTCACCAAATCCTTAGATTCACCAATAATACCACGGCCCCGAATGTACAGAGGGGCAAGCTTCTCCTTGGGCATGGGGTCAGGATGATCATGGGGGCGAATGCCACCCCTTCCTTCCAGACCGGTATCATCGTACCCAATAGCATTGCAGAAGGTCCTCCAGGGAACTTGAAAGAGCTCATCACAACACATGAAAGTGAGGGTGCGCGCATCATCTTCTCCAAAGTGAACGGTGGCATAGAACTGATGGATGGGTTGAACATCAAAGTCACAGTTGATGGACATGAGCTTGACAAGATCAAACTCCTCACAGAGAGCCAAGGCCTCACCAAAATACTCCAGGTTGTTCCGCCAATGATCAAGATCGATGGTCCACTGCTTGGCATATCTGTTCTTGTTGTGCTCAAAGAGTTCATGAACAATTCGCACTTGCATCTCATTCGGAAACTGAACAGTGGTCCAACGAGGATCTACGGGAACCACATAAGGATTCTTTGAGCGGAAGGCTTCCCAATCCTTGGCTTTCCAACGGTGGAGTGGCATTATCACACGTTGTTTGACAGCGGCAGACTTTTCACGGCGAGTGGGCTTGGTGGGGATCACAACTTCATCTTCAGAGTCAGCCGGGCGCGGAGCCCGTCGAACCCTCTTCTTGGTCTTGCGAGGAGCAGGGCGAGAACTGGAGCCACCTGAACACAAACACGAAGGGGACACACGAAACCAACAGGAATGAGAGGAAAGCACACGAAAAATGCAACACAAAGAAACTAGAACAATGTTGTGGTTCATATCTACCGGTTGAACCGGATCCCCCACCAGTAGAACCGCCCCACCGGTTGTACCGCCCATCTGGGCGATAGAACCGCTGACAGTGGCACTACCAGGGTAGTTAGATCTGTTCAAGACGTGCAAATCACTCAAGCAATATTCGGAGTTCTAAGTACTGCACAGACACAAGAAGAACGACGGTCTCTCCCAACCAAAGAACAACCACCACACTAGGAGGATAAGGTAATGCCCTAGAACAAGAAGAAAACCTAGAACGAAGAACGAAGAACAAGGACATTACCACCATCCATGGGAGAAGACCAGAAGGCTTCCACGGAGAGAATCCGCGGAGAACCCTCGGGACCGAAGCACGGGGCGCACTCCGGGACGAGGCAGAGGTGACCGGCGGCTAGGGCAAGGAGGAGGCGACTGGGGACGAAGGGAAAAAAAGAAAACCCTTCGCCCCGTCAAAAAAAAAGGCCCGTAGCTGCGCGGCGGTAGAACCGCTCCTAGGGCCGGTTGTACCGCAAGTCAGGTGACTGGAAGTACCGCCCTAAATGGGCGGTACAACCGCCCAAGCACCGAAGGCAACCCAACTGGGGCAGCACAACCAGGTATTAGTGGTAGAACCGCCCGTGACACCGGTTGTACCGCCCGACCACCAAAGCCCAGACCAAAAGAAACAAGACAAACGGGACAACACAAAAGAAAAGGAAACACGAAGGGAAAACAAAAGCAAACGCACACAAGCTGAGCGAGCTCAGTCCTCTCTCTTAAGAGAGGGCGATGGCCGAAGCCACCTATGTCTGAGTCAAGTGGTATGGCACCGCGAAGAATTATCCTTGGGCCCATGACCAACACTCGTCTTTGAAGCACAGATGCCATCAAAAATGGCTAATGTGAAAGAGGTGATCGATTTATGCATGATGGGGGGAGGGAGAGTTCATTGATAGAACAACACTCCCCCTATGTCTATGCCTACACCTAAACTAGACAACACGTTGAATGTGGTGGGGGTGTACGGGTTCAAGTCACATTGCTCAAATCAATGATATTTAGCTCATGCCTTAACTCGCGAAATCTTGCTTCATCCAAGGGCTTCGTGAAAATATCTGCAAGGTTATCATGAGTGTTGACATACTTGAGCTCGATCTCTCCTCGCCTAATGTGATCCCGGATGAAGTGATACCGAATCTCAATGTGCTTCGTCTTGAAGTGTTGTACCGGGTTGAGAGAAATCTTGATGGCACTTTCATTATCACACCAAAGAGGCACTTTGTCACAAATGACACTGTACTCCTTTAAAGTTTGCCTCATCCATAGGAGTTGAGCACAACAACTACCAGCCGCCACATACTCCGCTTCGGTGGACGAGAGGGACACACAACTTTGCTTCTTGGAAGACCAACTTACCAAAGAGCAACCAAGAAATTGGCACCCTTCGGAAGTGGACTTCCTATCCACTTTGTCCCCCGCCCAATCGGAATCCGTGAAACCTTCAAGCTTGAAATTTGCTCCTCTTGGGTACCATAAGCCAAAGTTTGGGGTATGAGCCAAATATCGAAAGATTCGCTTGACCGCCACATAGTGACTTTCCTTTAGTGCGGCTTGAAACCGTGCACACATACCCACACTCAACATGATATCCGGTCTAGATGCACAAAGGTAAAGCAAGGAGCCAATCATGGAGCGATATACCTTTTGATCCACCGCTTTACCATTGGGATCGATGTCAAGTTGGCACTTGGTAGGCATTGGAGTAGAAGCCGGCTTGACATCACTTAGCTTGAATCTTTTAAGCATGTCTTGAGTGTATTTGGCTTGGTTGATGAAGGTTCCTTCTCTTCGTTGTTTGATGTCAAAACCAAGGAAGAACTTCAACTCTCCCATTGAAGACATCTTGAACTTGGAGGTCATGAGAGCGGCAAATTCCTCATTGAGAGCTTTGTTAGGAGAACCAAGGATAATATCATCAACATATAGTTGGCATACAAACAACTCCCCTTTGACCTTCTTAGTAAAAAGAGTGGGATCGATTTGTCCTACTTCAAAGCCACGATCTTGTAGCAACTCGGTAAGGTGGTCATACCATGCACGTGGGGCTTGTTTAAGGCCATAGAGTGCCTTATCGAGTTAATACACATGATCCGGGAAGTAGGGATCCTCGAACCCGGGGGGTTGCTTGACATAGACCAATTCATTAATGGTACCATTAAGAAAAGCACTTTTCACATCCATTTGTTGCAACTTAAAGTTGTGATGGGAAGCATATGCAATCAACAAACGAATGGATTCAAGACGAGCAACGGGAGCAAAGGTTTCACCGTAGTCGATACCCTCGACTTGGGAGTAGCCTTGTGCTACCAATCTTGCCTTGTTGCGAATGATGTTCCCATGAGCATCTTGCTTGTTCTTGAAGATCCACTTTGTTCCAATGACGTTGTGGTTCCCCGATGGCCTTGGCACCAATCTCCAAACTTTGTTGTACTCGAAGTTGTTGAGTTCTTCATGCATGGCATTGAGCCAATCCGAGTCTTCGAGCGCCTCATAGACCTTTTGGGGTTCAACACAAGAGACAAACGCGTGATGTTCACAATAGTTTGCTAATTGTCTACGAGTGCTTACCCCCTTTCTTAGGCTTCCAAATACATTTTCCATGAGATGGCCTTGAGTGCTGAGCTTGGAAGCAATCTTCGCGGCACGACGCTCTAATTCCTCCTCGGATGTGGAGGGAGGGTTGACTTGATCATCTTGAGCGTCGTCTTGAGCTTGTTCTTGATCTTGAGCTTGCTCGAGGGGGAGAACTTGACCTTGGGCATCATTTAGAGGTTCACCACCATCTTGAGGTTGATCTTGCCCTTGGTCTTGTTCACAAGGTTGAGGGCCTTCACTTTGTTCTTCGGAAGCGTGTGGGTCTTGATGAGGTGATGGCTCTACTTGAGTAGAGCATTGTCCTTCTCCTTCGGCCACAAGGGGTTCCTCAATGGGTAGGATTTGACCAATACCCATTCTTCTTATGGCTTGGGGAGGAATTTCATCACCTACATCACAAGTACCACTTTGCTCCACTTGGGAGCCGTTATTTTCGTCAAACTCCATGTTACATGTTTCCTCAATGAGTCTGTTGGACTTGTTGAGAACACGGTAAGCATGAGAGTTTGTAGCATAACCAACAAATATGCCCTCATGAGCCCTAGCTTCAAATTTAGACAAACGAACACCTTTCTTGAGAATGAAACACTTACACCCGAACACCCGGAAGTACTTGAGATTGGGCTTGTTCCCGGTGAGTATCTCATACGGAGTCTTGTTCAAGCCTTTGCGGAGATAGAGCCGATTGGATGCATGACAAGCTGTGTTGATGGCTTCGGCCCAGAAGTTGTATGGAGACTTGAACTCCGCCATCATGGTCCTTGCCGCATCCATCAACATCCGGTTCTTCCTCTCCGCAACACCATTTTGTTGAGGGGTATATGGTGCGGAATATTGGTGCTTGATCCCTTCATCACTAAGAAACTCATCCAAGGTGTAGTTCTTGAACTCGGTGCCGTTGTCACTTCTTATTGTCAAGATCTTTGCATTGTGTTGACGTTGAGCTTCATTAGCAAAGTCGATGATGGTTTGTTGAGTCTCACTCTTCCTCTTGAAGAAGTATACCCAAGTGTATCTTGAATAATCATCCACAATCACCAAGCAATACTTTCTCCCTCCAAGACTATCAAAAGATGGAGGCCCGAAGAGATCCATGTGAAGGAGCTCCAAGGGTCTCTTCGAGTAGATGATGGTTGAAGGAGGGTGAGCCTTTTCATGAAGCTTTCCTTCGATACAAGCACTGCAAGCACGATCTTTGGCAAAACTAACATTTGTTAGTCCACGAACATGGTCCCCCTTGAGAAGACTTTGCAAAGATCTCATATTGACGTGGGCTAAACGGCGATGCTAAAGCCATCCCACATCAACTTTAGCCATTAGGCATGTCGCGGTCTTAGTGGGTTGCTCCGAGAAGTTAACCACATAGAGACCATTCTCGACATGCCCAACAAAGGCTACTTTAAGAGTCTTGCTCCACAAGAGGGCCACGGTATCAATATCAAAGAAGGTGGCAAAACCCATGAGTGCGAGTTGACAAACGGAAAGTAAATTGAATGCAAGGGACTCAACAAGCATGACTTTCTTGATCGTTAGATCATGAGAAATGACAACCTTGCCAAGACCCAATACCTTAGAATGTGAGGCATCACCCCATTCGACATTGGTGGGCATAGATGGAATATTTTGCACGTCCACCACCAAGTCCTTGCTCCCGGTCATATGATTTGTTGCTCCACTGTCGAGCAACCATGATCCTCCACCGGAAGCAAACACCTACAAGAGATCAATGCTTGGTTTTAGGTACCCATTGAGTAATGGGTCCTTTGATGTTAGTAACAAGGATCTTAGGAACCCAAATAGACCATTCAATGTACTCATAAGGAGAACCAACAAATTTAGCATAAACATGTCCATCACTAGCACGGCACAACACATAAGAGGGGTTAAAGTCGCCGTCTTTGTTGGGAGAGATGGCGTTGCGCTCTTTGGCTTCACCGCTCTTCCCATTGTTCTTCTTCTCCTTAGGAGCACCTTCTCCCTCCTTTACAAAGATTTGCGTGAGCGGAGGAGGTCGATTGGTCTTGCTCTTCTTCTCCTTGTTCTTCTTCTTGTTCTTGGACTTGGGTGCGAACCCAACTCCCTCCTTTCCCACAACTTCCTTTTGATTGCTCAAAAGGTCATTTAGGTTCTTCTCGCCTTGTATGCATGACACAAGACCTTTCTCGAGTTGTACCTTCAACTTGGCATTTTCCTCCACAAGATGCACATGCTCACAACATGGGTTAGTAGCATTTGCATTATCAATTAAGACCATGTGAGGAAATGTGGCCTTTTCCTTAGTTAGCTTAACTTGGAGTTGAGCATGAGACTCCTTGAGGGTGGCATGAGCACTTTTCAAGACCTTGTGGGCCTTGTCAAGTACATCAAACTCCTCCGTGAGTCTAACATGATCAACCCCAAGTTTATCCTTCTCGGAAGCTAGAACACGAGACACAACAAGAGCATGATCAAGATCTTTCTTTAATTTAGCGTGACCATCGTTGTGTGACTCCTCAAGAGCCAAATGATGCTCACGCTCTTCCTCAAGAGCATTAGAGAGATCTGATATCTCATTGGCATAGTCACGACTATGACTTTCCATCTTAGTGATGGTTTCTTCATGAGCCTCGATCATGTCATTGGCTTCACCAAGTTGTTCCAAGAGAGCAATGAAATGCTTCTTGGATTTGTCCTTGAGCTTACTCATGAAGGACTCAAACTCATTGATCTCCTCATTAGACCCCTTACCATTATCAAAGTCATCCGTTGAAGGAGGGTTAGGAATAATGGTGGTTTTGATGTTGGGGGTTACCTTGTTGGTGGCCTTAGCCATGAGGCACTTGGCGATGATGTTCTCGTTAGGTGCATCGAATAGAGACACCCGAGGAGTTGAGACAATGGCAACGGATGCCATGGCCATTGTTTCACCATCTTCATCATCATCGTCATCCTCACGGTATTCTTCTTGAACCACCAACCCGCGAGAAGGAGTCTTCTTGGTGAAGTTGTTCTTGTTGGGGAAGGACTTGGCTTTGTCTTTTCAAATGAACTTGCCACCATTGTCTTCCCGCTTCTCGTATGGACAATCCGCAACGAAGTGACTGACATTGCCACAGTTGAAACAAGTTCTAACTCATTTCTTCCCTTTGAGGCCACTTGAGTTGTTCTTGTTGAAGTTGGGTCTTGTAGTCTTCTTACTCCAAAACTGTCTTGAGGCAAGAGCCATGTGCTCATGATAATCATACTTTGTGTCCTCGGGGTTGCCCTCCTCATCTTCCTCTTCTTCTTCTTCTTCCACACTAACCTTGGCCTTCAAGGTAAGATTGGGCTTCTTTGCCCTTTGGGAACGGAGCACCGCATTGTCGACGGTCTTATCCAAGATGTTCATTGCAATGAACTCATCCAACACTTCACCAGAGGTCATGGAGTGGAAGTCCGGTCTTTGGCGGATGACGGAGGACATGGCCTTGTTGTAGGGCATCATGGCCTTGAGGAACTTGCGCTTGATCCAATTGTCATCCGTGTCTTTACTCCCATGATCTCGGAGTGCGACCGCAAGTTTGGTCACTCTTCGAAAGAGCTCACGAGGTTCTTCATCCTCTTTCATTGCAAACTCACCGGCTTCATCTTGCACCACTTCATAGTTGGAGCGTTGAATGCTAGCACTTCCTCTATACATACGCTCGACACACTTCCATGCTTCTTTAGCCATGACATGAGGTCGAAGATGAGAGAGATCTTCGGGAAGGATAGCATCTTGGATGATGAAGAGAGCACTCTCATTGAATTGGTTGTCCACTTCTTCTCGAGGGGTGAAGTTGCTTGGATAATGAGGATAGAAACCTTCTTCAATAATTCTCCAAAGGTTAGTATTCACATGTTTTAAATGACGCTTGAAGCGATAGACCCAAGAATCAAAATCTTCATTCTTCACATATTTAGGAGGAGGACCGGCATGATTCAAATGCGTAGAGGGGATCGGTCCTTTATACACCGGGGGTTCCACATGGGCAAAGATGCTGGTGCCATTTCTACCACTAGTAGACGGACTCTTTTCACTATTAGCTTCCCCCTTGTTGGGGTTAGCATCCGTCACCTTGTTAGTGGGATCACCCACTTTCATCGGCAAGGTAGATAGTTTGAGTCCCTCTAGGAATTCAGTAAACATGCTTTTAACCTCGGCCGTCATGGAGGTTTTCAATGTGTCTAAAGCCACATTGAATTCCTCACGAGAGACCGAGGTTCCCCCTTCGGCCGAAGACGAGATGGGATTCACACCGGAGTGTTCCTCCGCACCGTCGTTGACGTCAACCATACTCTTCGGACGGCAAAGTCCTTAATAAAGAGACGAGGCTCTGATACCAATTGAAAGGATCGATATGGTTGACTAGAGGGGGGTGAATAGGCAACTAACAATTTTTAAGCTTTTCTTTACCAAATTAAACTTTGCAACAAAATAGGTTGTCTAGATGTGCAACTAGGTGAGCAACCTATATGATGCAATAACAACTAGCACACAAGCAAGCAAGGATGTAACAACAAGTAGGCTTGCAAAAGTAAAGGCACGGAATAACCAAGAGTGTAGCCGGTGGAGACGAGGATGTGTTACCGAAGTTCCTTCCTTTTAAGGGGAAGTACATCTCCGTTGGAGCGGTGTGGAGGCACAATGCTCCCCCAAGAAGCCACTAGGGCCATCGTAATCTCCTCACGCCCTCACACAATGCGAGATGCCGTGATTCCACTATTGGAGCCCTTGAAGGCGGCAACCGGACCTTTACAAACAAGGTTGGGGCAATCTCCACAACAATCGGAGGCTCCCAACAAAACCACGATGCTTCACCACAATGGAATATGGCCTCGAGGTGACCTCAACCGTCTAGGGTGCTCAAGCACCAAGAGTAACGAAATCCACACAAGAAAGTATGGGGGAAGTAGATATCCTTTGGTGGAAGTGTAGATCTAGGTATCCTCCTTCAAACCCTAGCACATTAACAAGTTTGAGTGGCTAGAGAGAGAGATCGGGCAAGAGAGCTTGAGAGCATCAATGGTGGAGTGAGAGAGGTAAGAGATATAGTGTGGTAGGTGGAGGAACCACCTTATATAGCAACCCACTAAAATCCAACCATTACTGTGTTTTCAGTACTACAGCGGTACAACCGCTCCTTGTCCCGGTACAACCGGGACTCATGATGCAACTGCAGAACCCTAACAGGCGGTACAACCGGGCCATCGGGCGGTAGTACCGGTCATTAGCAAATAACCGGACCAACCACCCAGCTACCGCACAACTACCGCACCTAAACAGAACGGAGTCACCCTTGAGGGCGGTAGTTGGACGGTGCAGGACCGGTGCAACCGCCTGGTCTTGATCGCTTGAGCGGCTAAGGAACGAGCGGAAGAACCGCTCGAACCTCCGGTTGTACCGGTTGAAAAGGATCAACCGGACCAACCGGGCCACCACCGCCCAGCCACCATATCAGGACAGAACCCTGACCGGTACATGAGCGGTACATGGCCGAAACAACCGCTGCTGGACTATGCAGAGTCAGATGGCGGTACCACCGCCCGGAGGCAGCGGTACCACCGCTCGACAGTAGCAGAGTAGCGTCAAGATCCAGCGGTACAACCGCTCGGACGAGCGGTACAACCGCTGGGAACACACAGCAAGGATTAGATGAGGAGGGAGGCACTCTCTCGACTAGAAAAGGAGGAAAGGATGTGAACGAGAATGGACTCCCCTATTCTATCCACAGAGGATTCCCTCTAGAGCATACTGGAACCCTACGACCAAGGAGATAAAAGCGTAGAGGATCCCTTCTTCAAATGATTCCTTCGAGAGAGAACCACTAACCGATGAAAGCCTAATCATTGAGAACCTGAAATAATTAGCACAGGATTAGACCAACAAATGGTCGTCATCATCATCCAAAACATAAGATAGGGAAATGCCCTTACAAACGGGTGCAAAACAGTTGCACACGCGGAATACTCGGGTTAAACTTGACGAGCCTAGCATATACAGATATGGCCTCGGAACACGGAGACCGAAAGGTCGAGCATGAATCATATAGTAGATATGATCAACATATTGATGTTCACCATTGAAACTACTCCATCTCACGTGATGATCGGACATGGTTTAGTTGATTTGGATCACGTGATCACTTAGATGACTAGAGAGATGTCTGTCTAAGTGGGAGTTCTTTAGTAATATGATTAATTGAACTTAAATTTATCATGAACTTAGTACCTGATAGTATTTTGCTTGTCCATGTTTGTTGTAGATAGATGGCTCGTGCTGTTGTTCCGTTGAATTTTAATGCGTTCCTTGAGAAAGCAAAGTTGAAAGATGATGGTAGCAATTACACGGACTGGGTCCGTAACCTGAGGATTATCCTCATTGCTGCACAGAAGAATTACGTCCTGGAAGCACCGCTGGGTGCGAGGCCTGCTGCTGATGCAATTGACGACGTTAAGAACTTCTGGCAGAGCAAAGCTGATGACTACTCGATAGTTCAGTGTGCCATGCTTTACGGCTTAGAACCGGGACTTCAACGACGTTTTGAACGTCATGGAGCATATGAGATGTTCCAGGAGTTGAAGTTAATATTTCAAGCAAATGCCCGGATTGAAAGATATGAAGTCTCCAATAAGTTCTATAGCTGCAAGATGGAGGAGAATAGTTCTGTCAGTGAACACATACTCAAAATGTCTGGGTATAATAATCACTTGATTCAACTGGGAGTTAATCTTCCTGATGATAGTGTCATTGACAGAATTCTCCAATCACTGCCACCAAGCTACAAGAGCTTCATGATGAACTATAATATGCAAGGGATGAACAAGACTATTCCCGAGCTCTTCGCAATGCTAAAAGCCGCGGAGGTAGAAATCAAGAAGGAGCATCAAGTGTTGATGGTTAACAAGACCACCGGTTTCAAGAAAAAGGGCAAAGGGAAGAAGAAGGAGAACTTCAAGAAGAACAGCAAACAAGTTGCTGCTCAAGAGAAGAAACCCAAGTCTGGACCAAAGCCTGAAACTGAGTGCTTCTACTGCAAGCAGACTGGACACTGGAAGCGGAATTGCCCCAAGTATTTGACGGATAAGAAGGATGGCAAAGTGAACAAAGGTATATGTGATATACATGTTATTGATGTGTACCTTACTAATGCTCGCAGTAGTACCTGGGTATTTGATACTGGTTCTGTTGCTAATATTTGCAACTCGAAACAGGGACTACAGATTAAGCGAAGATTGGCTAAGGACGAGGTGACGATGCGCGTGGGAAATGGTTCCAAAGTCGATGTGATCGCGGTCGACACGCTACCTCTACATCTACCATCGGGATTAGTTTTAGACCTAAATAATTGTTATTTGGTGCCAGCATTAAGCATGAACATTATATCTGGATCTTGTTTGATGCGAGACGGTTATTCATTTAAATCAGAGAATAATGGTTGTTCTATTTATATGAGTAATATCTTTTATGGTCATGCACCCTTGAAGAGTGGTCTATTTTTATTGAATCTCGATAGTAGTGATACACATATTCATAGTGTTGAAACCAAAAGATGCAGAGTTAATAATGATAGTGCAACTTATTTATGGCACTGTCGTTTAGGTCATATCGGTGTAAAGTGCATGAAGAAACTCCATACTGATGGGCTTTTGGAATCACTTGATTATGAATCACTTGGTACTTGCGAACTGTGCCTTATGGGCAAGATGACTAAAACGCCGTTCTCCGAAACTATGGAGCGAGCAACTGATTTGTTGGAAATCATACATACTGATGTTTGTGGTCCAATGAATGTTGAGGCTCGCGGCGGGTGTCGTTATTTTCTCACCTTCACAGATGACTTAAGCAGATATGGGTATATCTACTTGATGAAACACAAGTCTGAAACATTTGAAAAGTTCAAAGAATTTCAGAGTGAAGTGGAAAATCATCGTAACAAGAAAATAAAATTTCTACGATCTGATCGTGGAGGAGAATATTTGAGTTACGAGTTTGGTTTACATTTGAAACAATGCGGAATAGTTTCGCAACTCACGCCACCCGGAACACCACAACGAAATGGTGTGTCCGAACGTCGTAATCATACTTTACTAGATATGATGCGATCTATGATGTCTCTTACTGATTTACCGCTATCGTTTTGGGGTTATGCTTTAGAGACGGCCGCATTCACGTTAAATAGGGCACCATCAAAATCCGTTGAGACGACGCCTTATGAACTGTGGTTTGGCAAGAAACCAAAGTTGTCATTTCTTAAAGTTTGGGGCTGCGATGCTTATGTGAAGAAACTTCAACCAGATGAGCTCGAACCTAAATCGGAGAAATGTGTCTTCATAGGATACCCAAAAGAGACCATTGGGTACACCTTCTATCACAGATCTGAGGGCAAGATTTTTGTTGCTAAAATTGGATCCTTTCTAGAGAAGGAGTTTCTCTCGAAAGAAGTGAGTGGGAGGAAAGTAGAACTTGATGAGATAATTGTATCTACTCCCTTGTTGGAAAGTAGTTCATCACAAGAACCGGTTCCTGTGACAATACACCAATTAGTGAGGAAGCTAATGATATTGATCATGAAACTTCGGATCAAGTTTCTACTGAACCTCGTAGGTCTACCAGAGTAAGATCCGCACTAGAGTGGTACGGTAATCCTATTCTGGAAGTCATGTTACTTGACCATGATGAACCTATGAACTATGAGGAAGCGATGATGAGCCCAGATTCCGCAAAATGGCTAGAGGCCATGAAATCTGAGATGGGATCCATGTATGAGAACAAAGTATGGACTTTGGTTGACTTGCCCGATGATCGGCAAGCCATTGAGAATAAATGGATCTTTAAGAAGAAGACTGACGCTGATGGTAATATAACTGTCTATAAAGCTCGACTTGTTGCGAAAGGTTTTCGACAAGTTTAAGGGGTTGACTACGATGAGACTTTCTCACCCGTAGCAATGCTTAAGTCTGTCCGAATCATGTTAGCTATTGCTGCATTTCATGATTATGAAATCTGGCAAATGGATGTCAAAACTGCATTCTTGAATGGATTTCTGGAAGAAGAGTTGTATATGATGCAGCCAGAAGGTTTTGTTGATCCAAAAGGTGCTGACAAAGTGTGCAAGCTCCAGCGTTCCATTTATGGACTGGTGCAAGCATCTCGGAGTTGGAATAAACGCTTTGATAGTGTGATCAAAGCATGTGGTTTTATACAGACTTTTGGAGAAGCCTGTATTTACAAGAAAGTGAGTGGGAGCTCTGTAGCATTTCTGATATTATATGTAGATGACATATTTTTAATTGGAAATGATATAGAATTTCTGGATAGCATAAAGGGATACTTGAATAAAAGTTTTTCAATGAAAGATCTAGGTGAAGCTGCTTACATATTGGGCATCAAGATCTATAGAGATAGATCAAGACGCTTAATAGGACTTTCACAAAGCACATACCTTGATAAAATTTTGAAAAAGTTCAAAATGGATCAGGCAAAGAAAGGGTTCTTGCCCGTGCTTCAAGGTGTGAAGTTGAGTCAAACTCAATGCCCGACCACAGCAGAAGATAGAGAGAAAATGAAAGATATTCCCTATGCTTCAGCCATAGGCTCTATCATGTATGCAATGTTGTGTACCAGACCTGACGTATGCTTAGTAATAGGTTTGGCAGGGAGGTACCAAAGTAATCCAGGAGTGGATCACTGGACAGCGGTCAAGAACATCCTGAAATACCTGAAAAGGACTAAGGATATGTTTCTCATATATGGAGGTGACAAAGAGCTAGTCGTAAATGGTTACGTCGATGCAAGCTTTGACACTGATCCGGACGATTCTAAATCGCAAACCGGATACGTGTTTTTATTAAACGGTGGAGCTGTAAGTTGGTGCAGTTCTAAACAAAGCGTCGTGGCGGGATCTACATGTGAAGCGGAGTACATAGCTGCTTCGGAAGCAGCAAATGAAGGAGTCTAGATGAAGGAGTTCATTTCCGATCTAGGTGTCATACCTAGTGCATCGGGACCAATGAAGATCTTTTGTGACAATACTGGTGCAATTGCTTTGGCAAAGGAATCCAGATTTCACAAGAGGACCGAGCACATCAAGAGACGCTTCAATTCCATCCGGGACCAAGTCCAGGTGGGAGACATAGAAATTTGCAAGATACATACGGATCTGAATGTTGCAGACCCATTGACTAAGCCTCTCTCACGAGCAAAACATGATCAGCACCAAGACTCCATGGGTGTTAGAATCATTACTATGTAATCTAGATTATTGACTCTAGTGCAAGTGGGAGACTAAAGGAAATATGCCCTAGAGGCAATAATAAAGCTATTATTTATTATTCATGCTAGAATTGTATTAACTGGAAACATGATACATGTGTGAATACATAGACATACATATAGTCACTAGTATGCCTCTACTTGACTAGCTCATTAATCAAAGATGGTTATGTTTCCTAACCATAGACATGTGTTGTCATTTGATTAACGGGATCACATCATTAGGAGAATGATGTGATTGACATGACCCATTCCGTTAGCCTAGCAGTTGATCGTTTAGTATATTGCTATTGCTTTCTTCATGACTTATACATGTTCCTATAACTATGAGATTATGCAACTCCCGTTTACTGGAGGAACACTTTGGGTACTACCAAACGTCACAACGTAACTGGGTGATTATAAAGGAGTACTACATATGTCTCCGAAGGTACATGTTGAGTTGGCGTATTTCGAGATTAGGTTTTGTCACTCCGATTGTCGGAGAGGTATCTCTGGGCCCTCTCGGTAATGCACATCACTATAAGCCTTGCAAGCAATGTGACCAATGAGTTGGTTACGGGATGATGCATTACGTAACGAGGAAAGAGACTTTCCGGTAACGAGATTGAACTAGGTATTGGATACCGACGATCAAATCTCGGGCAAGTAACATACCGATGACAAAGGGAACACCGTATGTTGTTATGCGGTTTGACCGATAAAGATCTTCGTAGAATATGTAGGAACCAATATGGGCATCCAGGTTCCGCTATTGGTTATTGACCGAGAATAGTTCTAGGTCATGTCTACGTAGTTCTCGAACCCGTAGGGTCCGCACGCTTAACGTTACGATGACAGTTTTATTATGAGTTTATAAATTTTGATGTACCGAAGTTTGTTCAGTCCCGAATGTGATCACGGACATGACGAGGAGTCTCGAAATGGTCGAGACATAAAGATTGATATATTGGAAGCCTATGTTTGGACATCGGAAGTGTTCCGGGTGAAATCGGCATTTTACCGGAGTACCGGGGGGTTACCGGAACCCTCCCGGGGGTTATTGGGCCTTCATGGGCCCTAAGGGAGAAGAGGAGGGAGGCAAGAGGTGGGCTGCGCCCCCTCCCCTCCCTAGTCCGAATAGGACAAGGAGAGGGGGGCGGCGCCCCCCCTTTTCCTTCCCCTCTTCCTCCTCCTTCCCCCTTCTCCTACTCCAACTAGGAAAGAAGGGAGTCCTACTCCCGGTGGGAGTAGGACTCCCCCATGGCGCACCCTCCTTGGCCGGCCGCCCCCTCCCCCTTGGCTCCTTTATATACGGGGGCAGGGGGGCACCCTAGAACACACAAGTTGATCTACGGATCGTTCCTTAGCCGTGTGCGGTGCCCCCCTCCACCATATTCCACCTCGGTCATATCGTCACGGAGTTTAGACGAAGCCCTGCGCCGGTAGAACATCATCATCGTCACCACGCCGTCGTGCTGACGGAACTCATCCCCGGAGCTTTGCTGGATCGTAGCCCGGGGATCGTCATCGAGCTGAACGTGTGCTAAACTCGGAGGTGCCGTACGTTCGGTGCTTGGATCGGTCGGATCGTGAAGACGTACGACTACATCAATCGCGTTGTGCTAACGCTTCCGCTTACGGTCTACGAGGGTACGTGGACAACACTCTCCCCTCTCGTTGCCATGCCATCACCATGATCTTGCGTGTGCGTAGATTTTTTTTTGAAATTACTACGTTCCCCAACACATCATTTTCCACAACATACTAGAGATCATTATCAATTGCCTCAAGATGCATGCACATCTTATTCTTCCAGTAGGGGTAGTCCGTCACATCAAATGTAGGACACCCAGTCGAGACCTTGATCATACCTGCAGTCGACATAACTAAACTCCAGGTGGTTAAACCAAAATCACACAGAACAAGGGAGTACCTTGTTCTGATACCAATTGAAAGTGCGTTACGTCGACTAGAGGGGGGTGAATAGGCGATTTTTATGAATTCTTCACTGAGGAATTTCAAGGTGAGGAAATTTCTAAGCGAAGAACTACTTGCAGCAGAATAAGTACTCGGGTATAAGCATAACAGGGCAACAACATAGTCATCATGATGAAATGAAAGACAAACACAGACTACAGAAAGCGTAAACACGGGATAAGCAGGATGAAGACAAACTAACTGAAGAAATAGGATTGAGGAATTAAAGAAAGTCTTCAGTCAAAGTCTTCAAACAGTAATGATCAGGTTCATCAACACATAGCTGAGGAAATGAAAGGGTTGAGGAAATAGAACCAGTAGGCTTGGTGAAGACAATGATTTGGTCGACCAGTTCCAACCGCTGTGACAGTTGTATGTTTGGTTGGAGCGGCTGAGTATTTAAACTCGAGGACACACAGTCCCGGACACACAGTCCTCACCGTATTTTCCTTGAGCTAAGATCACGCAAATCTCGCCCAACAATAGTGGTAAGTCTTCACAGGTGACTTCCAAACCTTCATAGACTTGGTCACTCGACAATCCACAATTCCTCTTGGATGCTCAGACCATGACGCCTAACCGTCTGGAGGATACACAATTCTCAAAGGTAACAAGCGTCGGTTCCACACAGGAACAATCTCTTCAGTGATACTCAATCACTTTGGGTTGTAGGTGTTTGGGTTTGGGATTTGGGTTTTTCCTCACTTGATGATTTTCGCTCAAAGTCCTCAGAGGATGGGATGCTCTCAAATGACAAGTGTTAGTGTCTCTCGGAGCAGCCAACCAGCTAGTGGTTGTAGGGGGCGGCTATTTATAGCCTAGAGAGCAGCCCAACATGATAAAACATAAATGCCCTTCAAAGATATGACCGTTACATGGTAGGATATTTTGGACAGCTGGCGCATGGCACAACAACGGTCGGATTTGAGGTTCGAATTCCTCAAGGCTATCATGTTCCTCACTGTGTAGGTAATCCACATTGGCGAATTCCTAACTCCTCAGTCAGAACAAATTCCTCAGAGACCAGAAGATCTTCGCCTCTGTCACTGAAGAAATTGACTGAACTGATATGAGATTTTCAATGGCTTCACTCGAAGGATTGGGTAGGTGTAGGATTTTGAGATGAGCATCACTTAGAAATCAGTTCCCTTAGTATTACCTCGACCCCCTTTAACAGTACGGTGTTTCCTATGACTCAAGAAGAGGAAAACGAAACTATGAAAACAAAAGTCTTCACGCTTCATAATCCTCGCATGAATATCCAAGTCTTCAAGGTCACACCAATTTGTTCACTTTCAAAGTCTTCAGGAGAACCAAAGTCTTCAGCCGAAGACATTCATTTTTAGGGGTCGACTTTCATTGTAAATATCAAACTCCTCATCGACTTATAGAGCCTGTGTACACTCACAAACATATTAGTCCCTTAATCTATAAATCTTCAATACACCAAATCACCAAGGGGCACTAGATACACTTACATCTTTATTAAAATATCTAAAAAGACTTATATTTAAGGGAGGGAGTATTTTTCTTTAAACTCTGTGTGAAATGGGCCAGCCCAGTAACGACCATGACCAAGAAAACTTCGACGCGAGACTTACTCTAAGGACTCACCTAATGCGATAAATAGTTGTCGCGCTCTTCATATGGCTAGCGTTGGTGTTTTTTTTTCTTGAGGGAAATGGCTAGCGTTGGTGTCGGAGACGGCTTGCCCACGGGAAAAGAGGTTTTTTTTCGTAAGCCTATGTGTCTTCTATTAGGCGACATATTTCTTTTAGAGATGTCGGGCCACAATTTTTTTGACAACATGGATATTAGGCCACATACTTGAACCCATCGCAAAAGCTTTCTAATATTGAGAATGAAAAGAGAGCCTGGTCATCACCGTGGCAGAAATATATTCCAACAAAACTGAATGTATTCACCTGGAGATTGGCACAACATTCTTTACCTACAGGCGATGTTCTCCATCATCGAAATATGTCGACAACCCATGTGTATGCTTCGTGCAGTGCGGCAGATAGCTGGAGGCACTCCTTACTTAGTTGCACTATGTCTCGCTACATATGGGCGCTATTAAAGGAGGACATGGTTGAACATATGTGCACAAATCATAGTTTAGACGCCAAGGACTGGCGTTTTTCCATGAACGAGATGATGCCGCATGAAGATTTCACTAGAATGATTGTGACGCTATGGGCAATCTGGGTAGCTCGGTGAAAGGTAATTCATGAGGATATCTACCAAACTCTATACGCAACACATTGCTTTGTAAGCTCCTACTTGAATGAAATAAGGTCATACAGAAACCTACGGGAGGCGGGACCGTTGCTCGAACAACACCTAGGCCAAGGAGCTGGTAGGCTCCATGTGCGAGTCATGCCAAGATAAACGTCGACGCATCTGTGCTGAGAGCAGGGGGGTCGTGGAGCTGTAGCAGCCATATGTCAAGACCAAGCGTCGGATACCAGAGGTTTTCAACTATTGTGTTCAACCATCTAGAGTAAGAGCATGCTTAGGTTGTGGCTTGTTAAATATTGTGACTTGTTAAATAAAGCTTGTGAGTTTGCCTCAGAAAAAAAGCTCCATTGCTTTGGAACCGGACGAGATTTACTTACACGAGGGACCCCTTAAAACCTTACACATGCCCCCCCAAGAAAAAACTTACACGTGGGTCCCGGGGAAACCGCAGGAGGGACCACCCGTCGGCCTCCCCAGCGGCTGAAACGCCGCCCAGCACTACAATAATCGTGCAGCCAAGGAGGCGCTTCCCTTTGCCCCCTTCCTACTTGCTCCTCCTCGTATCCCCCGTGGCCCGCGCCTCCCTCGCCTCGCTGCGCTCCTCTCGCCGTCGCGCCTCCTTCTGCACGGCCGCCCAAACCCTAGTCCAATCCCATTGCCACCGCCGCCGCCGCCTCCTCATCCGTACCGCAAAGCCGAGACCTAGCCCGCCGCGGCAGCGGCCAGCCCGTAAGGCGCTGCACCAAGTAGCTAGGGTTTTGGCCGCCCCGGGCCATGGAATTCGAGGCGGACGGCGCCCGGTGGCCGGAGCAGCGAGGCGGCGCTGCCGAGGCGCCTCCGCCGCCGCAGGAGCGCGGCGAGGTCCCCTCTCCCCGCTTCGATTCGTCGCGTGCCCTAAGGTGAGAGCCGGGGCCCTATCCCCTTACCTGATATCTGGAATACTCATGCGCAATGGATAGTTTTCTAGGTTCACGTTGGCTATGTTCAGGATTTTGCTTTTTTTAGTTTGGCTGGAGCCCATGCTAGTGAACTTGCTGGGAAAGTTGTTGTAGTATTTACTAGTAGATGCATGCGAGCTTAGCTCTGCTCTCCTCAGAGGAGGTACAACATTGCTCTCCGAGAATTTCATGAGCAAGTTGTGATCTTTATTAGCAGGGTTGATGGTCTCTTAATCTCCAGGGAATTATTAGTTCTCACGTTGAAGCCTATAACTGGCAGTAATACGAACATGAAATACCTCCGTTTGAATTGGCAATAACCTGAGAACATTTATGTGGTTTCACTTTCACATGTATAAGAAATAATATCACAACTCTTTCTTTGACAAAATATATTGTAACAAAATGGAGAAATGAAGGACAATGCTGTTTGCCGTGCCTCTTTGTCAGTAATTATATTGAAGGACAGGACAAGACCCTGGAGTGGTAAATAAAGAGGAAGAATTGAGGGTTGTGGAATATGCACATAATCAGTTGCTCGTTTGAATAGTCTATAGGGCCTTGATGAGGGTTGTGGAATATGCACATAGTCATTCACTCATCTGAGTAGTCTTTTGGGCCTCGGTGAGATTCTTTTTGTCAAAACAAAGTCGTATTTTAGGAGCATTCGTGTTTAGATGGGTATATTACTTTTACGCCAGTGCATAGAGGTGTTTTTTCATTGAATATAGATTATTTGCTGATAGCTTATTTTTCTTGATTCATGGTATCACATACCTTTCAATTTATGGTTCTCCGGTGGTCAAAAAGAATATATAATGCTTAACTCTGTCCCCTGATTATTACTTTAAGAATTATTTCAGTGGTACTCATGGAACTATTTCTTCTTACAGATTGCTGACAGAGCTTGACAGTAATGTAACAGAAGATTTGGTTGTGCTGATGCCAAATTTGCTGTCATTTTTGAAACATGACGATCCTGCAGTTGTTAAGCAATCTATAGCTAGTGGGACAAATTTATTTGCTGCTGTATTGGAAGAGATGGCACTTCAGGTCTATTTTGTAAAACAGATATTTATCAATGAGTAAATAAATACACTGTTGTAACTACTACCTGCTGCGGTGTTGCTGTTGTTTGATGAGGTTATTTTATTTGCTCCTCCTAATTCTGTTGGTCTGCTGGATTGTGTAAACAATTTCCCGAGTGAAAACTACGTCAAAAGAAATACCTGACATAAAATGATTTCCTACAAAGAGGGGTTTACTACCTCCAGTTGCAGTTCATTTTGTTTTTTGCACTCAACCATCTTACACAGTCATACCAATAATAAAATGGTAATAAAAGCACTGGATTCCTCTGTTCATATCTCCATGAAAAGAAAATACAGCCTAAACGTTTCGCAGTTAGAGATTTGAAGTAGCCTTTTTTGTGTATATCTGTTATTGCCCAGTTGAATCCTTAGCAAATAGTTCATTCCTGTAGTATCCATGATCATATTCATTCACTGACTGGAACCATAAGAATTTTTTAGCAGTAAGAAATATATTTTGTTTTCATGAAATCTGATTCTATAAGCTGAAAGAAACTTCTAGAAAAATGAAACCCATTAGATAAGTTACATATTAAACATACATTTTGTACCGAAGTATTAAAAATTATTCTTCAACCTAATGGTATTTTGTGCAAACACTAGAGCTTCATCTAATCAAGAACAAAACAGATATGTAAAAAAAAGAACAAAACAAAGCTTCTTCCATCAGTCATAAACTAGTTTAACTACTGCGTCATATAATGGTCTTAGGTTTGGTTTGATATGTATTTGTGTAGACTAATTTACGAATCATGACTTTACCGTTAACACAGGTCAAGGAGGAAATTTACCTATAGGTGGAGTAGATAAAAGAAAATTCATGATTCTTTTCCTAATTTTTAGTTTGTTTTGAGGATACAAATTTTTGTTTGGATTGTATGTTGCTGAAGTCTCCAAAAGTTTCCTGTCTGCATCTCTTTTGTTACTTATTGATCCTTACATGTTCTTTACTTGCTAAGGATAGCTTAATTCTTCTCCTTAATTTTAGCACTCACTTTGTCACTTGAATGCTAAATCTAGGTTAACGAGTGTGGAAGAGTTGATGCTTGGCTTGAAGAGATGTGGGCTTGGATGAACCAGTTCAAGGATGCAGTATGTGTTATGATGCGTGAGGTTAGTTTAATAATAGTTATTGCTGATGTAGCCTTATGAAATTTCAGTAATTTCATGAAACTGTTGCTGTTGTGTTATCATATTTGCGATCAGTATTCAGCACATCATGGTTTTAGCAGCTAAATCCATGGATTTAGCAGTAAATCATGTGTATCATATCCATGTTGACATGTAGCTGGCCTTTATTGTACTGTCCTGATCTTTTAGCTTAAATCCTTGGAAGGGATTTTGTGGAGAGCTGTGACTGTATGTCTATGTTACGCCGCGCTACAGTGCTTATGAGAATATCGTAAATATAATGACAGCTATCGCTGTAATTTCTGCATTTCTAGTCAACTTACTGGCTAATACTATTATTTCTCTGACATGTAACAACAGCCTGTTCCTATTGCATCTAAACTACTCGCTGTAAAGTTCATTGAAACATGGATCCTGTGCCTCACACCTCAATCCAACAGTGACCGAATGCAGCCAATCGAAGGTATCATTTACCCGATTCTCGATCACAATTAGACGGGCCATATTGCCGAATGTTCTTTCAAACTAACCAATCACATATCCACTCTACAAACAGGAAAGAGTCGTAGGTTTGATGCTTCACGATTAGCTAAATTTCACCCTAGCCTTGATCCGGTTGTTCTGGAAGCTGATGCAAACAGGACTTTCATCATCCTTGTGGATATTGTGCAATCAGCTTATGCTCATAGAGGATCCTTCCTAGTTGGCACCATTAATTCGTAAGTATTTCTACCAGCTGTATGGCTTAAATGAAGTGGAAGCTGTTCATTTCACTCCATTTCCAGCTTTCTTTCTTTACACTACTCCCTTGATATGTTTGGACCACATATTCGTCCTGAATTCTGAATTTGCATGTAATATTATCATAACTGATGTAGCCGTTTTAGTGTTGTCCTACTCTTTTCACCCCAAATTCCCATGATGAAGATCTATATATGAAAAAGTTGTTCATCTCACCTCCATCACCAGCCTGCCCTCTTTTCACCAGTTCCCTCCATGGATGAATATTTGATGGTATCTGCTAAGTTGTTTGCTAATTGGTTTATTTAATTCATGCCATCAATTTCTCATATGGTTTCCGACCTACCCACATGTTTATCCTATTTTGCTGAATTTGTAAGTGATTTGTCATAATTCTAAGGCTAGCCACTTTACTCATGTTGTACTCTTTCCACTCCATGTTCCCACTGTATATGTGCTTTGTGATATAAACATATTTGTTATTATCAGAAATATAAGTTCTTGGTTACATGTCAGTCTTGCAGCTATTGGAAAGAGTAGGCCGGTTTACTATGACCGTGCCCTTTCAGTGTTGTTTGGGTTTGACCCTAATTTGGAGACTTCAAAAGGAGCTCATTCAGGAAGCCTGAAATATTCCCTGAAAACAGCTTTTTTAGGGTTCCTACGTAGTCCTTGCCAGGCAATGCTTGAGGTGAGCTCACCTTATTTAGCAACGTCTTCTTCTACCATTTTTTTAAATTTCAAGTACAAAAATACTTATGTCAGTGATGCATTTTATTTTGCTCTTTCCAACTGCCCATGTTACAGTTTTTACTTGTAGATCTAGTCGAGGTAGTGTTGTTAAACTATTCAGTTGAACAAACACATTTCATATCAAAAGTCATCTGATTCAGCTAAACGAATGTACAACTGTTATGGACTTATGGTTGATTATTAGAAAAATCTTGCTTTAATTGCACATTCCATCTCATGATGTTATCATGCATGAAGGCCACACTTGACATGTTCAGTCAATGTATTTTTGTTTTTAAACTCTTTGAGCTGTATCTGCTCTTATTTGTGAAATGGGTAGTTGTTGCTTCATGTCTATGGAGCTTGTGCTTTGTCATATGGATAGCTACAGTGCTGATTGTTTTTTCTTTGGTTCTAGAACAGTGACAAATTTGGCTATGAAAACTTGGAAGTTCATTGCTTCAGGTCTATTTACATGATTACATCCTATTTTTCTTGATGGATCATTGCCGAGTTCCTACTCGTAAAAAACAATGATAATGCTCTCATGGCTCACGTGTGCTCTAGAAAAGTTTGGTTATCACTTCATTGATTTTTTAATATGCACACCTATGTAGCTTGTCACATCTTCGCTGTATCTGTTTATAGGATGCACTATATTTTATTCGCTCTCTTCTGAGATGTGCCTTAATTTATTTGGAGTGTTCATACAATATTTTGCCACTGTTTTCTTTGATTACTTCTCATATTTGTGTAGAATTTGTACATATATGTTTACCCTATATTGTTTCCTTAATATTTTTGCTGAACTTAATTCCTTTGTTGTCCTGAAATTGGTTTTTGATTGTTTTATGCTACTTCTCAAGTTAACCATAGCCATTTTTCTCTGGACAGTCCAAGGACGTTCTAGTAAGGCGCCTTCGAGCTCTGAGCCCAGGTGAAGCAACAGAACAGATTATTAGGCAGGCAGAGAAGATGTCTAGAAATATAGAGCGCGCTTGTCGTACTAACAAGGTATATGTGTGAACGATTATGTGGTTGGTCTTGATGGATTTGGCATGTCTAATTTTAAAGTTTATTATAGGCTTTTTGCGATGAGTTTTACTGTGTTCTCATATTAATAGGACGAGCATCCAACATGGGAGATGTCGTATGGCGATGTGAATCGAAAGAATTCTGCAGGCAGATCAAGTGACACTCTTGCTATGGCCGAGGGCATGGCTAAGAGAGCAAGATTTGATAGCTCTGCAGCTTCGAATCCCCCAGTTCAGGGAATACCTGATTATTCTGAGATGCAGATTGAAAATGATGGCATTATGGGTCATTCCTCTGACCCATCTCTGTTGAGTACTGATGTATCTCCTGTTGAGAAGATGATTGAAATGATAGGTGCTTTACTTGCTGAAGGGGAAAGAGGAGCTGAATCCCTTGGTATTCTCATCTCATCAGTAGAGTCAGACGTCATGGCTGACATTGTAATTGAAACAATGAAGCATCTACCTGAAGCACCATTTCCATTAGCTAGAAATAAGAGTGTCCCTCAACCAAATTTGCAATCCCCCTCCAATCCCTCGACAGAGAACTTACCAGGCAATCTGCACTCTTTGCCCTTCACGGCACAATCAGTACCATCGGCAGATGGAGCAGGCATTTCACCACCTGAGGTCCTTGTCATGCCTGGTGTTTCTGATTCAAAGCGTGACCCAAGAAGAGTACGATCTATCTTTACTTCAAATTTTATGAAGTCACAGAAGTTCCTATTGTGAAAATGTATGTGTTGCAGGATCCTCGTCGCCTTGATCCACGGCGAACAGTTGCACCTGCTGCTACTAGTCCCATGCAGATGACGGTGGAAATTACCAGTGTGCATCAGACAAATTCTTTGTCAAATACACTTTCTCCTCTTCATGGGAAGATTGAAAAGTGTGCAGATTATTCAGCGGACCCACCAAATAATGAAGATGAGGAGCATCCATCTTCGAAGCTTCATCAGCCAATGGACGAAGAGAGATCTGAGTTTTTGGATGATTCCACAGAACCAGATACAAAATTTGAAGTGTACCCACCGGTGGAAGCCCGATTTCCTTCTTCTGATGTCAATGAAGAGATGAACAATCCCTTGACACCAGAAGCTATTTCAAACAACGGATCTGATAGTATGGATTTGGAGGTCGGTCACTTTTCACCAGTCTCCAAGACATCCACACCAGAGGATACTAATCATGAGTTGCCACTTCTTCCATCTCATTTGGAATTAAGTGACAGTGAGAAAATCTCACTGCACAAATTAGCTATTGGGCGGATAATTGATGATTACAAGAAAAATAGCATCAATTCAAGATTTTCCTTGCTCGCTCATTTGGTTGCTCAGGTATTCATTTGGTGTTATAATATCTGTAGCCCTATTTATTTGTTTTGTTCCTGAACTCCTTTTCTGTAGACCAAGTGCGTAACACTTCCAGTTTGTAGTTTACTTTGCTAGAGTTCTTTGAAATTACCGTTGTTAATATCGATAATTTATATGCTCGTTCTGCCACAAGTAATATTTTCTGATTTTCATCATCTGTAACTGGACAGAGTACTGCTGATGATAATATTATGGATTTGATTCAGACGCACATTATCTTGCATAATCATGATCAAAAGGTACTTTATCGTGGTGCTCTATATCTTTATTTATTCTGTGTTGCCTTCAGCTTGCATACAGTTGTGCCCACCTGTCCTGAGCTTGTGGTACTTCAAGTATGCTTCAGGTTGTGATTATGCTGGTAAATCAAGGTTTTACACAATATAAACTGACCTTGAACACATTGTGCTGTGTTTGAGCTGGTTTGGCTTGTGTATTTTCTACTTATAATTCCCGTTTCTCAAACAGAACACGAGTCATCAACTCATCATGATCTATCACACTGCATATCAAGTAGTATTTTTCACACGATTCTCACTTTTGTAGCATGTATTTCTCCTAGGGGCATGAACTGGCTATGCATGTGTTGTATCAGCTGCAGTGTGTCAATGTTGCTGATGCTCCAGGAAGTTCTATATCTACTTCTGAACATTACGAGAAGTTCTTTATATCACTTGTAAGTTAGCACATGCTATTCAGACATCTGTTCATTGTCTTCCAGCTAAAAGGTGAACTTACATGCCATTTTTTCCATTTGTTTTGTACCCAGGCAAAGTTGTTGATTGACGTGCTACCTGCTTCAGATAAATCTTTCAGTAAACTTCTATGTGATGCCCCATGTTTGCCTGAGTCTCTGTTTAGATTCCTTGAGGGTCTTTGCATGTCACAAGGCAACAACCAACAAACAAAGGACAGTGAGGGTGACCGTGTCACTCAAGGCCTGGGAACAGTATGGAGTCTTATTTTAGGGCGGCCTCCACTGCGGCAAGCTTGCTTGGATATTGTTCTGAAGGTTTGTAATGTTCCCTTTTCAACTGGTATGACTGGCATTTACAAATTTGCAATTTCTCTGAGGCTGTTTCTGTTATTCGTGGCCTGCATTCTGGTGTCGAGTTCACTAAATTATTTGACCATTAACTCTGTAATAACCCCATGTATTCTAAGATCAAACACTCAATATTTCATTATTTTAATTACTATCTTAGGATAACTTTGATTTATGACACTACAAATCTGAGTTCGCAACAATGACACGTTTTTATGCTGCTGGTGTCACATTATTTACCATCTCAAACTATGCCTCACTTATTGTGATGAATTTGCAGTGTGCTATTCACTCTCAAGATGAAGTCAGAGGAAAGGCGGTTAGATTGGTAGGCAGCAGCATCCATTAACTGTTTTTTTTAATATAATACTGCGCTCCATAATGCTGATACATTTATATTTCTTAGGTTGCGAAAAAGCTCTATGATCTAACATATGCATCAGAAAAGGTTGAGCAGTTTGCCACGGACAGTCTTCTGGCAATTGCTAATAAGCATGGTGTGTCGACAGATGTTAACTTCACAACCTCAAAAGAATCTACATCTGAGGTAATTCTTGATGATTGGGATCCTTGTTATGGTAAGCATTGAGTAGTGTAGCATGCACTCATCTTCTCCCATAGGAATGGAAAATAGATACTTTATCCGACTTGCTTGATTACCGAATTCAATAGCAAGAAATATGGGTTAGGGTTTTTATCCATTTAGCTTCTTCTGTCAGAACTGTGGTTCCTTTATATGCATGAAGGTCACGGGCATCACCCACCTTATCATTGTCTAATTGGCTAAGTGCTCCAGTGGAAATACGAGACTGAATATGGATATGCCTTAGACTTTCCCATCCAAAATGCTGTATTAGCTGCATTTGAAGTCTAATAATTTGATAAAGCAACATGAAATATTTTGTTGTGGTATGCCTAACTGGCTGAACACTGTTTTGTTATAAGTGCATTGCCTACCTTTCCCCATCAGCTTGAACTTTTGGGTGAATTGGCTGGTGCATGCAATTCTACTCCCTCAGTTCCCAAATGTAAGTCTTTTTAGATATTCCAACTAGTGACTACATACGGAGCAAAATGAATGAATCTATACTCTAAAATATGTCTACAAACATCCGTATGTTGTATTCCATTTGAAATGGCTAAAAAGACTTATATTTAGGAATGGAGGGAGTACATGGTATTAAATTGCAGTCCACTTTTGGTCCATGTTTAGGCCTGAGGTAGCCAAACGTAAGGCGGAGTGTTGAAGTATTAAGTGCATTGCTCATCATTCCTAATCGGCTCGAGCTTTTGGGTTAACGTATGGCTTCTCAGTTCTCACACTTAGCCACAACTAGATGTGCCGAGTTTGCTAA